>NC_068347.1:13631915-13985248 GCF_014633365.1 Diospyros lotus
ATGGCTTCACGCCCTTGTTGCTATGAACATTTCATATATATATATATATATGTGTATAATTATATATTACATCAATATTTATATAGATTATACCATTAAATTCCAATTTTCATCTCATATCACTCGGGCAACTTCGTAATTTCAATTATACCCTCAAACACTGAATTAAATTGCATTTTAGTACTGAAAACGCAAAATTAATAATCCAAGATTTACTTGATAATGACGATTCTGCCCCAATGTCCTCACTAGGCTATTGTTTCATTCCGAAACCACTGAAGGGTTGCTTATTACGCAAAACCGAAGCCCCCCTAGGGTTCCGTTAATTTTTCAGAAGTCTTCTACAACGATTCGATTTTTCAGCCTAAATGGCAGTTGTATTTTAGCTATACTGAAAACTTTCCTGATCCGATTTATTTCGATACCATAAATCCTAGATCGGAACGCTCATCAAAATCATATCATATTTCTTAGACAATTCCACTCTGAGGCATTTCCTACAGTCGATTCGGTACTTATAATTGCTATCAAACCAATTTTTTCAGTATTATAAACTTATCGGAATTACGTAGCAACTTCATACGAACATGGGGCATTACACACTTAAGGGTGAAGATACCAAAAAGGCCTATGGATGAGGAGGCCTTCTCGGGGGGTCACAAGCATATGAGGACTTATACTATACACATGTAGAAATCTTGAAAACTTTGACAGAATTCTTGTGGAAGAGTTGTTGGAGCAATGGCCAAATGAAGGGCCTAAGCCTCATTTTATAGTGACACTCGAGATAAAGTATGCAAAAGAAAACTACAAGAGACGTGAAGATGGAGGAGATGGGTACAAAATAAAAATTCACTAAAGGAAAAGCATCCTCTTGAAAATAAAGTAGTGGTGCAGGCAAAATACTCTTCCTCTCGAGATAATCGACATAAATAATAGGAAACAATTGTTATGCCTAACAAATATTGGAGTAATGCAAAAATAAAAAAGGAAATCGAAAAGATGAGAGAGGGCGACGTGGCAGCCTAGAGCAACCTTGGGTTCCCTTGGGTGGGGGTCACTTGGGGTGGAAAAAAGTCGCACCCTCGAGTCACACACACTTGGGGTGGCTATCCCTCTGCAGGGCTATGTGGCCACAAGGCAGGCCCTACCCCGTGCTCATGGCCGCGATTGACCATGCAGAGGGAAGGGCACGCACGTACCTCTAACTGATCTTTTTTCTAAGTTAGTCATCCATCGATTAAAGAAGTCACCCAAACTACTATTTCATTATGGAGAGTCACCTATTTTTCAGATTTTCAAATAAACCACGTGTGAGTCATCTTTAAGTCAATTTTTCATCTATAAGTTCATTGTTCTAGTTAGAGCCACAATAATTATATTAATAAATTTTATATTTTAAAATAATTGAAGACAAGGGTAAGAGTCAGAAGGATGGACTCTCCACTTTTTCAGCGATTCAAATATTGAAAATACGGTAATGTTATATTAAAAGAAGAAGAATTAATAATGTGAAAAAAGTAACAGTGTAGTTTGTTGGAAAGGTTTAAAAGTGGAGATTTTTTAAATTAAGAAGTTAAAATATTAAATGAGATGAGGAATATTATTTTGAATGAATTGTGAGTTCCGAGGGATGGGACGACTGGTAACTGTTCCATCATTGTTACCATTTCCTAAAAAGCTTACTCATTTTAGCAACCCTTGTGATAAAATAAAATAAAATAAAATAAATTAAATTTTTATAACATAATAATTAATTAATATAAATAGAAATAAAGGAGAGGGAAAAAAGAAATGTGTAGAAAAAGGAATGGGGGCTAAGCGTGGCTGCGTGGACTTCGGGAAGAGCGCGCAGACGCAGTGAATAGTAAAGGAAAGACGTTTTCCCTTCTTCTTCTAGAGTTTCGGTCTGCGGGCAAATACACAGCAACAGAGTGTAAGAGAGAGAGAGAGAAGGGGTCTGAAATCAGGTCCTCTATTTTCCCCTCCCGTTTTCTCTTCCACAATCGGAAACAGTCTCCCATTCCATTCCAACAGCCGGTGAAAATCTCTCTCTCTCTCTCTCTCTATATATATATATATATATATGTATATGCATACATGTCTTTGCACAGAAGAACGTTTTTCTTGGTTTTGTGTATTTCTTGGTTGGTCGGCTGTTGCTTTCTAGTTTCTTCTACGATTTTTAATGCGAAGAGAGTGGGTTCTGGACTATGTTGATGGCTCTGTGCTTTATCTTCTCCATCCTATCTAATGACGCTTTCAATCATTCAACTGTGTTGCAACTGGCTTTGCGTTATCTTTTAATGTTCGAGACCAATCCCCATATTTGCAAGTTATCCACGGATTTTACTTTTCATACATACAGCCAATGTGTAAAATATATACATATATATATATGTATGCCCTTTTATTGTTTGAGGGAATGCCTCTCTCTCTCTCTATATATATATATATATATGTATATACATACATGTCTTTGCACAGAAGAACGTTTTTTCTTTTGTGTATTTCTTGGTTGGTCGGCTGGTCGGCTGCTTTCTAGTTTCTACTACGATTTTTAATGCGAAGACAGAGTGAGTTCTGGGACTATGTTGATGGCTCTGTGCTTTATCTTCTCCACCCTATCTAGTGACTCTTTCAATCATTCAACTGTGTTGCAACTGGCTTTGCGTTATCTTTAAATGTTCGAGACCAGTCCCCATATTTCCAAGTTATCCACGGATTTTACTTTTCATACATACAGCCAATGTGTAAAATATATACATATATATATGTATGCCCTTTTATTGTTTGAGGGAATGCCTCTTTAATCTGAGAGCACTCCCTATACCCATAACTTCTTTGAGTTTTCAAGTTCTTCGTCTTTTGTTGGCTTGTTTATTACGTCTAGGATTGCTGATCCACTCATGCGCATACAAGCGCATTTTATTTCGATTTTTGCTTAACGCACAGACGTACGTTTCTTTTTTCCTTCTTTTTTTTCTTGATTCTGACATGTATTTCCTTTTTCTTTTTCGCTCGGGGCGCCTGCCCGCCCGCCCTTCCTTTCCCCTGGCATAGTTTTCTCTGAAAAATCTCTGTTTCTACAGGAATGTCAAAATATGGTATACCTCAAGTAGAAGCACATGATGGGTCGTCCTTCGATGACGAAGACGAAGAATCATCATTAAAAGAAATTGGAGAACGGAAAGCATTTGAATCATCAGAGAAGCAAGAAGAATATGCAACAGAAGAAGACGACGACTTCTCAACCGAGGAGGAAGAAGAAGGAGGAGGTGGAGGCATAGACTTGCAATCGAAATTAAAGATGAGTCATATTTCAATGGCGAAATCTGCCACTAGATCTTTAAAACGACAACTGAGTGGTAAAAATAGCATGTTTGGGTTGAAGAGGGTGAAGCGGGGAATAGAAGACGGAGATGGTAATGTTGAGGAAGAAAAAAAAAAGAAAAAGTCCGATAAATTAAAAAAGGTGTTATTTGAGAGATTATGGAGTGAAGATGATGAGATTGACCTTTTAAATGGCATGATCGAGTATAACAAGAAGACAGGGTTGGAAGAGTTGAATGATTTTTTTGATTTTATCAAAAACTCATTGCATGTTAATGTTAGAAAAGCTCAGTTGTCCGACAAAATTAGAAGGCTGAAAAAGAAGTATAAGAACAATGCGAGGAAAGCTGAAGCAGGCAAGTTACCAATGTTTTGGAAGGCTCATGAGAAAAAATCGTATGAATTGTCAAAGAAGTTGTGGGGCTGGGAAGAAGGGGAGAAGGAGCTTGCAACATTGGATAGGGTGGTGGTGAAGGAAGAGAAAAAGAGTGATAAAGTGGGGTACTCACCATGTGGGTCCAACTCCAACTCCAACTTGAACATGGATGAAAAGCAGAAAAAACTTGAGGTGCGGCAACTTGAGCTTTTCTTAGAGGAATTGAACTTAAAGATCAAGCGGACGGAACTGGCTTTGGAGGTAATGAAATCGTCTTGATGGATGCCAGAGTGACTTAGTTCTTATTATTATTTTGATGATGTTTTTTTTTTTTAGCCTTTGACTGCTTAATTTTGTTGTGAGATCAATGGGTGATGATATTGGTCTCTCTTGTTTGTTTGGTGATGAATGTGGGATTGATTGTCTTTTGCATGGTAATCATGGTAATGTAATGTAATGTTTTGAACGGGACTCTACTGGAGATGTATGTCATTGCATGCTGCCTGCTTATAGGCTTCTTCTTGTCCTTCTCTATTTACATGCTTTTGTTCCTTATTTGGTTTTTAGTTGTTTAATAATTTCCCTTGTAATTAGTTTATATTCTTGTCCTTACACATACCGTTAATTACAAAATTTTAGATTTAAAAAAAAAAAAAAAAGCAATCACTTAATAATTTACCTCCTCCTCCTCCTCCTCCTCGTATAATATAGTCGAACTGACGCCCCTCGGGACATAGTCAAGTGGCAAAGGGGCAAGCTAAAAGCTTGTTTGGAGGCTCTTAGTATGGTTTTGATTTATGAGAGAAATAGAATATTTCTTTCTGGGGAAAGATCTTAAGAGTGACATTGTGGTCTCAAGACCTACCACTTGGTTACTCGGGCAGATCCTTCTATTTATTTCATTAGTGTAGTTTTAGGGACGGAGTAGTTGAGGACGCCAGTAATGAGCTGTAATCCAAAAATATAGTCGAGTTGATAAAGATTACGTGAGTTATTATTTTACTACTTTAAAACAGCAAAGGCATATATACTCCTTTATATTCAAACATATTCAATCAATCTATTCAACTAATGCCACATTTCTTTACACCATCGAATTGAATATAAATTACGTCTCAATTTTTTTTTTTATTTATTTCACCAAATCCGTAAAAGACTATTTGTAAACGTTCAAATGACTTAATATTTATAATAATAATTTTTAAATAACTAAAAATAAAATAGTGTTTGATTTGTGAAATACAAAATATCAAAATTTGATATTCTAATTATTAAAAATTATTATTTTAAGTTCTTATTATAATTTAGGAAAAGGAGATGACATCTACAAATGTCACATTACATAAAAAAAAAAAAAAAATCACGATACGTCAGATTAAGCTTAATATATAAATGACATTTAATCTCTTAATAATTAAAAAAATTGACATTTAATTTATGGTATAAAAAAAGATCAAATTTAATTAAAGAAAGACTAAAAAAATATTTAAAAAAGACCTAAATTTCATTAAAAAATCTAAATTTTTTTAAAAAAACATCTAAATTTAATAAAAAGATCAACAAATTTCATAAAGAAAGAGCTAAAAATATTCCCCAAAAAATCTAAATTTCTTTAAAATACCTAAAAAGTTTCATAAAAGAAGACCTAAAAATAATAAAAAAGAGTTAAATTTTATAAAAAGACCTAAAAATTTTATTTAAGAAACCAAAAAATTCTAGAAACACTTACATTTCATAAAAAGGCATAAAAATATTCAAAAAATATCTAAATTTCATTAAAAGATATAAACATTTCATAAAAAATACCTAAAAATATTCAAAAAAAGACCTACAAATTTTATTAAGAGACCTACAAATAATAAACAAAAAAACCTAAATTTCATTTTATATGTTTTATTTAGATACTTTTTTATTATTTTTAGTTCATTTTTTAAGAAATTTTTAGGTCTTTTTATGTGTTGAAAAATTTGTATTTTGATCTATAGAGAAAATAATTTTAAAAAAATATATGTTTGATAAATATTAGTTTATTGATTATTTCCAAAACATTTTATAAATCCTTTTAAACACTGAAAAACCTCATACTCATATAATTAAGTAAGTCTTTCAAAATAGTTGAGTCTTAATCTTGGTTCATCAAGGATTATGAAGCTTACAAATATAATTTTCTTTAAATTGAAAAACTTGATGTTCATATACTCTTATGTATTTCGAATGTGAAAAATATAGTATTACACAAATCAAGCTTGATGCAAAATGTTTTGAGAAAATTTGACCGAGTATAAAAATCTTTTGTTTAACTAAGTATATATATTTTTGAAGACAATATTCAAACAATCTTTTAAATCTTCATCACCTGCCATCAATCAAAAATTAGCTTTTGAATCAATTAAAGTATTACTCAATATATCTTTCAAATATTCAATCAAGTATCTCAAAAACCTACTCGAGTATGTGTTATACAAACTCTATATATTTCAAAATGTCAATCGAGTATGGCATTTCTATAATTAAGTATTTTTATAGAAATCAAAATCTGAGTATATCTTCTATCAAGTATTTCTCTATATAGTTTTTCAAAATAGTCAATTATATGCTTTAACAAAATCTTCTTTCAATCGACTATTAAGAATTCCTACTCGAGTAAGTTCTACAAACTCTCTGTTTTTCCAAAATCATTTGAGTAAAGAATGCTTTTCAATCCAATACTTTTCTGGTATTAAAAGTCCAAAAATCTTCGTAGTTGAGTGCGTATTTCTTTCAATCAATTAATGTATTTTTACAATCGATTATTTATATATATTAATCGAGTGAAGATTGGATGAAGTATGGCTAAGCTTCTGAGCTTATTTTTATTATCAATTATCTATACTCAAGTATATCATTCTGTTAGTCAAGTAAGCTTAACCACGTAGTCAAGTGCTTAATGCCAAGCCTTTGTATCTTTTGAGTAAGTCGAGTAATGACTTTATCATACTCGAGTAAGACAATTGCAAGGTTTCCATATAATTGATTACTTGATTTATTCAATTGAGTGTGCGTTTCATTAGTCGAGTAAGTCTAGAACTTAGTCGAGTAACTGGCAACTAAATTCGAAACTTATAGCCGTTACTTAGAAAGCAAATATGAGCCAGTTAGAACTTTATTTTCTTATTATAAGATGTTTAACTGTGTTCTCTTATAAATATATGATAAATATAAACTTGCATCGTGTGCTAAATGCTTCCTACATAATATGCATATATTTCTAACTAATTTGACCGTTAATGGTCAAATCAAAAGAAGTTGTGAGTATGCGCAGCTTTTTATGCCAATTATCAAACCTTAAGCTTTTATAAAAGGCCAAGAGCAGCAAAAGATGAAACATGCCAGTTAGAGATCCACCTAAGCTAATGCCAAGGCTGCTGAGGAATCAATCTAAGTTGCTGATGTTTCTCTAAACTCAGCTAGCTATATTCTTTCGAGCAAATGCTTGAAGTGGATGTTCTTCATTCATATTCTTCTTCACTTCTAAGCTAGTATCTAGTGAGATTAATTGTATATTTGTAACGCCTCGCTCCCACTTACGGGTGTTACTCGTGAACAATTACCCAAATTGTCCACCTGCCAGGCCTTAGGTGAAGGGTGGACCATGTTTCAAGATGAAATGCCCTAGGTGGGAACTAGGCTCACCCTTCCCTTCCCTCATCCCCAGGATTCACAAGCGAAATTGGGCTTTAACCACACCGTATTAGCAAAAAAAAGAAAACTCATGAAAATTCCCAACTGCCATTTCTTATTTATATTTAATTATTTTCCATCCAAAAATTTTACCGGGCTCCATAAACCACCATTTAAACCAATCCATTGGTCGATTACCAATTTTGGAGGAAAAACTTATCATTTTCAATTTTCCAAAATTTCAGCATTTTCTCCAAAAATGCCTGAAAATCCCTTTATTTTGAAAATTCATTCGGGGCCCAAATTCAATTAAGAAATGCCCCAAAATTCCCCAATTTTTTCATTTTTTTTAAAAAATTGGCCGGCGGGGTTCGCTGGCACGCCCGGGGCTCGAGTAGGGCCCCACTAGCTGCTGGCTGCTGGCCGCGTGGGCTGGCCACGCATGTCGTGCGCCCGCCGGCGGGGTTCAGCTTTCTTTTTTTTTTTTTCCAAACTCTCCAGATCTCATTTCTGAAATATATGGCTCCTAATTCCAAAATTTGGCCTCCAAAAACCCTCAAAAATTTATCCAACTAGATGCCTTTCACACTAGGCAAAAATACATCTTTCCTTCAAGTCTCACACTTTGGGTTCTATGTTAGGCCAAATTTATTCAAAATTTCAGAATTAAAAATCAATAAATATACACCCCAACTTCAATTTTTTTTTCCATAAATGAAGCTTATACACTCTTTTGATGCTTAATACAACATACAACACAAATGAAAATACATATAGCTTAAGGCTTTATCGAGCCATTACAACACATCCTTGAAACTTCTCATTCATCCATAAGCTTTCCCCTTTTGCTTTGCTCTTTCTCATGCCTTGACAACCTACATGTGAGGGTAAAAACCTCATGAGCTATTAAGCTCAATAAGAGTGCTTATGCAATAAGTATGAACATAAACATAAATCATGTAATGGCATGTGCATGCAAATGTAGTTAGGTCTTCCATGCTCTCACAACCTTTCAAGGTTTGAAACCTTAACCTACCCCTTTCAACCATGTATCTTAACAATCCCTATGGCCATAGCTATTATGTACATGAAGAGCATGCTTAATACAACATGAAAAGTTTATAAACATACTTACAACCATGCAAGGCCACCATCCCATGGGGCCATCCCTTACCTTTATTTATTTATTTTTTTTAGCTTCCTTCAAGGTTCTTCAAGCTCCATCAAGCTTCCATAGCCACTCTCCCATTTTTCCCAAACCTTCTTAAAGAAAATAAAGAGTGGATTACTCAAAACCCCCTAGAAAGATGAAGAGAATAAGATAAATTCACACCTTACCTCTAGGCTTCTTCTCATTCCTCTCTTCTTCTCCTTCTTCTTCTTCTTCCTTTCTCTCTCTTCATTTGCAATCCATTCAAAATGAAAAATGGAAGGACTTAGCATCTTCCAAAAACCCTTTTATCTCTAACAACTTCAAGATTAGATCCTAACCCTTGGATCTTCCTTCACTTTATGAGAATAAATCCCCACCTTCCAAACTAGCACAATCCATGTGCTCTTGTCTTCTTTAATCTCCACCATTAGATTTCTTTTACTTTTGAAGACTAGATCTCAACCATTCAAATCCCTTTACATGTGGCAATCCATGTCACTTCTCTTGAATCATCTCAACCATTAGATTATCAAGACTTAATCTCCTCCCTTGGATCAAGTCTTCCATGCCAAAATAGTTATTTTTCTCATTTATTTTTAAGGGGACTAATTTCATGCCATCACTTGAAAGACCACTTGAGAGACATAATTCATTTCCATAATGAATTAATTAAATGCCACAATTTTCCAACCATTAATGCATGACTATTTTCTTTTCCTTTTGCATTTTCTTTTTAAGCAACATTATCATTGCCTTCATTAAATGCTAGAATGACTAATATCATTTCTTTTACATTTATTTAACTCTTCATTTAACTTGGACCACCACTTTTCAAGTGTCACTCCATGACACCATTCTTGGCTTCCAAGCTTTAATCTCATCCATCCATGTGGCATCCCCACATTTATTCACCAAATTTAGGGAAAATTAATTATTTTCTTACATAATTCAATATTCACCATTTTCCCTATTTCCATAATTAAATTCCTTTATGGAATTAAATTCCAAATTCCAAAATACCCTTTGTGAATTTATTAATCCCTTATCTCCACATAATTACAAAATTGGGATTTAATTCACCTACTTACCTAATTCCACATAGGAATTATTTCCAATTTACCAAAATACCCTTTTTATTGGATTTCACTATCCAAATTACCAAAATACCCCTCATAGGGCACCCTCAATCTCAAGGATCCAACACCTTCTCATGGGCATTTTTGAAATTTTCTCACTTTCTTTCTCATTCTTTTAACACCGGTAACACCGGGTGTTACAATATCTTTCTAAACCAAATTATAAAAGAGAGTTGAATACTTTATTCATTTATTCTTTCGAACTCTCTTTTGTCCAAGAGAAAAGTGATATCATTGTACATCTTATATTTTTCTCTTGAGATATTCTTATACACATTTTGTGTAAACTTGTAAAAGGTTATGCTTGTACCTTTGAAAAGTAATGTACTGGTTGTGGTTGAGCCTCTTATGAAAAAAGCCTCACGTAAGGGTTTCTACTTAGCCTAGGAAAAATAGAGGTTACTGCTTAGGCTGTGAAAAGCAGAGGTTACTACTTAGTCTGTAAAAGTAGAGGTTACTGCTTAATCTGTAAAAGCAGGGGCTCCTACTTAACTTGTGAAAAGTGGAGGTTATAGTTGATCTTGTAAAAACTGTTGTGTACATGATTATTTTCTATATTCTTTCTAGCAACATGTTTCTTGATCTGTTATGTATATATCTTTTATACATAAATTCAATAGATCACATTCTGTTTAAAACTGTTATTAAAACGTTTTTATGGTTTGAATTATTTTAAATATTATACTCTTCTACATTTTCAATATTGTTTCAAAATCTTCTCATTTTAAATATACTTATTTATCTTTACATAAGAATTATATATATAAAATCTATTTCACATTCAATTTTCATAAAACATCTCTTTCAATATCATCTATGCTCTTTCATGAAATTTCCATCAGCATTCTCTGTTGTTCTAGTTTTCATTAGTTACATAAAAAGCATTTTAAACATTAGTGTTGCTTCATACAAATATGTTTCCTAAACATCTTTTTAATTTGCATACATTTTCATATCAATATCTTCATATATAAATTGAATGTCAAAAGTATTTTCTTAAATTATATTCTATGAGAAATCATGTGTGTCGATTAAGCATTCTTATTTAATTTATCCGCTGCTACACTTGTTTGTAGTTTATGAAAAGTGTTTTCATCAAATAACTTTATTGCATCATAATTTTCAAGATATTTTCACTCTTTGTAAAAAAAGGTCCAAAACACCCAATTCACTCCTCTTTTGGGTAATCTTTCATTATGAAATTTAGATATGTTTTTTTAATATGTTAAGCAATTTTTATTAAATTTGTAGGGTTTTTTTAATATAAAATTTAGATATTTTTTTATTATTTTTAAGTTTTTATGAAATTTTTAGATTTTTTATAATGAAACTTAGGTCTTTTTTTTGAATATTTTTAGGTCTTGTATGAAATTTAGGTCTTATTTTTATTAAATTTGATCTTTTTTTCATATCAAGGATCAAATGCCAATTTTTTTTAATTGTTGAGTGATTAAATGCCATAGTTATATATTAAATCTAATTTAATGTATTTTGGGACGTGGAATTTAGTCATGAAAATGGGTGTGTGTGTGCACACGTTAACGGGCCGTCATGGTAAGGATTTAAAACTACATTTTTTATTAGCTTAAATACCAATTGTTGATGTTTTGCACTTTAGTGACCAAACGCTATATTTTTTAATTGTTAAAAGGCTTCATATGTGTTAATTAAGCCTAATAAATTTATTAATTGAAAACGTCGTTGTTAACGCACTTAGACTCTGTAAAAAGGAGAATATTGAGAGGGCGCAATACAATTTTCGCGTAAATACTCTGATGCTTAATTTAGATATTGAAGACTTGAAGTTTATTGAAATAAGTATTAGAGCTATATTCACATGATATAAAGAAGTATGCCATTTTTGCTTATGGATGGGGGGATGCAATCACGTGTAGAGTATTTTCTCTAACCTTAACAAATCATGCTCGCACCTGGTTCAATGGTCTTGCTGAGAGATACGTCTCATTTTTTGGCCAATTAAGAACATAATTCATCAAGACATTCATTATTAATAGCCACAAAACGAAGGACTACACGTATCTACTTATTATTTGATAAAGTGACAAAGAAACCCTCAGATAATATGTTGATCGTTTTAGGAAAGCAACATTGGAAATACTTACAAATGAGTATGGCAATAGTTGTGATGCTCCAAGTGATGAAATTGGTATCGCTACAAGAATCCCTAGATTTGGATAAGCTTGCATCATTGCGGACTTGTTTGCTCGAGCCAACAAATATATTTTACATCCTAAAGTCATGTAAATAAACAAATGAAATGAAAATAGAAATAAGAAGAGAAAAGAAAAAGTGTTAGGGCCTTCTCTTGGAAGTCCTGCTAACATAGGAGTTCAGAAAGGTAGTCATGTCAAAATGGAGACAGATGCAAACTTAAGAGACACATTGTAATGACCCGCTCCCACCTACGGGCGCTATCGGTGAATAATCGGCTGGATTACTCACACATAACACCAAGCTAATGAAGAGATGGACCATGTTTTATTGGGAAACGTACTAGGTAGGGACCAGGCTTCATCATTTCCTTTGCTCCACTCGAGGAGTGGGTCTTAAAACATAAAAAGAAACACAACGGATGGGACCCGAAACTCGAGTGAGCTTCACCTTTCTTCAGCTCATCTGTAACGCCCCGCTCCTACCTACGGGTGTTACTCACGAATAGCCAACTTACTATTCACACGCTAGGGCAAAGATGAAGAGACGGCTACGTTTCAACGGGAAATGACCTAGGTGGGAACTAGGCTTTGCCCTCTCTTCGCTTCGCTCGAGGGTTCGGGAATTATCAATCGACCTATTAAACCCGAAACCTCGCAATCGTCACCCCTTCTCGAACTCTTTAATGAATGGCTAAGGGTGACTTACCAGGATCGAAAAGGAATTAAGCTAACTCTCTAGCTTAAAATAATTTATGGCATAACGCCTTAATTATAAGAAAATAGGTTTTTCTTATCTTTGCCCCAACCATTAACCCATTTAATTCATTTCCAATTCCTTAGGAAAATATTTGGATTAATCTTCCTTTAGAAAAATTTAAATAAAATTTTCCTCATTAAAGCTCCATTAATTTTCCCTTTAATTTATTTCAAAATTTCCATAATTTTCCAATCATTAGGAAAAATAATTTTGAAATACAGATCTCAAGCATCCTCATCCAATTTCAAAATTTGAGGAAAATAGCCCATTATTTAGCTTCCCAAAATTTAGAAATTTTTCCCACGATTGCCTCAAATTTACATTAATTTAAAAATTAATTTAGAGGCTAAATACTCATTTAATTATTTATTTATTTAAATTATTTCATAATTTCATAAATGTCAGAAATAATTAAATAACCCAAAAAAAATATAAAAAAAAAACAAAAAAGAACTTCACAGCAGCCACAGGGGGGGCGCGCAGCAGCAGCCGCGCCCCCCTAGCGCGAGCGCAGGCCGCGCGCGCGGGCCGCGCATGGCCGCGCGCGCGGGCCGCGCCCTGCCCGCGCGCGGCTGCGCACTGGCCGGCCGCGCGCGCGGCCGCGCCAGCCAGCCCAGGCGCGCCTTGGCTGCCCAGCCCACTGCCTGGCCATTTTTTTTCCAAAAAAAATATTTTTTTTTTAAATAAAACCATATTTTCCAGAATACATTTCCATATCAAGGGGCTTCCAAAACACTAAATTTTTCCCCCTTTTAACCACATTTACATACAATCCAAGTTTAACAAAATAATACAACACAAAAATACAAACTACATAACCATTACACATAGTTTTCCTCTTTGTTTCAATACCTTTACCCTTGCAAAACTCCCTTTCCCTTGGATGTTTCTCCACCTACATTGAGGTCAAAGGACCTTATGAGCCAATGCTCAGTAAGGGTGCTATGCAAATGTAAATGAAGTATGAGAAACATAACATGTAATGCAATGCAATGCATATCAAGGGTAGTTCTCCATGCCTTCATAACCACTTAGGTTAAGGCACCAACCAACCCATCACTCCCCTCACAAGTCCTCCTTATGGCCATAGGTCCACTTGGGCACAAAACATGCAAAGAACCATCACATGCAACTCATTCATACATGTACAAATGCAAGCAAAACCCTCCACTTGGGGCTATCCCTTACCTTGTTTCCTTGAAGCTTTACACTCTCACAAGCCAAGAATCCCTCTTAGACTTTGAAGCTTCAACACCTCCACAAGCTAATACTCACCCTTAAAGAAAAATAATAAAAGAGACTTTAGCTCTTAAACACATGCCTTAAACTATAACAAAAGAGAAAACTAGATTACCTTTTGCTAGACTTTCTCTTCCTTCTCTAGACTTCCTTGCCTTCTTACTTGCCTTCTTGCTTCTCTACTTCACAAATGGGAAAAAGCTTGGAACTAATTTCTCACTTCCCATTTATAGAGTTTTCTTCTTAATCCATGCCAATTCTCAAGATCACATCCTAGCCATTGATTTTTTTCTTATTTCAAGAGACCTAATCTCTACCTTTGAACATTAGCACAATCCTTGTGCTTCTCCCAAGTTAAATCCTAACCCTTGATTTTAGGAGAACTCTTGCCTAGATACAAAGGAAACACAAATCCAAGAGACTTATCTTGTTAAATCTCCTCCATTGATCTCTCTTTGGAGACTAAATCTCCTCCCTTGGATCAATCCCAATTTTCCATAATTCTCCATTTTTCATTTAATTAAATCATGACTAATTTCCAAGATTGACTAATTTCCCAAATTTGCATTTAATTTAAATCCACAACTTTTCAAGCATTTAATGGAGACTTAAATAATTTCTTTTTGATTTAAATTTAAAAGCTCTTGAAAGACATAATCTAATTTCTTTAGCATTTATTTAAATCCACCATTTTCCAACATTAATGCTTGACAAATTTCTTTTTATTATTGATTTTCTTTTTAATTTTCTCCATCATGGCTCTCATTAATGCTTGAGAGACTAATTTCTTTTTCCTTTTTCATTTATTAAATATCCCTCTTGGTTCACAAGATCATGCCATGTGTCACCAAATTCTCTCAATTAAATAAATCTTTATTTCCAAATTAAATTAAATCTCTTCCATAAGAACTTGCCAAGTGTCATCAATCTAACCATACTTGGTTTTCCAATTTAATTCCTAATTATCTATGCACTTAATCAAGAATTAAATTCTCCAACATTTATTCTCCAATATAAATAATTTCTCCAAAAATAATTTATCTTCCTTTGGGATGAAATTCCAAATTACCATTTTGCCCCTCACAAGACATCTAATATTTCATGGCATTTTCTTTAATTCAAGGGCAATTTTGGAATTTTTCATAGACTAAAATTCTCTTAAATGACAAAATTTATCATGACTCTTTAAGGGTATTACATCATCTCACCACAAGCTAAAGGTGACCCATGCACAAAACTAGCACATCAAATATCTACTAAGTATTGGGGATTTATGAGAAGTACCTCTTTGATTCTTACTCGATCCTAAACTTGGATCCACCAAATAAGCCACTATCAATCTGAAGTCTACACAATCAATACTGCATTATATCGATTACAACAAACTAGATACCATCCAGCGCCCAACAACATACACACTCACCCACAATGATATATATATATATATATACATACCACCACATGAATACATATAGGAGATAATACAATTTACAATGCGATAACAACGTTAGTCGCCACTTCACCCTCCCGATATAATCCCTGCTTGCATTTGGACTCGCAAAATCTACAACACGAGGTAAAACCTCATGAGTCACAATGACTCAGTAAGGGTGCAAATGAATGTAAACAAGATAATATATGAAATGCAATGACAAATAAATATGCATGAATGACGAGGCATCTTTGCTCTCCGAACCTACTTGTTTGAGGCACTTATCTCCCTTATTATCCCTAACATGCATCTAGTCTCTCCCATGGCCATAGGACTCCACTAGACTACCTATAGAACATGCACAACACACCACTGTACACAACATATAATTAACCATATTACAAAACATTTGCATGGCCGCCACCATTGGGGTCGTCTTTTACCTGGCTCGAAGCCTTATCTCTGTCACAGGCGAGAACGCTAACCTGAATTTCGAATTCTTCTAAGATCATCGCCTCCTCGGTCGACCCTAGATGCAATCACAAAAATCCATCAACATCAGACATTAAACCAATGCCTTCATTTTCGCCATAAGCCGCAAAATCACCTGACAACAACTTCCAATCAACCCTAACCGAGGGTCTAATTCAACCAATAATTATTCTATATTATATTATTCCACAACATCTCACATAATGCAACAACTCGAAAGAAATTTAATTATTTTATCTCATCAAATCTGGAGGAGAAAATCGGTCAAACGCTCACACTGGCATCGCCTCATGGGATGCCACCTCGCGCTTAAAATCCCATTTTCGAGCTTCTGGTACGCTCCTTGAGCCTTAAAATACATTCTAGAATTTCCCCCATTTTTTTGGAATTTTCTAGATATTTTTTCCTCATTTTTCCAGATTTTTCTTTATTTTTTTCTATTTTATTTTCTTTTTCCTTTTTCTTTTTTTTTCTCTTATTTTTCTCTCTCCTCCCCTGCATCTTTTTCAACCTCATGCCTCATGCGTGCGACCACCGGCCAACCGCCACCGGGCCTCCGTTGCAGCCAGCACCGACGTCGCTGCTACTTGCCTTCGGCCACCGCGCACAGCTAGTATCGACCTCCTCCATCGCTGCCACCCCCGCACGACAGCACCTGCGCAACCAGAAGCCATGGCCGACGCCTCTACCGCGAGCTGCTGCAGCCTGCACTTGAGCCATTATTGGCCACCGACATCGCACCGCCACCAGCTGCCTCGCGCCATCGCATGCTGTTGCTGTTCCATCGCCTTCGACCACCTCACTGCTGGGTGCTTCATCGTCGACAACTTCCATGGCCGCTGCTCGAGTTCCTGGCCAGACTTCGGTTGGCCTCTTCGCTCTCGATCTCGCATTGCTCTCTCTCTCTCTCTCAACTCTCGCGATCTATCCCTCTCGGCCTCTCATCTCTCTTGGCCAAAGTTCCCTGCCCAAGTGCTCTCTTTCTCTTCTCTGTTTCGAATCCAAGGAAAAAGGTTGGGAGGTTGGGCATCCAATGCCTATATATATATATATTACACATAATATATATTATTTACACTTAATTAAACATATTTAATTACACCATAAAACACATAATTTTTTAATAATTACACATCAACCCCACTAATACTCCATAATCCCACTTAGGGAGTTTTAATAATCGCATTTAGACCCTCTAAGGTCTTAAATAATTGCCCTGAAGACACTAAAAATCTTGATTTTCCAAAATTAATAATCGGTCATTACTCGATAAAACTGATCTCATCCCTGTGCCTTCACAGGTCCTTATCTCAACCTAAAAACACTTTAAGGTTGACTTATTCATAAAATCGGGCCACCATTCGGGCTCCTCTGACTTATCAGTGATTTCCCTGCTAGCCCTCACGAACATTCATTTCAGCCAATAATTTAAGCTTATACAGTAGCTGTATCGAAAACTATTCCCGATCTGACTTCTTTTCAACGTCATTAGTATCATCTCGAAACGTTCACCAATCCTTTGTCTCATTTCCTGGACATCCAAGTCCTAGGGCATTTCTTGCTGTCAATTCGACAATTTGCTAATTCATTTCTCAAAACTAACATTTGGGCCTGTTGGACTGCTTATTATCCAAATTACCAAAATGCCCCTCCCCTAGGGCACCACATCATTTCATTTTTCGCCTCTCTCTTGAAGGGTACTCTTGGAATTTTTATCTTATTTTCTAACACTGGTAACACAGGGTGTTACACACATTCTCAAATTCCCTTTTTTTCTTTACATAACAAAAGCAAGACACAACATAATCCCCAATTCTTTTATACAACATTTGGGTTCATTTGCCTAATAGGCACAATAGAGAAATACAATTTAACAAAATATGACAGTGTTCTCCTTGGACACGTAACAAGTAAAATCACCCATGAATCTTTCGATTAGGGTATCTCTATACACATCATCTACCCACAAAGAATTAAGCTTTATTGGACCCACCATCAACTTTCTCTTTGCTATTTCTTGGAATGATGTAAAGAAAGATTGAGTCACAAGACTCAACAAGCATAAAGAAACAAAAAGGAAGCAAGGCTAAAGATAAACTTCCCTATACACCACATACAAACCATGCCATGAACCAAAACTCGACCCATCAGTCATAAACACATCAATGCACATATAACGAACTGAGGGGCCCACATAAGTCACACACTGGCACCCAAGATTTTGAATACAAACCTGCCTGCATCCATGAACTAGCTGACACATATCCTCATCTTGAGCCAAGGCTCCCATAACACCACCATAAGCCAAAGCTCCCATAACATCATCTCAAGCCAACGCTCGTACAACATCATCTTGAGCCAATGCTCGTGTAACATCATCTCGAGTCGAAGATCGAGAGTACCCCAAGGATAAATATGTCGCGCGCATCAATAACCATGCAATCCAACACATAGAAAATACATGGCGGTGTTAGCATAAATGTGATACCATGGCCTCTATAAATTAGGCATCAAGCCACACTTCTCCCACATAGACATTCACACTCGGTGTAATGCTTATGTTCCTAATCACCTTACATTACCCTAGGTTCCTCTGGCAAAGATTATCAAACACTTATGTTGGATCGTTTCCTAAGCTTCCATCCTTGAGGTATTTCCACATTGCTTCGATCCTTTGAAAGTTGGATTCTAGCCTTAATGAAATATCCATAGTGCTACCCAAACTTCAGTACCTGACCATCTCTTGCAGTACATTGTGTTGCTCTGATCCTTTGGGTCTCATACCCTTGTCGCGAGCCAGCTTACAGTCCTTCTACTATGGCTGCTCTGGTCATCTTCTTTGTGAGCTAACCACCAGTCTTCTGCCTTAGTCCTTAGCCTCAGGCCCTTCATCATAGGTCATACACTTATGGTGTTATCGATATGCTAAAACTCCTTGTTCCATCTCCGAGAACTGTAGTGGTTTTACAAATACTAGTCCAAATCCCTGATCTCATAGATCCTCAATTTTTCTTTTCTAGAGTAACATTCAATTGAATTGTGCATCATTGCCCTAACCATTAATAAGACTTCAGATTTCTTTCCCACAATCTAATCTCATTCAATTTCCAAACTATCATGCATACGATGGAACCTTATGCTCTTATTGCTACCCTCACAAGTGCTATGATTTGTCAACGAAATCTTTTATCATTAATTAGAATTCCAATATCAACTGAAATTCATCTAGGATTATTAGAAGTCCATCCAGTTTCATTATCACATTTTGGATTTATACTAGGCTATGTAACCATATTCTCTTATAGACTTATGTCATAGCCATATGCTCAGTCCATCACAAACTAGTTTAAAGGTTCCGCAATCCTTACATGTTTCTGACATCTCATTTCACGATTGACTTTCAACTTGACACTTACTTTATGGGTTATTCTTCCTATCAATCCTATTTCTCTCCTTGGATCTATTAAGATCAACTCCAATGTGTTAAGATCTAATCATTATATCATGTCTCAAGATATCTCTTTACAAGCTTAACAAGTTAGCAAATCCTGCCTTATTGCTTGGTGCCTTTGAACTCGAGCCGAGACTTTTATGATCATCCATGGTCCTTGACAATCATCGAGCTAATTTGTTTCCATTACATGGTTTATAAAAGACTTGCCACCCATACAGGCCTTTGTATGCATAACTTTGACTTGGCTTCCACACATCTTGTTAACAATTTCTTTATGAGTTCAAACATTCCTTTTCATAAGGATTCATTTCTATGTTCCAATGTCCTATTATCTTTATTCGGTATTGACCTCTATTCGATCTTTTGCCCACCTAAGTTGTCTCATTATTTCTCAATTCGAAATCTCTAGGTTAGTTGACTGAGATGTCAAGTTGCTAGCTTGGATCATTATCCTCAGCCAGACGATTCTTAGTCTTTCGATCTTCTTAACCTTTATCCCAAGTCTACTTACATCTTTTCTTTGTGGTCCTCAACCATCATACTTTTTATAGTTATGGGTGCCTTGTGTTCTTGTCAATGCCACCACTAGTACTTTGATCGAATTCCTTGTATCCACCAAATTTATTCTTAGACACCAAATGTTTGATCATTTTGGTACTAGGGTTATCATCATATCACCTTACACCTTTGGCCTCCTCATTATGTGACATCATTATTACCCAACAAAAATATTGTGACCTTAGGCATCCTACTCAACCTTAAGTATCATGTGTAACACCCCGTATTGTTGGTGTTAAGAGAATGAGAAATGAAGTGAGAAACTTTCAAAAATGCCATTGAGAAGGTGATGGATCTTTGAAAATGATGGTGCCCTATGAGAGGGGCATTTTGGTAATTTGGATAATGAAGTCCAATAAAGGGTAAATTGGTAAATTGAAAATAATTCCTAGGTGGAATTAAGTATGGAACTGAATTAATTTCCCATTTTTGTATTTATGTGGAGATAAATGAGATTAATAATTCACAAAGGGCATTTTTAGTAATTTGGAGTGGAATTCCATAGAGGAATTAAATTATGAAAAATAGGGAAAATAGAGAATATTCAATTATGATAGAAAATAATTGATTTTTCTTAAATTGGTAAATTA
Source organism: Diospyros lotus (assembly GCF_014633365.1). NCBI lineage: Eukaryota > Viridiplantae > Streptophyta > Magnoliopsida > Ericales > Ebenaceae > Diospyros > Diospyros lotus. The sequence goes on from NC_068347.1 coordinate 13,652,270, forward strand.
TGTTTATAATTAATGGATGGTTGAGATGGAAGCTTGGAGGCAAAGGCTTATGTCTAGTGGTGACACATGACAAATTCTCCTTTAAGGAGAAGGAGAAATTAAAGAAATGAGAGATTGGAGAAATGGTGGTTGGTGACACATAGCATAATCTTGTGGAGCAAGAATAAGCATTTAAAGAAAATTCAAAATGGAGAGTTAATGGTCTTTCAAGCATTAAATGCAAGCCATGATGTTGTTGCCTAAAAAGAAAATGGAAAATAAAAGAAATTAGTCATCCATTAATGGTGTAAAAATGGAGAGAATTTCTTAAATGGAAAATAAAGTGATTTATGTCTTTCGAGACTTGTCTTGAAAATGGTCAAATTAAGTTAATTGGAAAATAAAATGGAAATCCCCAAGTGATCCAATGGTTGTGCCTGAGTCTTGGAAGAAGAATAGATCCAATGGCTAGAAGTGGATCTTGGAGAATGGCATGGATTGCCAACTCATTTGAGAAATCTTTTTAAATTGATTTTGGATGGTGGAGATCATGGGTTAATAAGATGGAAGACTGGGATGTAGTCTTGAAAGAAGACTAAGAGTGTGTTTTCTCTTAAGGGAGGTGAAAATGTAATGAGAAAATCCACCACTATTTCTGGTGGTGATATTCATATTGAATTTATACAATATTCTCTACAAGGTAATAACAAAGTCAAACATTCCATCTACACCATAATCTACAATCAAGGGATTGCCTAAAATCATGTGATTATGATTTGAGGAGATTTGCTTAATTATTGGGGACATGATTCTTGGATCCTTCAATTACTGTAATACCCCCCCGCAAGCCTAGCGACTGAGAATCTTGGACGCGTAGCTTGGATCGCAGAAAAATGAAGGCAGATTTACCGAGACTCTTTGTGAACACGTCAGCAACTTGGAGATGAGTAGGAACATAATGAATTTGTAGCTCTTTGGAAGCCACTAGTTCTCTCACAAAATGATAATCCAAATCAATATGCTTAAAGCGTTTGTGACAAACTAGATTAACAGCAAGAAAAATTGAGCTTTGATTATCACAAAATAGTATTGGAGAGGAGGTAGAAGGCACATGAAGATCACAAAGGAGATGACGGAGCCATTTAACTTCAGCAGTGGTAAGAGCCAATGCCCGATATTCCGATTCACAACTGGAGCGAGACATTGTCGGTTGCTTTTTAGAGCTCCAAGACACCAGATTATCACCAAGGTAAATTGCATAACCAGAGAGTGATCGACGTGTGTCGGGACACCCAACCCAATTGACGTTAGAGCAAGTAAGGATCTCCCGAGAAGTAGATGGAGTGAAAACCAGTCCAAACTGAAGAGTTCCTTTAACATAACAAAGAATTCGCTTAAGGGCTTGAAAATGAGAGACAGATGGCTTATGCACATATTGATTGATAGTAGTAATGGCATGAGCGATGTCGGGGCGAGTGATAGTGAGATATTGAAGAGCTCCAACAAGCGATCGATAGAGAGAAGGATCATCAAAGTTAGGACCAGCAACCAATAGATGTTGAGCGACCACCATTGGAGTGCTGACTGGTTTAGGATCGAGGAGTTGGGCACGCTGTAGTAATTCATGAGCATACTTGGCTTGACTAAGAAAGAGACCAGCAGAGGTCCGATAGGCTTCCAAACCCAAAAAATAGTTCAAGGACCTAAGATCCTTGGTAGTAAATTCACGAGTCAATTTTCTAATGAAACTAGCAAGAAGAGACGAGTTGTTGCTAGTGACCACAATGTTATCAACATAGAGTAATAAATAAATTAAATCAGCACCTTTGGAGAGAACAAATAACGAGGAGTCAGCACGACTACAAGTGAAACCCATGACCAAGAGAAAGGAGCTGAACCGATGAAACCAAGCACGTGGGGCTTGCTTGAGTCCATAGAGAGCCCGACGAATCCGACAAACATGTGTAGGATGTTTAGAATCAACATAGCCAGGTGGTTGGTCCATATAGACTTCTTCCTGCAAAAAACCATTAAAGAATGCGTTTTTCATGTCGAGTTGACGAAGAGGCCAATTGTTAGAAATGGCCAAAGAGAGGATAACTCGAACAGTAGAAGCCTTCACGACAGGACTAAAAGTGTCATGAAAATCAAGACCCGGTTGCTAAGTATACCCCTTTGCAACTAGACGGGCCTTGAGACGGTCCACAGTGCCATCTGATAAATATTTAATGCAAAAGACCCATTTAGAGCCGACAACATTTTTATTGGGCGGTCTTGGAACGAGATCCCATGTATGATTCTTTTGAAGAGCCCTAATCTCTTCATCCATGGCAACAATCCAACCTGGATGTTTTGCAGCAGACTTAAAGCCTTTGGGTTCACGCATGGTGAGCAAAGAATGTAGTAAGCCAGAATTGGAAACTTGACTTAAATAAGAGCCATGTTTGGGCTTAAAGATCCTTGACTTGGCTCGAGTTTGCATGGGATGAATGCCAAGAAACGACCGGTGGCCCATGGCTTGTGTGGAGGGGACTTCTGCAATGGGAGAGAGATTAACAGGCAAGAAAGTAGAGTAAAAAAAAAACCCATGCTCATGAGTGGGAGGCATCTCGGTAGAAATATCCTGCAAAACAGAAGAGGGCACAAGACTAACAGAGTTTTCAGTTAAACAAGGTCCACACGGAAACGGTAGCGGACTGGGTGGTGACGATAATGGACCCGGGGAGCTAGTAGTGGGCTCAAGAAATGCACTAATGGGTGAATTAGACAAGGGCTAAGAGCATGGATTTCCCTTCAAGGGATAATTAAGTTCATCAAAAATAGCATGCCTGGATATAAAGGCTTGATTAGTGGATCGATCAAGACAACGAAAGCCATGATGAGACATACTATAGCCTAGAAAAATACATGAGCGGTTACGAGGGGCAAGTTTGTGAGGAGTATAATCACGTAAATAGGGAAATACAAGACAGCTAAATGGATGAAAATTGGAGTAAGTTGGAGGCTTACCATACAAAATCTCATATGGAGATAGTCCATCAAGAGTAGGCGTGGGTAACCAGTTAATCGTGAAAGTGGCAGTGCTGAAAGCATCAACCCAAAATTTTAGAGGAACATGTGAGTGAAAAAGCATAGCTAAATCAGTTTCAGTTATGTGACGATGTTTACGCTCAGCACGACCATTTTGAGAAGGTGTGTGAGGACATAACATTTGATGATGAATCCCGGAATTGATTAAGTGATCTCGAAAAGTGTGATTTGTAAACTCAGTGCCTCTATCACTTTGAAATATTTTGATTTTAATAGAAAATCGTTTTTCTACAAGCTTCTGAAATTGAATAAAAGTTTTCAATAAATCAGATTTGAATTTCAAAGGATAGAGTCACGTAAAACGGGAATAATCATTAACAAATATCACATAATATTTAAAGCCTAAGGTGGAATTAACAGGGGATGGACCCCATAAATCATAATGAATAAGATCTAACACATGAGAGGCGCATTTGTCATTCTGTTTAAAGGGAAGTCGGTGACTTTTTGCAAGTTGACAGTTAGAACAAACAGAGGGATTGGGAAGCAAAGAAGTCACACATAAGTGACAATTTTTATGTAGAAGAGAAATAATAGAATGGGGCACATGGCCCAACCGAGCATGCCAAACATCAAAAGATGCTTGAGGGCAATTATTAGAGGAAATAGAAACTAAAGAGGAATATCCACGCTCAAGCACATAGAGTCCATTCTCACGTCTTCCGGTTGCCACCACCCTTCTTGTGACTTGATTCTGTATGATAAAGCGATCATTAGTAAAAGTAATGGAGAAAGGGAAATCTGATGTAAGTTTACTAATGGAGATCAGATTTTTGGTGAGGCCAGGCACAACTAAAACATCTTTTAAAGCAAGAGAAGAGGTGGGAGAGGTGGTACCAGAGTGGGATATAGGGAGAGAGGCCCCATTATCGACAATAACACAGTCCTTACTAGAGTACGTGTCAGCCTAGTCTAAATTGGCAACGTCATGAGTCATGTGCGCCGTGGCACCGGTGTCCGTATACCAGTCGGAGTCTTGAGTGTCATTTAAAGAGCAGGATGTGAAAGCTTCCACCAGATTGGCAGCATTGGAAGCGTTGGAAGAGCAGGAGTCGCGCTCGCGGCAAAAGGTAGTATAGTGTCCTTCCGCACGACAGATCTGGCAGCGAATAGGGTGGTTACGTTGAAATCGACCGCCTCCTCGCCCACGTCCACCACAGGAGTTGCAGCCATTACTCTCTGCAGTAAATGCAGCAGTAGTGTATCCTATGGTGGAGGATGAGTCCAATGATTTGACAAAAATTTCATAACTCTCTGCTTGGGGAACAACATTAGCAAATGAAGGAAGAGGAGTAATAGATAACTGTGTAGTAGAAAAGGCAGAGAAAGCAGAACCAAGTCCACGCAAATACTAATGAATTTTGTCAAGATCATCAATCGGACGACCCATAGCAACAAGCTGGTCACAAACAGACTTAAATTCACGAGAGTATTGATAGCATGCATATTTATACCATATTTTGGCATTTCACCTCATTCTTATTAGGCCATTTGAAGCAATTTTTGCTGATATTTCATTGTTTCTATTTTATTATGCTTCAAATTGTCCTTACACTATTTTCTATCTTACCTCTACTCTATGGATCCAGGCTTTAGGGAATATTGGATGGGCTAGAGAAGTGGCTCAACTAAAGGAGCTTGGGCCTACTAAAGGAGCTTGGGCCTGCTTTCAAGGAGCTTGGGCCTACAATCAAGGAGCAGACTTGGGCTCACTTGTTTTCTGTTGGGCTAGGCCCAACCCTAGCCTCCCTAGCCTTTCCTTTCTTGGCCATGTATTTAAGGCCTCTTAGCATTAATTTTCAGAATATCATGATATAGAAGGAGAGGAGAAAATAGAGAGGATTCTGCCCGTTTTTGTTATTGTAGCATTTTTCTGTTTTCTACATCTTTTGTTCCATTCTGTTTTCCTTGCTGTAATGATAGGCTAGAACATTTTGTAACCGGTTGTGTGTCTTGAATCCATGTGGAATTTGAGTCCCGGATGAGCTACAAGAATCTGGTTTGTTGTTTGTTTCTTATTCATTTCTATTTGGTTTAGTTTGAGCAGATTTGTGAATGCATGGAGTTCATGGCAGGTTTGTGTGAACTTGCATGGTTTCATTTTCTGTTAAATGCTTAAGAGAACAGAATGTTATAGCCGGTTGGTATAACATCTCGGAAATGAATATTGTGTGCTTGAACGGTTGTTCTTGCATAGGTCCGGATAGGTTGAATAGAGAGTGAATGGTTGCATTTTGTTTGCAAGAGATTTCTGCATTCATTTTGTTATTTCCAATCATTCTAATCCTTGGACGGTTGTTGGGGATGCTTTGAGTTTGTTTTTCGGAGATCAAAACATCTAGCAAGCCAAGACATATAGGTTGGACAAGGAAGATTCCACATAGGAGACAAATACATAGCCGGTTGCATATCTTTTACTGATTTTTCATCATCTTTATCTTTCTGTTTTGTTAATTAGTTTTCTGTCAAAACCCCCCCCCCCAAAACAAACTGTTATTTGTATTGGTTCTCCTTGTTGGTAGAAGAAGGTGAGGCTCCTTGTGAGAGATGACCTAGGGTGCACTTTGCTGCAAACTAGAGAAGAGATTCATAGATCTCTAATTCTGGAGCGGTTCGACAATCGCTGGTCAAGTATTCAACAACACTTTTATCAGCTTTAGTCAGGTGTTGTAGTTCATCTTTCAAGCGAAGCTCTCGGGATTTTGAACGATTGCTGAAAGTGTTTTCCAAGGTGGACCAGACAGCATGGGAGGAAGATAAATCAACAACAATAGACATAGCCTCTTCCGTAAACGAAGGAAAAAGAAGGCTCATGATCAATTGATCTGTTTGCTGCCATTCAGCAAATTTCGGATTGGCAGTAGCAGTGGAACCTGAGCCAATGGTAGCAGGTGGAGGTTGGAGAGAGCCATCCACATATCCAAGAAGGTTTTGACATTGTAGCAAAGGTAGAACTTGGCTATTCCAAAGAAGATAGTTGGAGGAGGATAATTTGATGGTCAAGAGATGAACCATAGTGTTGAAAGACAAAGTGGAGAAAGAGGTGCTGGAAGCCATTGGATCAAGGGAGGTAAATCCAAAATGCTCTGATACCATGAAAATGTAATGAGAAAATCCACCACTATTTCTGGTGGTGATATTCATATTGAATTTATACAATATTCTCTACGAGGTAATAACAAAGTCAAACATTCCATCTACACCATAATCTACAATCAAGGGATTGCCTAAAATCATGTGATTATGATTTGAGGAGATTTGCTTAATTGTTGGGGACATGATTCTTGGATCCTTCCATTACTATAATAGGAGGAGATTAGTTCTTCCAAAATGGATGGATGAGATTGTGTCTTGCAAGGGCACATGGATTGTGCTTAATTAGAAAGCTAGGATGCATTCTTCCAACTTAAGTAAAATCCAAGGGCTAGGATTTATTCTTGCCATGGAAATAAAATAAGTGAATAAAGGGAATTTTTGGCTATAAAAAGGGTGGTAGAGAAGAAGGCTAAGCTGTTTGGCCAAGTGCTTAGTTGAAGAAGAAGAAGAAGAAGAAGAGAGGAAAAATCAAGAAGCCTAGAGGTAAGCTCTCTAGATTTGTAAAGATTAGGAGGATCTTCTTGTTCTTTCTTTTTTTTTTTTATCTTCAAGCTTTCAAATATTTTTCTTTGATCAAAGATCTATTTTTTTTTTTTTTTAAAAAAAAAGGGTTGAAGCAAGTATGTTCTTGAAAGTTTAAGCTTGTTGGTGGAAGATCTATGAAGAATGGAAGAGGTAAGGGATAACCCCATGGGATGGTGGCTTGCAAGTTGTAAGTATGTGCTTAAACTTTTAAATGTGTGCATTTGCATGTTTTTCTTTGTGTTCAAGGACCTATGGCCATGAGGTTGTGTGGGGTAGGGTAGATTAAAGCCTCAAACTAAGGTGGTTGTGAGGATGTTGAAGCCCTAACCATGTTGCATGCATGCATTGGCATCACATATTATGTTTTTGTTCATACTTATGTTCATTGCACCCTTACTGAGATTTATGGCTCATGAGGAATCACCCTCACCTTGTAGGTTGGTCATGTGCCAAGAGAAAAAGAGAGTGTTGCAAGCTTGAAGTTGGAAAGCTCATGGTGGATATTTGTTAGTTTTATGGCTTGTTGAAGCCTAATCATGTGTTGTAATTTATTTGGTTGGTAATGACTTGTTAAAGCTTAAGATCATGGGTGTATTTCATTTTGGATGTATGTTTGGTGTTTATTTTGGGTGTTGGAAAAATAATTTTTGTTGGAAATGTGAAGATTTTTGGTGATTGTTTATTTAAGTTAAATTCTGAAAATTTTGGGTTAGGAAGCCCAAGGAAAAAAAAAAAGGGGGAAAGAGTGAAGAAGGTAGCAGTAGCAGGTGGCCCGCAGGGGGCCATAGTGGCAGCAGCCACGTGGGTGCTGGGGCGTGCGGTCGTGCGCGTAGCATGCGTGCGGCTCGTGGCTAGCGCACCGCGAGGCCCCAGGCGCGCCAACAGGCCTTGCCACCCAATTTTTTTTTTAAATTTGAAAAATTCGGGGATTCTGGGGCATTTCTTGATGGATTTTGGGTCCCGGAGGAATTTAAAAATAAAGGAATTTTTCGGGCATTTTTTGAGATAAATGTCGAATTTTTTGGAAAATGAAATATTGATTTTTTTTCTTGAATTTTGGGAAAATCAATGGGTTGTTGGAATTTTGAAATATATGGACTCGGTGAAATTCTTGGAAAGAAGAAGAATTAAAATAATAAAATGATGATTGGGCAAATTTAATGAAAATTAATTAGCCAAGTGTGGTATGGTTAAAACCCAAGTCTGTTAGTAGATCCTGGGATTGAGGGAAGGGAATGACGAAGCCTAGTTTCCACCTAGGGCGTTTCGTGTCGAAACATAGTCCGCCCTTCACAAATGACCAGGCATGTGAGTAGTTCAGATGATTGTTCACGAGTGGCACTCGTAAGTGGGAACGGGGTGTCACATCATGACAAGGATTTGATCTATCCATTACTTCATGAATGGTGGCTTACCCTATTCTTTTTGCTTATATCATTAACCCATTCATTCAAAATCCGGGCTCTTTTAGATCCCAACTCGACTAGCTAGGGATTTTTCCATTTCATACTCATGCCTGTTCTCTAGACCTTGTTTTATTCTTAAACCGACTAGGGTGACTTCAAGCCTTAGATATAATCATCTCCTCAAGTTACGAGCTAATTCCTACTTTTAGCTCTCTATCTTACTTCTTAGGTTAATTGAGTCTTAAGGATACTATTTCCTTCATCTTGAATGCACAAGCCTTATCTCATTACTTCAATTTGAGGGCTAATTCTATATTTCCAAACATGCTTGGCCAATCTCCTAATATAGAGATGTTCTACTAATCCCCCTTAGTTGTGTCTTAGGCTTATCACAACTTATGTTATAACTCAGTTTAATGCCCTTAATTTAAAGAAATCCTTATCTTTGAAATGCTTATTATCCTTAATTCCACAATCAAATGCCCATACTTGATTCCTTGGTTCTTCCTGGCCTCTACCCACATCCTCATAAGTACTTCCAAATTGCCCCTTTTAAGTTTGTCTCCAAAAACTCTATTTTCTTGAGATCATTTTCCAAACCTTCAAGAAATCCTCTGACTAGGGAGGTCTTTCATGAATTACTATGATTCTCAATCCTTTGAAAGCTCTATTTGACCCTTGCTAAACCTTTAGGAGTTAACTTTGCCTTTACCCATACAAGCCTCAATCTCGTTAATGGTTTGGGGTCCCATGCGGCTACGCCCGGCGTAACTTACCCACATGCCCCATTTCACTGATCGTACCCAAACTTCGATATAGGCCTATTTTTTTTGAGACATTTGTATGCCTTCTACTTTCATCTTTCTCGGCATTTCCATTTAACTCAACTTGAATTCTTTATGAGATTCAAATTTTTTTACTTGGGTCTCATCATCCTTTAGGTTGGCTTTAGATCCAATTGTTTGTTCTGACTAATCTCGTTATCTTATCTCAATACTCATAACATTCATTTTTAGAATCCTTAAGTTGAAATATCATTCCATCTCCAAGTATCCCAATGCGATTTTACTCTGATACCAATTGTAACAATTTGCCCTTCCAAGGTGTGTCACTATGCTAAGATTTTTTTTTCCTTAAGTCATTCCCTCTTCCCACAATACCGTCTCTTAATGCCACATGCACAGTATTTTAAAATCCCTAACATACATATATATTCAACACTCCAAACGATAATTTAAGGAGTGATAAACTAATCACTTGCGGAAGCTAGAATCAAAACCTAAAAGATATCGTAATTCCATACAAGCATAATCGCACACTACTGTTCTCAACAGCTAATAAATTATAATATCCAGTAAGTGAGATAATCATACAAACTATTATATCCGATATGGGAAACAACATATAACACTAGGCTTCAAACACGAATTGAAATTAAATCATGCTTCGACCATTCTTTTTCCCTTTCTATTGCTCTACTCACTTGGAACGTGGGATATCCCAGGGACAAAAGTTTAAATTAGAAGAGGAATTTTCTAAGTGAATGTTAAAATAAATTTCATGATTGAATGATGCAAAGACATGAATAAACCAACACCCTATCGTAACTTTCACCAACATTCTAGCCTCGGCACGGAAACTAAGGCAATCATCATGGAAAACACTCACAGCACGGGATACCCCTATGGTCATTCGGCAATCACCCTTGGGGAAATGCAAATCAAACTACCAAGGCAACATCCCACCACATCGTGTCCAACATGAATGACACAAATAATGATATACAATTAATATCATTTCCAATTAAATATCACGTTTATCGAGGCAATATAAAATGAACATGTGTGGCAAGATGCACATAAAACACATAAACTTGGCAAACCCTTGCAATTTCATGCCCACTTAAGCAAATAATACCACATAAAACTTTCGGGTGAACCATTCACCTTAATTTAGTTTCTTAGACTTTCTCAGTAGGCTTGCCCTAACCTCGAATCTTGACCCTTGACAAATTTCCTAGCCAAAATATTCAAAAAAATTAATAAAATATAATTTCCTCATTTTCCAAATTTTTTCTAATTTTCCTCTATTTTTCCCTTTTCTCCTATTTTCCTATTTTTTTTCCTTTTTTTTTCTTTCTTCTCCTTCTCCCTCACACGCACTGCCACACTAGCCATCGCATGCAGCACCACTAGTCGTTGGCCACCTTCGCGCGCTCCACCATGAGGTTCGATTGTGCTCACTCGGCCCACCACGGCCTTCAATCGTGTAACATCCCGTATCAAGCAATAAGAAGGATATGAACAATTTATCTTGATGAGCCTAACAACACTAGGATGTCTGTGGCCAAGCACAACCAGATCATGAAAATCCCAACATGCAGCCCGTACCCATGTGCACACCAAACCATGAAATAAGAATAAAATGTAACCAGTCATGCTATAACCACATAACGGCAGAGCTAGTCAGTAGTGCTTGGCACTGGTCAACGGTCAGTGAATAGGAGTGACCTACCGACAGCCTACGAAAGACCATATAGTAGTCACTCCAATGTCACCAAACAGCCGACCCTTGCCCCCATTGTCCAACAACTCTAGCCTATTAACAACCAAGAAACTGTAATTATACCCATCATCTAAGAACCTACTCCCCGAGTGAGTACGGCATCATTCCCACAGACATGGAGGTGGCACAAATTCCCGTAGGCAATCAACAAATACAACCCTCAAAGCCAGCTTAATAATTTAAATTTAAATCGAACAACTAAAAATTCCATAATTAGTTAAACAACTGAAACGAACGAAGGGAGGTTAAATAAATTGGCAACGAGTAAAACGTCGCAGAGGGAATAAAGAACTTGCCTTTACGATGATGTCCTTAGGCTTGTTTTGTCCCAAATCGGTAAAAATTATACAAACTGCAACACCCCAGAAATTTGTCAAAATTAACAAAATTGGACCCTAAACGAAATTTCAACCGTATAAAATGTAGTACTCGACTCTCTGAATTACCTAGTATCCTCGGATTGAGATTAAAAATGAGATTTTCTAAAAAAAATCCCAATTTTTCTGATTTCCGCAGCTTGCTCGCGTATACTGCTGCTCGACGTTTCTTCTCTGCTTTTGGCTTCAAATGGATTTTAATTGAGCTTAAAGTGAGGCTGCCGAGTGCATTAATAGGCTGGATTTTGGCTGGATTTGTTGCTTTAATTTAAAAAGGATTAAACTTGGAAGAGAGGCAGCCACGTTGGTGGATTTGTTGCCTCCATACGGCGCCGTTGGCGCCTTCTCAATTGCTGGAAAAAATGATTTTCCAGCCAAAAATCAGCAAACAGTAAGCAGCCCCTTCCATTACATGTGTGGATCACTTTAAACCTATATGTTCACTTGAGGCTAGCTAATTTTGTAACGCCCTACTCTTTAATTATATGCTGAAGCTAAATACAAGCTAATATCCATAAGGGCATTATGGAAATCCTTACCAACTGAAGCAATTGATCGAACCTGATAGCTAGCTGAAGCTAGATAAAAAGGATTTCCAATAATAAAACCTCAAATATGAGTGCACTGTAATGCTTAACTTCCAAAATCATCAAATATCTCTTACCAAGATCGTAGTACATAGCAATCATGACTTACAACTTTAACAGTATAATAAGTAAATTCAAGCCTTATGTAACCCCTGTTTATACAATTGTAACACAACACACAACTCTCGAACAAACCCAAAGATTACAGAAGAACCATAGAACACGAGTAATAGAAAATTTAACTAACTTCGGCCTCCTCATAGCCCTTTTCTCTTTCTCATCTCCGGTACCTAACATGCTGAGATACCTGGGACATTAAATATCCCAGGGATATGAAACACCCGAGTTAGATTGTTACACCTAAGTGAGTGGTACAAGCAAAGGAAACTGTGCATGCAAGAGCAATACGTAACCATGCCAAGAAATATGCAGAGATAAGTACAAATCTTCCAAGATCATGACAATATAAAACTTCCCATGTGGTAACCAAGTCAGGGGGGTGTAATCACCCTCGTGGTCATCATGACAGCTCACCGCAAGAGCATGAGATCATGGCTCACCACAAGAGCACGAGATCCCCTGTGATGTCCCGCAATCATCATGGTAGCTCACCGCAAGAGCACGAGATCCCCCGTGATGTCCCAACAACCAACCACATAAACAAACACCGAGATGCGTATAAAATAGGCCAAATATACTCAAAAGCGATAAAACATGAGATGTAAACCACCAACCATGACATGTTATAGGACAAAGCAGAAGGAATATGATATACAAGCCATAAGCCACGCACGAAAACTATCATGGTCAAACCCGATGCAATAGAGTAGAAAGGATATGCTTGAAACAAAGGAAACCACGAAACGCAAGCCACAACCACTTATAAATGAAGTCAAGAGTGATCAAGCTGAAGTAAGAGACATGAAAGAATAGTTTACATGCATAAGAACCCACTCACAAATGAAACCAAGTGTGATCAAGAGGAAGCATACACAAGAACCACTCACCGAAGCTTCACACTGCTCGGTTGCACAAATTTAAGGTCGAACGTCACTCCAAGTGAACTGTTTTATAAAAATCGAGACTTTTTTGTAGCCAAACCTAAAATATTTTTAGATAAATAAGTAGCCACTAAAATTATGAGATAGCATGAAAAATTTAAAGCCAATAAAGCCTCTCAAGCGCCCACACGCGCTGCCATAAGGGGCTGCCATGCGCCTGGACGCGCAGCCCTGCTGGGCGCGTGTGGCGCACGCGCCGCACGGATGTCCGACCCCGAAAATTAAAATGGGCATAACTCTCTCATTTTAACTTTGATTCGAGTGCCGTTTGAACCTACGGACTCCTCTTTCGATGCTCTACATGATTACAGAAAGAAAATGAGCTTAACTTGTAGTTTTGGTGACTGTTTGTAGGGATTTCGAGACGGGCTTGTATCTTCCGACAGTTTGCTTTCGGCTCCTATTCGAGCAGAGCTTCCTTCCTTTTCTCTGGCAGAATTTCTCCCTTCTTATAAGCAATTCCCCCCCTTAATTTAGTGGCCAAAAACCCAACCCAAAGCATGCTTATATAGAGCCCTTAAATCCATAAGATTTGGACACTTGGCTTTCTAAGATGGTGACACTTGGCACTTGAGATTCACACCATAAGTATTGCTTTCTTCCTATTGTGACAAGTGGCTCTTAAGATATGAGCCTCATCATGACATTTTAAAGCCTTCGACGAATGGATTTTCGCCATGTGTCATGGAGATTTGAGCCATAATGATTGCTTTCATCCTATGGCGCCACGTGTCCTCGAGATATGAGCTATCATCATTACTTTCTTCCTACTAAGCCATGTGTCCTTCGAGATATGAGCCATCATCATTGCTTCCATCCTATGGTGCCATGAGTCTCTCGAGATTGGTGCTTAATCATTACTTTTGATTTTCCATCCAAATTGTGCCACGTGTCCATGTAATCATTTCTATCCATGTGTTTCCATCCAAATGGTGACATGTGTCCCTTAATTGAACTTAATTTGGGTTTGAAATCCATAGCCACTTTTGATAACTTTTGGAATCCAAAGTTAGTTTTAAATAAACTTTTAAGTCCATTGCACTTAAGTTCCCTAAAGATATCCTTGAATCTCACAAATTCCCAAGATTTTTAGTCAATTGTACTCGTACTCGAACCTTCATAATTACGACTTTGCCCCTAGCTTAGAAAATGAACTTTTGTCTCAGGCATTACATCATATTTGATTTTGAAAAATCTCGGGTATTAGAAATTTAACATCCCAGCACTCCACGTAACTTCCTTAGTCTTATGGTCATTAATATATAAATTATTATTATTATGTTTATTAATATTATGATTCCTATACTTAATATTATTATTGTTAATATCAACCAAATATATATATATATTAATGACTACTTTAAATTAAATTAACACAATAAACTAGTAACTCAATTAAATTACTATTTACGGGTCGTTACAGTTATTGTGATATGAAAAATTTTTATATTCCCGAAATCATAAGTTATAACACGCTCAAGAAATTTGGAGTGTTACAATAAGTACAGTTTCGTCTCTACGCCCTCACAGGACATTTGTTTCATCCCGAAACCACTTTATGCCTGTTCCTTATGCAAAACCTAAACCCCCTCAGGGTTCCTTTGACTTTTCAGAAGTCCCTTATGATCATTTGGTGTTACGGGCATTTTCTGAACCGCCTTCGGCTACTGTTTTAATTGTTTTGGTCTAGGAATAGTCCATGGATCGGGGCTAACTTCTTGAAGCCCAATGAACCTAAGGCTGAAGGCATCTTAGCGAGGTCGCGTAATTACTAAAGTGTGAGCTCCAACCGCGATGGCGACCGAGCTCCCAGCGATGCCTCTAGCTCTCTAGCCGTGCCGATCAACTCGCAAAAAAGAACCATAAAGCAAGATAATCGGAGATGATGTCCACTTGTCTTGTCTATGGTAAACCAGGTCCTAAATGGTGCGAAACTTTATCTCCCGATTTTACGGAGATAATGAAGACATATTGTCCCCCATGATGTGGCCCACCATTTTGATCTTCGTATAAATTACAAATACCCACACTATAAATAGGGGGTCAGAAGCCATTGTAAAAGGACAACAAGAAAAAATTCATACTGTCACTCTATCAAAATGACCAGAGAGCAGTCGTGGACTAGGCTCTATTATGGCCAAACCACGTAAAAATTATTGCGTATTGTCTGATTGATTATGCCATTACTTTCTTCCCCTCACGCTCGGAATCACTCTATCAGTACAGGCCGACGAATCGCAGTCGACCAATTCTGAACGTCGACATTTGGTTTTTCAGATTGTATCTTAGTTATTCCAAAAACTGTCCTTGTTCTGATTGCTTTCATCGTCATAAATCTCGTCTCGAGACGCTCGTCAATCTCATATCATTTTTCTTAGATATCTAAGTTCCAAGACATTCCCTATAGTTGATTTGGTCACTTATTAGTTCACTTCTTATCTTATCATCTAAATATTTTCAGCCCAAAAATTCTTAAAAAACTTCCAGAATTAATTTATTTTATTTTGGGGTATTACACACGTAGCAAATGATGCACCCGTAATGCAATCTCAAAGCCTAATGCTACAATGTAATGTTGAGTAATAAATATTAGTAGAGCCAGTTGACAGCTGTCAGCCATCGGTCGACAACTTGTGTCTGTGAGGGAAATTGATCGATAGCTTCTCGAGCTAGTCGATAGTTTCCTCCTACAAGACACCCAAACAATTGACAACTTAGTGTAACTAGTCGACAACCTTTGTAACTTACACCCTTAAATCCACATATAACACACTTGAAGTGCACACAACACCTCGTAACCTCTATGAACCTATCCCAACATGGTTAATCATCATTTCAAAAATAAACATAGGGAGAACCAAACCCTATACTAGCTATAGAAAAGAATTCATCAAAAGTACTCCAGGTTATACCAACCTAGAACTCAAAATCCATAAAAACAATAAGGTCTATGAGAAAGGGAAATCGAACCCATAAGGCCAAAATAAGCTGTTAAATAGAAAAAGGGATAGAAGAACTCGTCAAGAAAATAAGAAGAAAGATGAACAAGGAACTTACCTTTAGGGATTTTGGATAGCTGAACCTGATGAGAAGAAGCAACTTGCTAGAACTTGCACACCCTTTATCTAGAAGCTCCAAAACCAAAAGATAAGTAAGGAAGAAGGAGAAAATGATAAAAGAGAAGAAGAAGAAGAAGAAAATGAGTAACCACCCACCGCCTCTTGGTTACCCTCCTTCCATCACCTTGTACCAACTTTTCCCCATCATTTTATATACTAAACAACCTACAAAATCGTGCACCAGTAGAAATCGATTGACAATTGCGAAGGCATCTATCGACTGCTAGAGGCCATCCTTCATTATCGGTCAACAGACTTACTGATTAGCGGTCAATTTTGTAAAATTTTGTTATAATTTCAGTGTTACTTTGATCTTAAAATTGGTTTAAATTAAATATTAATATACATTTTGTGATTACGTGTAAATTTAAAAAATTAATATAAAAAAATATAAAATAATAATAAAGAAATAAATATAATATATAATATAATACATATATATATATAAACATATATTCATGCATTCAATACATATATATATATAATATATATATATAATATATTAGTAACTTAATTGAATGGCATGCGTGAAGCTTGGAGGCTGATTGCAATTGGAGCACACTTAGAGGCCCACCTTTAATTGAATATTGTAAGTGAAGAAGCCCAGCATCCATGCGTGGAGCAGCAAGGCAATTAAAGCCCAGCATCCAATTAAGGGCCAATTAAAGTCCAACTTGAAGCAGCCCAGCTTGTGGAGAAGGCTGGAGGGAGGGGATCTCACGCACGGTAGCAGAAACCAATGTTTTAAAAATCGGATTAGAGAATGAATCGGCTTATTAATTGGGTCACGGGTCACTTGGTCTGAACGATTAGATCGGAGTAGTCCGACCAGATGATGTCATATATATATTTTATAATTAAATAATATATATATTAAATATATATTTTAATATATATTTGAAATACTAATATTCTATATATTGTTATGAGAAATGTTATTATTAACTAATATATAACTAATATTTTATATATAATTGTTATATATGTTATTAAAAAATTAATTAAGAATTAAAAATTTAAAAATAAGTGAGAGGGTGAAAAAAACCGGGGTCAACCCGGTTTCGGTTCACCGGTCTGATCGGATTTTGATCGGTTTTGACCGGATTGAAGGATATTTGATTTTTTATGTTAAATCGGACCGAATAAGCCATTAGTTCCCAGTTAAACTGGTCCGACCGGCCAATCAGGTTCGATTTTTAAAACAATTGCAGAAACGCGGTCCCTTATTCGCAATTCCTCATCAATTGAAGGGCTATTCCAGCGCACAACAGGGGATATATATATACACACGCACACAGTGCTTAAAGGGAGCACTCATCGCCGATTACATACAGTAGAGGATCTTTAATTAATGCACAGTAGATATTAGTTTTAATTTCTGTTTCTTTAGTTGCTATTATTCATTACTGTATTAAGATTGCTCTTATTTTTACGGTCTGTGGTCGCTTATAGATTTATGTTATAAATTTCTGTATCAGATTTAGATGATGCTTTATATTCTGTTTTTTTTTTTATTTCTGATGTTTTTATTTTCTGTTGTTATTAATTTGCTTTACCATTTTTTATTTACTATAATTAATTTCTGCTTTTTTATTTCTGTAATTTAGTTTTAGTATTTCAATTTCAACATTTTAATTTCTGTAACTTTAATTTTTTGTTATTTAATTTCTGTCATTTAGATTCCCGTCATTTAATTTCTGTTAATTCATTTTTAAATAGAGGCGTGTAACTAAATAAATCTTGAGCCAAGACAAGGACATTATCTGATGCCATGAATAACCCAAATAAGTTGAACTCTATTGCTTAGTTGAGGTTTTAAAAATTAGATAAAGATTTTTTGTCAAAATATTTGGATTTGGACTTGGACTGGGGTATATGTCTAAATCGGAACCCTCATGTCAAGTATGTAGGTTGCCCAAATTGGTAATACCGTCATACCATACCCAAATCTAAGTGTAATATATTTGCATTTTGGTTTATGGTAGTTGCTTTAAGTTAGATCTTCCCATGCCATATATGGAAGATACTAGAAATAGAACCATCATCATCCCAAAGTGTAATTAATAGCAAAATTCTATGATCTAATTTTCAAATCCGATGATATTATAATTTTATGCTTGCTTGGGGAATGAATGGATCGGCACTGAAATTGTTTTGTCTCAAGACACTTTATTTCCAGTGTTAGTTCACTATCACAATTTTTCTTACATCACACCACACTATTTCACAATTTACTTTCATGCACTATCTTTACTTTTCTTTTAATAATTGACTTCCCTACGGATATGACATTGACTTACTAGTTTAAATTCTATGCTATATAAACCTCGTACGCTGGCGAGTGTGACCCCTTTGTGAGTGTGTCTTTAGGATAGTTAATTTTTATGCAAGGGTAGGAGTCGAACACTCACCCCCATCGGTCAACAGGCATAATGCAAACACCTGTGAAATGCTACCAATTCGGCCAAACGGCTGACAAACAAGAAGGAATAGGCGACCGATAGAACTAATTTCCCTTAACATCCTCAAATTGTCTCAAACAATCGACAACCTTAACATCATCTATTGACATCCAGTGTCCATTACATTAAATGGTCGATAGTTCCCCGACAACGATCGATAGTCTCCCATTTTTGGGGAAACGGTTGATAGTCTGGTCTCCATCTGTCGACCGACAGAAGCCAATCTCCTTTAACTTCCAACCATATTTCCCTTTTATTTGCAACTCCCCCATGCCTTGGCTTTCCAACATACATTCCACTCTTTATTTTCCACATAGCAACATCAACATAGGCATCTCAACTACTAATTACATAAACATAGAAAATGCATTCCAACTCGATATCCTTACTGTAATGTCTAGTAATTTCGAGAGATAAATAATAATCATCAACTTGGGTGTTTAAGGTTATTATTGAATATTTGGGAATTTAGAAAGAAATGATAATTTATGTTGTCAGCGAAAATAGGTAATTAGGATAATTAGTTATTTTATGTGAGAGTGTTTATGGAAAAGAAAAAAAAAGAATAAAATGAATTGATTTGGTGGAATTCTGGGAAATTTTGGGGTGAAAGTGAAATAAGAGGAAAGTCAGATGTAGGGTGTACGTGGGATTTTCGGAAGTTCTGGGGTGCTGGAGCAAATCTCGAAAATGGCTGGAAGTCACCTTAAAATTAGTTAAAGGTGTATATATGTTGAAAGGAGGCAGTAGCGCAGGCGGCACGCGTGCGTGAGGGGGGAATCGGGGTTGCGGGTTCGATCCGCGGGGGAAACTCACGCGCTGGGAAAAAAAGCTTATTTTATTCAGCCAAGGGAGGCCCAAAATGACGTTATTTCGGCCCAAAGGTGGTGGCTCCCAGCGATTGCCTCCACGGACGCCATGTGGCTCTTCCCTAGCCACTTGTTTTGCACCTTTTTAAGCCCAATTTGGGCGCCTTCGAGCCAGCAAGAACATAAAGAAAAGTGGGAAAATAGAGGGGCTCAGCTAGCAGCGCGTGGGGGAGAAAAATCCAAAGAAAATGGGGAGGAAATATGGTTTAATTCGCGTTTTAAGTGGCTAGGTAAATTAAATAAATTATTAGAACATTATATACATAGAGATATTAATTTTATACAGTTGAAATTAATTAATTAGGGCCCGAGAACTCATTATTTACTTTAACTGTATTACTTCGCAGCAGGAGTGCGAGAGAAGCTAGGATCGGCTATTTGCAAGCAAGCTCCTAACCCTTCCCTCATGTTCTTAATTTCTTGTGAGAGTCTTCATAGTTTTTCGTATTTTAAACTCTCCCTCACGGTGACTCAGTTCCATGCATTAATAACAATATTCCATGTGGCAACCACCCTATGGCCTATACTTTATTAATGGGTTTACTCTTAATGGAATGAGCTGAGTGGTGATGTCTTGGTGTCTTTCATTTTGTTGGTCCCAGAGCCTCATATCGCTCCGCTTTCTTTGGGAATGATGCCAAACCCGTTTGGCTAGGTTATTAGAAGAGTTGACTATGATTTAATGGGGCTATGTTATGAGTTTTCATGAGGAAAGTATGGTGATCGGTAAAATGTGTACTAAGACAGTTTTCTATGCTTGAGAAGAGGCGTGAATGAGAATGGTATCCTGATGTCTATGTGGCAATGTACATGAATAATTATGAAGGAAGGTTATGAATTACTAAGTTTAGGAGATATAAATGTAATGTTGTTTATGTGGGTCTAAGGGTATGGGGTACAGAGCCATTGATTGTCGACTGTGGGTCGTGACAGTGGATGGCTGGATGTATGGGTGCCAATCATTGGCTGTTACGATAAGCGCTAGACGGGCCAGAAGAGTTGGTACTGCCAGATTCTCGCCTTAATTGTGTGCATATCATGATGTGTGTGCTGCTAGGGGTTGGGTTGCATTCATTTAGGGGACATGCCTTGTGTGTGAAGGGATGTGTGAGCATCTGCATGACTCGGTTGGTCTAAGAGCCAACTTGGGTACTCTAGGTGAGCCGGTGCATTTAAAGCATATCGCATGTGTGAATTCCCATGTGGGCGTAGTATGGCCTGATGCTTGGTTTATGGGGGCCTTGCCATCACGTTTATGCTACAAAACCCATTGCATTTCCTATTTATTGCATTGCATGGTGAGAATGTGCGGTTTTAAATGATGAGTATGGGTGATGGGTGGCGCCCACCACAGAATGTATGCCGTGGAAGTGGCCCACGGGTTGGTGTGGCCCACCACGAAACTTATGCTGTGGAAGTGGCCCACGACCGCAGCAGGTTATGATGTTATGTTATGATGAGTAACATGAAAAAGGGTATGATATGATGTTATGAAATGTTATGTGATGTAAAAGGTTATGATTTCTAAATGGGTGGTGTGTGAGTTTAGTTTGTGTTATTGTTCGATATCACTCAAATAATGACCCTTTCACAGATCCTTTATGTGCGCGGAGGCTCCGGGAGGCGGGCCGTTACACTTACCCATTCTTGGGTCGTTACAAAAGGACTCCAATAAAGAGACAAGCTAAAGGAAAGAAAAATCTTAAAAATATGAGGGTATTCCCCAACTCCAATTCAAGGATTATACCTCACAAATAGTCACATTTCATATTTTGGTAGCTATTGATGGATTGAGGCTTATTAAATTCCCCAATAATACTGACAAGCCTATGGGGAGAAAAAGGGAAACCTTCTACCAATTCCACAATACTCATGCTCGTTCCATTGACAAATGCCAAGACTTAGAGAATTAAATAAAGGCTTTGATTTGGGAAAGGGAATTGGGAAAATTTGTGGATATAAATGCCTGGAGGAAAGAACAGACTAACTACTTTGGAGGCAAGGGGCATAACTCAAGGTGAGAAGAATAATAAGAGAACATAAGTTCTTATTGATCTAATAAAAGTTGTGTCCAAGAAACATGTTTCATCACTCGAAGGCTTAAAGCCCACAAAAGAATTTAGAATGAATACGTATTGTAATACCCGGTATTACATGGTATTGAAAATAAATAAGTTTTGATTATTTTGTCAGGACCTCGGGTGGTCCAGGAAGGCCAAAAGTCAAATTCGAGCAATTAATTAATAAATTTGCCGAATTGACGGCTGTGAGTGCCTCGGGACTTGGATGTCCAGGGAAAAGGGCAAGAGATTGATGAGCGTCTCGAGATGAGATTAATGACACTGGAAACGGCCCGATCGGGAATAATTTTCGGAATAAATTTTGTATGAGCCCGAGTGAGTGCCATTACCGAATAATCGGAGGGGGCCTCCTGAAAGCTGAGGGGACCCTAGGGGTGGTTCGATTTTCTGAGTATGGCAACCCTTAAGTGTTTTCGGGTCGAATAAAGGTCCCGTGCAGGCGCAGGGATGAGGTCGGTATTCCTGAGTAGCGGTCAGTTATTAATTTCGATAAATCAAGTCTTGGTGTGGCTTAAAGGAAATTAAATTAGGCTAAGAGGGCCTAAATGATATTATTAAGAATTCCTAAGTGGAATTAAGGGTTCTTAAGTGCAATTAATGAGGTTATTTTGTAAATTATATATATATATATCGACGTGTGTGTGTGAGGAAGCTTCAAGGAAGCTTCCTAGTGTTTATATCTGCCATTTGAAATGGCCGAAACAGAGAAGAAATGAGCGAGAGCTGAGTGGGAGAGATTGAGAGAGTGAGCGAGATCGAGATCGAGAGAGAGTGAGAGAGAGCTGGCCGAGTTCGGCCATGGGAGAAGCTGCCATTGAAGCCGGCGAGTGAAGCTAGAGCAGCGTCGGGCAGCGGCCAGCGACGGCCATGGCCGAGGCAGAGGCGACCCACGGTGGCGGGAAGCGGTTGCGAACGACAGCCAGGGGCTGTCTTAGCCAACGGAGGCGGCCGAAGGTGAAGCTGAATTGACAATGGTGGTCGCGGCAGGCGCTGTTTCGCGTGGGAAGCCGGCCATGGCTGTTCGCTACGGAGGCAGCCGATGGTGTAGGTGGCTCGGCAGCTGTTGGCCGCCATGGGAGGCGGTGCTGGTTGAAGGCAGTGGCATGGATGGCATCAGCCGCACGCAGGAGCAGCTTGAGCGAGAGAATGAGGCGCACAGGAGGTTGAAGAAGATGAACAGTAGGGAAGAAGGAAATAAAGAAAAAAGAAAAAGAAATATGAAAAATTCTGGAAAATAGGAGAAAATCCCGAAAAATTTCAGAAAATTGGGGAAAAGTCCCGAAAGCTCGAGAATGGGATTTCGGGCATGAGGCAGCAGCTCGGGAAGCAACGTCGGCGTGGGCGTTTGGCCGATTTTTCCTTCCAAATTGAATGAGGTAATTAATTAATTCTTTTGAATTAATCGAAGTAAATTAAATTAATATTTCTTCCCAAATTATTTACATTAAGCGAGTTAATGTAGAGTAATTAATTATTAGATTAAACCCTGTGTTGGGGTTATTTGAAATCTTGTTGATGGATGATTTTGGCGATGTGCGGTGTAGTTGAGGGCATTGGTTAAATGCCGGATGTTAATGGAGTTGGGGTTTGTGTGTTTTGCATCTAGGTTCGACCGGGGAGGCGGTGATCCTAGAGGAACTAGAGGTTCGGGCTGGAATTCGGGCCGAGGCAGAGATGAGGCTTCGAGCCAGGTAAGGAACGGCCCCATGTGGAGGTGGCTTTGCAAGTTGGTAAATA
Organism: Diospyros lotus; assembly: GCF_014633365.1. Taxonomy (NCBI): domain Eukaryota; kingdom Viridiplantae; phylum Streptophyta; class Magnoliopsida; order Ericales; family Ebenaceae; genus Diospyros; species Diospyros lotus. The sequence continues at coordinate 13,675,224 of NC_068347.1, forward strand.
TGCTTGATAATGTTTTTATGTTACACTGGCATGTAGTGGTTATATTTTGTGTGATGCAAGAACTAGTGGACCTGTGGCCATATGGAGGACTAGTGGTGGGGGCTGATAGGTTAATGCCTCAAACCTTAGTGGGTTGTGAGGATGTGTGAGCCTAGCCTCATTTGCATGCATTTGGCATACATAAACATGATTATATTCATATTTACATGCATTGCACCCTTACTGAGTCTTTATGACTCATGAGGTTTTACCTCATGTGTAGATGATGCGAGTCCGGATGCAAGCAAGGATGGCGCCGGGAGGCTGTCGTGGCAACTAGCTGTGTTGCCTGAGTTATGTATTTTTAATATTGCTTGTATGTAGCCAGGGGGCGTGGTGTATGTATACCCTTGTGAGTAAATGTCTATGTCATTGAGCTTAAATGTATTTAATTGTGTAATCATCATAGTGTGATAGATGATTGTGAGATTGCTTGTTGAATGTGGCATAGTCGGTAAAGCCAAGTTTCGGACCGAGTTAAGTTCAGCAAGGTACGTTCTCATAAATCCCCAATACTCAGCGAAGTGTTTGTATGCTAGCTTGTGCCTGGGTCACCTCTGGCTTGCTATGGGGCGAGCTGAAGAGAGGTGAAGCTCACTCGGGTTTCGGGTCTCAGTCCGCTGTGTTTTCTTGATTGAGTTGGGACCGATTCCTGAGTGGAGCGAAGGGAAGGACGAAGCCTAGTTCCCACCCAGGGCGTTTCTCTTGAAACATAGTCCAACCCTTCAGTTGTGATTTGATAGATGAGTAATCTGGTCGATTATTTACCAGTGACGCCCGTAAGTGGGAGCGGGTCGTTACAGTTGGTATCAGAGCATGGCTAGCTATATAAGTGAGGAAGGCTAGACTTACAGGATTATTAAAAAAAATGACTTATCTTGCCGTTTTTCTGACTGTTTGGGATGAACTTTGGCTAAGACTCGAAACTCTGACGAGGTTTGTTCTCCCCCACTTCTCCTTCGATTTCTTCCCTTCTTCATGTAGAATTTCCTCCCCTCTCTCAAGAGTAAGATCCTCACCTTAGAATCCCTCAAACCTCAAACTCATTTGGAATGGTTAGAGAACAACCATGGGCCTTATTTATAGATTTTCCAGACCAATCATGCGTTGCCACTTGTCTCAAGATAAGTTTTGGACTCCAAAGACTCAAAGCTATAATTGAATGTTGCTTGAAATCCAAAGTGATTTATTTACGCAAATACCCCAAACTTCTTCCAAATGCCATTTTGACCTTGGTTTCAAGTCCTCAAGCTTTGATATTTTACAACATGAACCCCTAAGTCCCATGCTTCTCAACTGGCCCAACAAAATTTAGAAAAATATCATTTTTTACCCTTTTTTGATTGAAAACAAAATCACACTTAGGCCCTAAATGCATGTTTCGGCCGTAAACCCTTTTATTTCATCCCAAAACCACTTAAGGGTTGTTTTATTCACAAAATTAGAGCCTCCTTAGGGTTTTGTGGATTTCTCGAAAGCCCCTTACCATCATTCGGTCTTTCAGGCTACAACTTAGTTGTACCCAAAATCGTCTCTGATTTGATTTCTTTCAGCATCATAAATCTCACCTTGAGACGTGTAACGACCCAATCGAGCTATAGGAAGGACCGGAACAACTTACCTTGATGGGCCTACACGAACTTCCCAGGGGGGTCACCCATCCCTGGATTACCCCAAGTTAAGCACGCTTAACTTAGAAGTTCTTTGCCAACATTCAGCCCAAAAGGTATCCAGCTGGTGTTGTTTCCTTTCTTACACTATCCTCGATATATACTAACTTCTCTAGGCTCTCGGGGTATTACATTCTCCCTCCTTAAGCACATGACGTCCCCGTCATGCGACCTTACAACCGGTCCCAGATCTCTCCCCCCTTGCATGGCCGATGTGGGATTTGCCTAAGGTGCCTACACGCACCCCCCATAGGGGCCTCACACCCCCCTCGGGACTCAGCCTCCTCGCTGAGGTTTGCCCCACCACTGCGCTCAGAGGCTCGGGGGTCGGCTCTGATACCACCTATAACGACCCGATCGAGCGATAGGAAGGACCGGAACAACTTACCCTAATGGGCCTACACGAACTTCCCAGGGAGGTCACCCATCCCTGGATTACCCCAGGTTAAGCGCGCTTAACTTGGGAGTTCTTTGCCAACATTCAGCCCAAAAGGTATCCAGCTGGTGTTGTTTCCTTTCTTACACTATCCTCGATATATACTAACTTCTCTGGGCTCTCGGGGTATTACAAGACGCTCGTCAAAGACATACCTTTGTCCTTTGGTATCTAAGCTCCAGGGCATTTCCTGCAACTAATTTGACGATTTATTTTACTATTAAACTAACTTTTCGGTATTTTAAATTTATCTAAATTACGTGGCAGCCTCATGAAAATGTAGGGTATTACATTCTCCCCCCTTTAAAATAATTTCATCCTCGAAATTTAGCACATACTCGAAATTATTTAAATAATTATTGCATTCTGGAATACAATTTCTGGAAGAAAATATAAAAATTTCCTACTCTATTTTCATTTCCTCGAACAAATGAGGATATTTCTTCCTAATTGTTTCCTCAAGTTCCCACGTTGCCTCATCATCCGAGTGCTTTCCCCACTGAACCTTCACTGACGGGATCTCTTTATTCCACAACACTTGAGTTTGGCGGTCCAAAATTGCTCTAGGTGACTTTGGGTAAGTCAAATCATTCTTTAACTCAATTGTCTCTACCCGAACTCCGAGGGTTGGATCCGGCACATGCCTTCAAAGTTGGGAGACATGGAACATATTATGAATCTCGAACAGGCTAGGCCGAAGCTCCAATCGATAGGTTAAAGGTCTGACTCTTTCCACAATCGGATATGGTCCTATATACCTTGGCTTCAGCTTTCCTTTACTGCTTCCATACATCACCAAATGTTGGGTGACACCTTGAGATACACTAAATCCCTACCTTGAACTCTAGATCCCTTCTTCTTTTATCAGCATACGATTTTTGTCAGCTTTGCGCAGCTCGGATCCTCTCTTGGATTATCCGAATCTTGTTTATAATCTGCTGCACAAGTTAGGGTCCTAACATCTGTCGTTCTCCTACTTCGGTCCAAAAGATGGGCGACCAACACTTCCTTCCATACAAATCCACATAAGGGGCCATCCTGATGCTACCGTGGTAACTATTGTTGTACGTGAATTCTACTAATGGCATATGCTCTTCCCAATTTCCTCCAAAATCAAGGGCACAAGATCTCAACATATTTTCAAGCGTTTGAATTATCCTATCTGATTGCCCATCAGTCTGTGGGTGATAAGCCGTACTCAATTTCAGCTGGGTCCCCATGCATTCCTGCAAATTCTCCTAAAACCTCAAGGTGAACCTTGAGTCCCGATTTGAAACTATACTTACCGGATCTCCATGGAGTCGTACTATTTTCTTTACATACTGCTCTGCGAATCTTCGCACTGGTTAGTCCATCCTCGTAGGCAGGAAATGCGCTGATTTTGTCAACCTGTCTACTACCACCCAAATGGCATCATAGCTGTCCGACTCTTTGAAAATCCTATCACGAAATCCATCGTGATATGTTCCCATTTCCATTCGGAACCTCCAAGGGTCTTATCAACCTTGCGAGTTTATGGTGCTCAATTTTTACCCTTTGACATACATCATACTGTGCCACCCTCCTAGCCACGCTGGCCTTCATCCCCGGCCACCAATAGATTTCCCAAAGATCTTGATACATTTTCGTGGCTCCTGGGTGCACAATATATTTAGCTTTGTGGGCTTCATCCAAAATTTTCTATCTCAACTCCTGAAGGTTTGGCACATACACTCTACCCCAAAACTTGAGAATGCCATTCCGCATCTCAAAATCCAAACTCTTGGGCTGGCCCTGCTTATCTAGCCATGGATGTATACATTGGTCACCCCCACTAGCCTTTCATGTCTCGATCTCCAAATCTAGCTGAACCACCCATCTACTAGGATAGAGGATCCATTCAGCACTACACTCACCATCATCAGGCTAAAAACCTCAATCAGCAGCCACTCCTAGGCCATCAACCAGGCCATAACAGTAGGCACAATCCTAGTTAAAGCGTCAGCCATCACATTGGCACGCGTCAGGTGGTACAAGATAGTGCAATCATAGTCCTTCAGGAACTCCATCCACCGTTGATGCCTCATGTTCAAGTCTTTCTGCGAGAACACATACTTAAGACTTTTGTGGTCCGTGAATACATCAAACGTCTCTCCATATAGGTAGTGCCTCCATAGTTTCAAAGCATATACCACTGCTGCTAACTCCAAGTCATGCGTTGGGTAGTTCACTTCGTGCCTCTTCAACTGTCGTGATCCATACGTGATCACCCGACCATGCTGCATCAATACACAACCCAAACCAACCTTCGAGGCATCGTAGTATACAACATATCTATCGGGCCCACTAGGCATTGCTAGAACAGGTGCCGAGGTCAATCTGCCCTTGAGCTTTTGAAAACTTTCCTCGCACTTGGCAGTCCACTCGAACTTGATGTCATTCCGTATGAGCTTCGTCATAGGTGCAGTTATTTTCGAAAACCCTTCCATGAATCTTCGATAGTAGCCTGCTAACCCCAAAAATCTTCGCACTTCGATCACGCACATCGACTGCTTCCATCCTCGAACAACCTCAATCTTGGTTGGATCCACTGAGATGCCTTCAGCTGAAATCACATGCCTAAGAAATGCCACTTGGGATAGCCAGAACTCGCACTTTGAGAACTTAACATATAATTGACGTTTCTTAAGAGTTCAAGCACTATTCTCAAGTGCTCCTCATGCTCATTCTCATTCGAAGAGTACACCAATATGTCATCTATGAATACGATCACAAACCGATCCAAGTAGGGTCTAAAAACCCTATTCATAAGATCCATAAATGCTACTGGAGAGTTAGTTAATCCGAATGCCATTACAAAATACTCAAAATGGCCATACCTCGATTGAAATGCCATCTTCAGAACATTATCTGGCTTAATTCTCAACTGATAATACCCATATCTCATCAATCTTCGAGAACACCTTTGCTCCCTGCAGTTGCTCAAACAACTCGTTTATTCTTGGGAGCGGATACTTGTTATTTATCATGGCCTTATTTAGCTGACGGTAGTTAATGCACATCTTTAGACTCCCATCCTTCTTCTTTACAAGTAGTACTGACGCGCCCCATGGCGACGTGTTTGGCGTAATGAACCCCTTATCAGTCAACTCCTATAGTTGACTTTTGAATTATTTTATCTTTGTTGGAGCCATTCGGTATGGAGAGATTGATATTGGTTGGGTTCTTGGCACTAGCTCAATTGAGAACTCGAGTTCCCGAGGTGGAGGTAGTCCCGATGATTCTTCCGAAAACACGTCATCATATTCTCGTACCACTCACACCTCATTGAGCTTCCGTAGCTCTCTTTCTTCTAACTGTGCATAAGTTATGAATCCATGAGCTCATCGTCTCAACAACTTCGCTGCCTTCATTCTTGAAATCATCTTTCCAACCTTGGGGTCTCCTTGCCCTCGAAATTTGACCCACCCTCCCTCGGGTTTTCTTATGGTCATTATCTTCCTACGACAGTCTATATTGGCATCGTACTTGGATAAGAAGTTTATCCCTAAGATTACGTCGAAATCATATACTTCTAACAGAATCAGATTAGCTTGGAACTGAACATTACTCAGCCTAACTTTGCATCCCCTTACCATTTCTGAGGACTTCATACTCTTACCCATATCTGTCGAAATCACCATCAGACACCCCATAGACTCAGTTTCTACTCTCAAACTCCTAGCCAATGCATGCGATATAAAAGAATGAGTAGACCCTGGATCTATCAGTGCATGCAAAGGAGTATCCAAAATGAAGAGAGTATCTTGAATAACCACAAGATTTGACTTTGCGTCCTCCTTGGTCAAATTATAGACTCATCCTTACCAAGTCTCTTTTCCTTCTTCGATCTTCAGCTGCTACTCTTTCTTCTTTGGGTAATTCCTAGAGATGTGCACGTGCTGGTTGCAGTTGTAGTAGATCACGCCCACCAACGTTGCGCCTATGGCCTTATCTTCTTGGGCCACATTCTTCGGGCAATTTCTAGAAATGTGCCCGGGCTGTCCACAGGCGTAACAAACAATGCTTTACTCATTACACCTTTTCCCCGGGTGCCTCTTGTTGCATCTAGAGCACGCCTTGCCATTTTTCATGATTTTCCCATCCCGAGGTCCTGAAGTTAGGTTGGATTTCTCTTATTGTACTTCACTTTGAGCTTTCGTGGCCTTTAGCTCTGCCACATGCGTCATATTCTCCTCAATCGTCATAGCTTTGAAAACTATGTCTGCATAAGACTCCACATGGACCAAGCTCATCAACTGTTGAAATTCAATTGGCAAGCTTGCAAGAATTTTTGTCCTTTCTCCATATTGTCCATCCCGTACAACGGCATATACTTGATTATCCGCAAAAACTCAGCTTCGTATTGGGCCACAGACATATTTAGCCCTTGGCGTAGGCTCATAAACTCTCGAGCTCTAGCCAATTTCCAGCAAGTGGGAAAGAATTTCCCGTTGAACAGTTCCTTAAACCATTCCTATGACATGCTTCCCCAATTCTATGTCTGTCGCCGACCCTTGAGTTCCTGCTTGGTTAGGTATCAATCGCTACATAGTCCTCCACCATTGGGCTGCTTTCTCTTCCAGCATATAGGTCGCACACTCGACCATGTACTCATTCAAGATTCTCAATCTATGTAGGATCTTCTTGGTCTGGTCCAACTAGTATTCATTGATTGCGGGGTCGTTTGTCGGTTTTCCTCGAAACACTAGTGGATTTTATCGCAGATACCTTTCCAGAGCATTTACTTATCTTTGGTCGGGCTACGACTCTAAAATTCGCCCAACCATGCCTTCTAGGATTCTCTCAATCCTATCCATCCGACCTTTACCGAGGTCAGCTCATGCATCTCTTTGTGCTCTTACACCACCTCCTGGGTGCGGGTTGGTGTTGCTTTCTTTGCCATTGCCTCTCTCGTGCTTATTCCTTCTTGTATTCACCATCTAGAAAGAAGATAGCAAATTACTAAATCACCACGGCATGGCGCAATTCAAATCGAATAAGCAATAAGAGTATGCCACTAAATATTTCCAAAATCCTAACATTTCCCAAAACTTACAGTGGCTTTGCTTATCTAGCCACATGCGAACTTTTCTTTAGGTTTGCTCTGATACAAACTGTAACACCCCAAATTTTTTGGGCATGTTATAACTTAGGATTTCAAGAATTTTTCTTTTTTTTTTTCACACCACAACGACTGATATGCATACAATTCTCAATAATCCTAATTTCACCTTCTCAGCCTAACAAACCCGATAATCATACAACTAAGACAGGTGATATCATTACAAATGCGGAAGCTAGATTGAACTTGATATGGTACAAAACCATAATGCTTTATTTATCATATAGGAAACTGTTCAAGACATCTACAAAATACATTACAAGGACATTATCTCTCGCAAGTGATAAGCGAACGTCTTAAACATATCCAAAACATACATAGATTTGCACATAAACAGAGATACGCTAAACATGCTACAAGCGGTAAATTAAGCTTATTCTTTAGCTACCTCATTTCCCTTAAAGTCGCTTATCGAACTTGGAACGTTTGAATATTTCAGGGACATAGTCCAATTAAAAGATGAATCTTCTAGTGAGAAAATCCAAAATAATTTATATAAATGCATGAATAGGTATAAAATGTATGAGGAAACAACGAGGACTACTCCGTAGTGCCTTGTGAACATGTCAACCTCCTCCAATGAGAGCTTTCTCAATGGTACACGCATAGCGCCTCTCGGGAGGTCCCTAACTATGTCACCTTAGCTCGACCTCATAGAACTCATGCAAGCACCACATCCGCTATCCCTTAGGCCCACGATCTTCCCTACGAGAGCAACACTTAAAAGCTAATAGTTAATATTTCTAGGAAAACACATTTTATATATGCAACATGATTTCACGTAAGAGAACAATAGGATTTTGCATACAGGATTCTCAAAAAACATGTTTCGTGCAATAGAAGTCTCACATAAGAGAGAAAAATATAGGGTTTGGAGTTTAGGAGGCTCTCCTTGAAGGTTTAACTTTGGAAGTTACAATTTCACAGCAAATGGTTTAGGTTTCTATAGAAAACACAAGTTTCGGTAAACCTAACCTCCCATATTTTTACATAGGGTTAAAGGGCATTAAATTAGGGACAAAACCAGAAAATTGCAAGAAAAGAGGGCCCCTCACACGCCCTGGGAAGGTGGCCTACGCGCCTTTTGAAAGTAAAGCAAGGTTGCTATGAGACAAGCAGCGTAGTTCAAATATTTTGAACCTTACCCCAATCTCGGCAATTGGATCAACGTCGAAATTAAATCATTCACATAAAATATATCTAACTTTTAGATTTTTGAGTCGTTCGTGCATTCGAGCCGTCCAAGCGTCCGACCTCTGACTTGTGATATGCGGCACGCATCCGTTAGCGAAGAGAGATGAATGGAAGTGCTAACTCCTTCTCCTAACAAGGCTTGTGAATGGACGGGAAAAGAATGATTTTTCAAATCTTGAAAACTATAAAAATAAAAGCTTAATTTGGGCATCCCATAAAGGGGTATTTGTAGAGGAACAACCTCCTAGGGTTTCCTAAACCCTAATGGACATGGATTGACCCATTTATCCTAGTCCATCTAGAATCTTAAGTGGGCCAAATCCATTTATTAAATATTTGACCAAAATCTAATTCAAGCTCAAATATTTAATTTAATATTTGGCCCAAATCTAATTTAGTCCAAATATAATATTTAATATTTAATATTTGTCTAAAATCTAGTTTAATCTAAATATAATATTTAATATTTGGCCAAAATCTAATTTAGCCCAAATATTAATTTGATTTAATATTTGGCCTAAATATTTTATTTAGCCCAAGTATTAAATTAAGCCAATTATTAAATTAAAAACTCTTTTCTAACCATACGTTTGCTCTCCTAGTTTAAGCCAGGGACCGTACCTTTTTACGTATAGCTCATTAGGCTTCCGAATATGTAACATCCCATATTTTTAACTTAGATATGATCTAATACTTGGGGAAATAAAGCATTTTCTTTGAAATCGAAAGATTTGGTAGGCACATGTGTGATTCCCGGGTGAACTTTCAAGGAGCAAATGAAGGATTTTCGAAGAATCTTGGAGTATAAAGCAAGAGATCATCATCTTAAGGGATTTTGGAAGGGTTTAAGCAATTCTGGGGCTCAAGTGACATAAGGGCAAAGAACTTTTGGGCCAAGGGGTTATTTGTGAGAAACTTAAAATATCTACTAACTAAGTGGTTAGGGGAACCAAATGGGCTAGCAAGTTGTTGGAAATGTAATCATGATCAATGATGAGAAATGTGGAAAATGCAATTAACCATGTGAGATGTAGTTGTTAATTAAAGGTGTAATGATGGAAAATGTAGAAAAATGAATTAAACCATGTGGGATGTAATGACAGGAATATTGGAAAATCTAATTAAACATGTGGAGGTTCAAAATATCAGGGACACGTGGCAAACTTTGGTTGAATGCACATGGATGGAATGATGACTCGACACGTGGCGCGATTTGGTTTGTCGAAGTTTCCTATAAATAAGGACTTTGGGGTTATTCATTTGGGCACCAAGAAAGGAGGAAAAGAAAGGGAGTTTGAGAGAGGAAACGCTGCCAAAGGAAGGCGAAAAATCTGCCAAAGAATGAGGGAGAAAAGGCCTTGTCAGGAAAGATCAAATCACCATCGTAAAACATTCCAAACGACATTGAAACTACAAGGTAAGTCTGATTTATTTTTATAATCCTGTAGAAGGTTGAATAAGGGTGTCGTAAGTTCAAATGGGGGTCGAAACAAACCTAAAACGAGGAAGTTATGGCCGAAATACCAAAAGGTGGAGAAGTTGTGCATTTTTTAAGGGAGGCGTGTCAGCCATCTTCAGAAGGCACGTGAGGGCACGTGCGACCTCCTCTTGGCCTGCAATTTTTCATCATTGACCCCATTTTAATTACCTATAACCCTATGTAATCACACTTGGTGTTTGGTTTACTGAAATGCATGATTTTTGCAGAGAACCCATCCCCGCCCATTGTGAACAGTGCTTCCTAGGGTAAACCTTCAAGATGAGTGGTTTTCGCATGCTTCTTCCTTCCTGTTGATTATTCCTTGGTCTCATTTGTGTGGGGTTGGTGGCTTACATCTCATGTTTCCTTGCTTTTGAGCATTTCTTTCCTATTTTACCTGCATTACGGAGTTTGTTGTTGTGGTTCGTTGATGGAGTTAAACATAATTACTCTCACGCTTGGTTTGTGGTTTGCACATCATATTTTCCTTGGTTTGTGCACATTGCCTACAGGTGGGGTTGTGCCTACTTGATATTCCTTAGTTTGTACATATTCCTTCTACTTTGTCTTCAACATGTTATTTAGTGATAGTGGCTATTGGTGGATCGAGAATTTGTATATGATGATTGGTCACTTGTTGGTGAATCATCACGATGATCTAGGGGGCAATCCCGTGCCTATAGGTGGGGCCATGCCTACAGGTGGGGCTGAGGGGTTGGACTTTGATCACGTGCCTACAGGTGGGGCTAAGGTGTTTCACACGAGGGCTGATCGGAATGATGGTGACTCGGGGAGACTTCTTGATATATTACATTTTGGCTCTTGCATGCACTATTTCCTTTCTTTCTTACCACTCACTTAGATGTTATTATCTAACTTCGGGTGTTTTATACCCTTAGAACATTCAACGTTCCAGGTATATCAGAAGTGTTAGGTGTTTTAGGTTCCAGTTCGAGTAAGGGCAAAGAGGTGGTGCTAGCCTAGCTTTGGGTTTTGCAGCTAGCTTTGTCTTTATTTCATTATGTACCCTTGTAAACCACAATGATGTATTGTAATAGCAGTTAGGGTACTCAAGGTTGTAAGGGGTGTGTGTATGTGAGTGTCCTATAGCTGTACCTTCAGTGATGTGTTGAGTCATTTTTGGAGTATTGGAAGTCATGAGCATTTCTAGTACTTGTAAATGAAATCTAGTGGAAAGCCCTTTATTTAGCTTTGGTTAAGCTTACAAGTTCGATCCAATGCTTCCGTTGGTAAGGGTTTCCATAACGCCATAGGTGATGTCTTCTTATATTTCACGTTGTTATGTATTTGGAAAAGCGGGGCGTTACAGAATATGTTGGCAATGTGTTGGTACAAACACATAAGATAAGATTGGCCGCTAGCAAGGAGTTATGTAACTCCCCACTTTTCCAAATACACATTAATTTGAAATATAATTAAGACATCACCTACGGGCGTTATGGAAACCCTTACCAACGGAAGCATTGGATCGAACCTGCAAGCTTAATCAAAGCTAAATAAAGGGGTTTCCACTAGATTCCTTTATATGTACAGGAAACGCATAGAACCTTTAATAAACCCAAAAGACAACTCACTACTTATAGTTATAATTGCAACACATGCCTAAGCTAGCGAATAAACCCTCATCATGGTAACTTCCCCATACAACATTTGAAGTGCACCAATTGAGATATTACACCAACACATCCCATGCATTTAATACAAGCTCTGGCATCCTAGCTGCTATTACAACACATCATTCGGGTTACATAATAACATAATGAAATAATGGCTAAAGCTGGCTGCGAAACCAAATCGGAAAAAACCCAAAGCTAGAAATGCTCCACCTCTTTTGCCACGCTTTGAACTGAAACCTGTAACACCTGATATTTCTAATAAAGTTGGGACGTTGAATGTCCTAGGCGTATGAAACACCCGAGTTAGATAATAACATCTAAGTGAGTGACTCAGAAAAGGAAAGTACATGCGTACAAATGCAATAATGCTATTATGAAATCCACCCCTGTGGTAGCAATGCCAAGCTGTTGCAATCACCCCCGCGATCATCATAGTCACCCCTTGGCTCACCATAAGAGCATGAGTTCTTCCATGATGGCCTAACAACTAGCCACAGTCACCAACACAAACATGATATATGACAAAGCAGAAAGAATATGCATAACCAAGCGAAAATATGACATGTAAGCCACAAAGGCATGATATGCGAGCCAACATACACACACAAGTGAAGCAAAAAATTCTCAAAGTGTCACAAACATGCAGGAATCACTCACCTTGATCGTTTCCTTTCGATAGCACTATTTATAGCCCGGTTTCGAGCACTAGGGCTGTTTCTATAGAAATCACAGATTTTAGTAAACCAAACCTTAAATATTTTACATAGGATTGTAGGTAATTAAAATAGGAGAGCAACGGTGAAAATTTTAGACCAAACGGAGGCCGGACGCGCTCTCACACCCCCCCCCCCGAAAGGTTGTCCATGCGCCATCTCCTTCCTTGTTACGGATTTTGCAACCTAAAATTAAAAATTCTATAACTTGCTCATTTTTGCTCCGATTCGCTCTCTGTTTGAACCTACGGACTCCTATTTTCATGCACTATGACCCCATGGAAAGAAAATTGGCTTACCTTTTCGGTTTCCTTTCTGTTTTGGAAGTTTTCCGACCAGGTCTCTCTATCTTTTCTTCTTTGCTTTTTCTTTGGTTTTTCTTGCACTTGCTTGCTTTCTTTCTTCTTAGCTTCACATGGCCTTTCCTCCTTCCCTTTATATAGCCTTTAAATTCCCAAATCTTTAAGATTTCACTTGGCCTCCAAGTTGTTCATTTTCTACCCTAGTAATTATTACAACTTTGAAATTTTCCTATCTTCTAATGCAAGCCTCCATGCCTTCCAATCCTAGGCTTCCAAATACACCTTCAAGATAAGCTTTATCATCTTATTCCCTTGCAAGAAAATCCTATCCAATTCTAATCTTCCAAGTTTAGACTTTTAGGATAAAAATCAATCATTACAACCATTCTTCCTTTCCAAGCTAACCTTACAACTTCCAAGCTAAGTTATTCCAAGACTTTTAGGTAACATTTATTATTACAACTTCCAAGCTAAGCCTCCTTAAGACTTTTGGTGTAAGATTAATCATTCTTCCATAAGACTTTAAGGTGAAGTTCCAAATCTAATGCTATCTCTCTAAGTCATGTCTTCTAGGGTAAGGAATCATCATTGCAATCATTTCCTTTATTACGTTAATGCCCTGAATCAAAGTACCATTTATTTTGCTACTATAATTTCCATTACAACATCCAAGCTTTATATCAAGTTCTGGGGTATTACACGTCATGCCTACCCAATTATTCAGAAAGATTCATAATCTGCAAATAACCTTTCACGAGCATGGTTACCGTGTAATTCAATCCTCTCGTCAATGTATCTTATCTGATCTCAAGTCTGGCGATGTGTTGCTTGATTACGATCACATGAGTTTTCTTTGGTCCACCAGATATCCTCACTCAATAGAAAATGAATCAATAACTCTTTATTAATCTCTTTCACCATGGCCATTGATTTAAAGTGAATATCCATCGAAGGAGCCTTAGATACATCATCCTCTATCAAGGGATAAAAGAGTCCCATCTTGATTATGCACCCATCTCCATAAGCCTCACGATATGCTCAACGATCGCCCACGTGCAGCCTTTGTCTAGGCCTATCGAAATGATGTCAAAGCATACCAGTCTTCTTATGAGATGACCGTGACAACCTCATGTCAAAGAATTAGTTACACCCATCTCGTATGAGAATTCCATCAACTTATAACCAAAATGGATTCTTATGGCAAGTCATGTCCAGTGACACGTTCTCTAATATTGGTCACCTATGTACTTGTCTAGGCATCTCCATGCCTATGGGTGTGAGACCCCCATTTCTATCACATGGCAAAAACATAACACATACAAGTCTTATTGCAATTATCAATGTCCATTCTTAACATTGCTACGACTTGGGACATTTAATGATGTCGAGAAACTGTGATACATCATCTCATATCTTTATAGGTTAGTCACAGTATACATCATATGGACTTCTATCTAGTTTCATTCGGTTATTACAATAATAACAAGAAACTAATAGAACGACTTTTCTAAAATTAAATAACTCTTTATTCAATAATAAATATGATTACGTCAGTGTACAATTTTCCCAATCTGGTTGGATCTAGAGCACCTACACTAACACCTTCAAGCGCAACCACTTCCCAACGCGTGTATCTCACGCATCACCCCTCTGTTTTGGACAGTTTTGCCTACTTTTGATTTTTCGGCCATAACTTCCTCATTTTAACTCTAATTTGACCCCCATTTAAACCTACAGATCCCTTTTTTCCCCCTCTACACGATTATTAAAAAAATTGGACTTACCTCGTTGTTTTTATGATTGTTTAGGATGAACTTTGGCAAAGACCTGAAACTCCGACGAGTCTCGTTCTCCCCCACTTCTCTTTCGATTTCTTCCCTTCTTCTTACAGAATTTCCTCCCCTCTCTTAAGAGTATGATCCTTACCTTAGAAGCCCTCAAACCTTAAACTCACTTGGAATGGTTTGAGAACAACCCATGGGCTTTATTTATAGATTTCTTGGACCAATCATGTGTTTCCACTTGTCTCAAGATAAGCTTTGGACTCTAAAGACTCAAAGCTATAATTGAATGTTGCTTGAAATCCAAAGCAATATTGGATTGAGTTTTAAAATCCAAAGAGATCCAAAATTATATTGGAATAAATCTTGAAATCCAAAGTGATTTATTTACGCAAATACCCCAAACTTCTTCCAAATGCGATTTTGGCCTTGATTAGTTCTCAAGTTTTGATATTTTACCACATAAACCCCTAAGTCCCATAATTCTCAATTGGCCCAACAAAATTTGGAAAAATGTCATGTTCAACTGAAAACAAAATCACACTTAGGCCCCAAATCCATGTTTCAGCTGCAAACCTTTTGTTTCATCCCGAAACCAGTTAAGGGTTGTTTTATTCACAAAATTAGAGCCTTTTTAGGGTTTTGTGGATTTCTCGAAAGTGCCTTACCATTGCTGCATCACTCACCCTGCATTTATCACTTTTTATATTCTTTTTGGATTAACTCAACTTATTTAGCAGTTATTTCTGTTCACAGAAAGGGTTAGGCGTTTAGACTCGCCAGTGCACGAGTGTGATTGTAGCAAAAAATTTATGTATGTTTCCGGGCAAGACCGGGTCAATTCATAGGGAGATTACTCATGGAAGGAGATAACCACACCAGTTCTCTTGATTAATAAGACAATAAGATGAGATCAAACTAAGTGTAATATAACTGTAATGTGGATATGGAGAGGTCTTGGGTCAAGATAAATCTGGTGCCAAACCCAATTGATTCACCATATAGCTTTCTTTGATGTAACTAAAAGTTCAAATAGATTGGATCTTAACCATAAAATATACTACTGAGATGATGATAACTCTTTATTTAAGCAACCTCCATACATGGCATGGAGACTCTATGTTAAGCAGCTATCATAAATCAGTGTATAAATAAGGTTTTAACAAAATAGTCACTCGGGGCTTGGGTATGAGAACGTTTCCAAGTCAAACAATTCCCATACGTGGCATGGAAACTCTAAGTTAGGCATACGAACCAATCCAAGCCTAAGATTTTCATTAAGAACATTTCTCAAACTATTTTTTGCTTCTGTTACTTGAACATCTGAGGTTTTGCTATCTTGATTCATCAGTGGCTTTAGGCATCGTCCTTGCCTTAACCCAAGGATTGAATTAGCCACACATCTTCATGGAAAGTGCACGACTAAAACTAATCTCAACGGATGATTACAAAGAGAATAAACGGGAACAAACAACAAGCACTAAATAAACTACTGCTGTATTGATTACTGAAACGAACTACAACTTGAAAAGAAAATAAATGGACTTGTAATATATCTGGAGTAAAAGCTCAGAATTAGGAACTAAGAACAATAACTGAAGTACCACAAGTTTAAAATACAGACAAGAACTAAAACAAGCAAAACAGAAAAGAATACTTTTTAACTTTCCATTGATCCTCTTCTTTTTGTATTTTTCTGAGTACTCTGCTCTCTACCCACACTTGATTCCAAAGAATGTTGGTTCCTTTTTAATCTTGTTGTGCATGGAAGAGGGGACCACTTGGTGAAAATTTGTTCAAAAAGTTCGTTGAATTTACCTTAGAGCGACCGTGTTCATTTGCACATGTCAGAGCATTTTCGGATTTTCATTCGAATGTGCGAGCAGGGATATTCGAATGTATGCTTAATTTTCTTAGTCGCTTGGATCATTCGAATGAATGCAAAGCTCATTCGAATGAATTTCATGCTTTACGGTTCATTGCACGGTGATTTCTTCTGTCATTCGAATGCAACAATACTCTCATTCAAATGAATTTCTAATTTTCCTCTTGACTTCCTCTGAACATTTGAATGACTTGAGAAGCATTCTAATGCTATCGTTTTCATCTGAATGCTCTTGGGTAAATACGAATCCCCTTGATGTCTTGAGTTTCTTCTACCTATTTGAATTAGCCAGCCTTCATTCGAATATCTCTTCTATCTTCTTCAACTACAATCGAATGACTTAATCCTTATTCGAATATGTCTTCATTTCTACCATACGATTTGTTCATCCGAATATCTTTTCATACTCAATTACATTCGAATGACTTAGAGAACATTCGAATGAATCCAAATTATCTTGACTTCCTGATTTGCTGCTTCTTATTCAAATTTTGCCAACCTTATCCGAATGCGTTCCCGATGGTCTTCATATTCGAATGTTATGAATAATTCATTCGAATGATCTTAACTGGCTTCCATCCGAATTGCTCTATCTTTGAATATCTTCTAAAGACTCATTCGAATTACTCAACCTTTATTCGAATGTGTTAGACTTCGTCAGAACATCTTCATTTCTTGGCTTCTTTTTCCTCTTTTGATTATGCCTTTGAAGAATTAATTCATCCTTTGATCTCTTTTCCTTCCCTTGGACTAGAACAAACATTCTTTAATATCTTTAGCTCATTACATGGATTAAGAGCCAATAAAAATATAACAAATTTTGGCATTTTTTAGCATCATTCACACCCCCCAACTTAAACATTGCTAGTCCCTTAGCAATTAAATTAAATGCAAGAATACTTCATCATCCACAAACTCGTTGATAAATTAAATCTCGTATGTGAAGCAAAAATGTATGATCAATAGCATAGGGACTTTGGACATTCAAAAAAATGTTTATTATTTGAACTTTTGTCCAGGGCATACTTTTTAAGTTAAATCAATCAGCATATTACATTCAATTCTCTAAACTTTGATTGCAAACCTCACTAGATATGTCTCTCTTCAATAAGCTGATCACTCAAAGTTGCTCTCAAAGGATGTACCTCAATTTGGAGTAGATGTAATGCAAGTTCAAAAAGGTATCATCAATTATTAAGAATGTAATTAAGGATGGAGGGGACCTGTCATAGCTTCATGATCAGAATAGTGTCTCAATGAACAACATTTAAAATTGACCAAGTCTCCTTGTTCTTGAGATTATATCCTGAAATTGCATGAATCATAGAACCAAGAGGGATGTTACTGGGAAGTAATGGGGCTAAATGGTGATGTGGGATAGCAAAGGGAATGATGGAAATCAAAAGGGTGCTTAGGTCTTGGGAATTTTCAACCTCAGCTAAGAACAAATAAATAACCTTGAACTCTTTTTTTTTTTTTTTTTGATACTGGAAATAAATATACATGTGATGCATTCATGCATCAATAGTTGAAATCATATCAAGATATCTAAATTTAGTTGGTCGTATCCGAACCTGAATTTAGCTGCTATTCCAACTGATAATGACCAAGCCTCCATTGCTTCACCCTCAATGGCTACAGGGGTGTTTTTAATGTCCTAGACCTAGAGACAACCATTTTCCTTAAATGGCAAAGTGGTCTTTTAATGTCAAATTCCAGACGATTTTTTTTTTCTGGCTTTGTCATGGAAAAACAGACTAAGCCTACAGAATAATTCCTGGGACCTAACTAATGGATGAATTTTTTCTTTCATGGCTATGGTTTGGACGAAGGCAATAATGCAAATGGTCATGTAAGGCTCAAGTGGGCTATAAATGGGAATTAATCCAAAAGAAATAGGTCAATTGGCTCAAGTGATAAGAAAATGATCCCTCTATGATGTTCCATAAAACAGTGCTATCCATTCAACTGGTTCCAAGCTTAGAGTCAGTTAAGTTTAGCTGTTATCATTAAAGACACTCAAAGCAAAGTGTTGTTTTGAAGCTATTGAAAAATGAGAGAATCAACAAAGCATTTTATTTTATGAGTTGGTGCTATTTCACTCAGAATAAACAGTTATGAGGCTTTAACACTTACTTGGGTAACAAGTCTCCACTTAATTTGAGAATTTGGGCAATTTACTGACTATTTCACCTTTTTTATATGCCATCCAAACAAATGAACAAAAATAAAGCATCCTAAGTAGTCCTAGTCTTGGTTCTAAATCTCATACAGTTCTGTTTTCAAACAAAAGATTATCATATAAATAACTAATTGTGAATCTAAAGCATCAAGCATAATAATCTGAAGCATAGATTGAGCAAAGTCACTTTCATTGAAAAAGAAAAATGTAATTAATCTTTGTAGTTCATAGGTACAGAAGATAAGCATGAAGAATCAAATCCTATGACTACTCAGTGCCATCAGTGGCATCATCAGAAGTGGTGTTCTCCTTAGTGGAGTCACCAGAAGGAGTCTTTGATAAGGGTTCAACAGGAGGAACAGAGGAAGAAGATGGAATGGCAGAGTGAGGAGGAGCTGCATGCTCAGGCTGTGGATGTGTCCTTGATGTAGAAGTTGCACCCTCTTCATCTCGCCATATGTCAATGGTCCTCTGTATGCAAGTCTCAGCCTCGGCCAACTTGGTTTTTGAGGACTTCTGTGGTGGCTCCTCTATAGATGTGCTCAGAAGCTGACCTACCTTCTGGTCCAATGCAGTGTAATGGTCATTCATGGTCATCTCTCCTGAATAGATGACTCTCTGCCTCACCTGTAGCTCCTCAAAAATAGCCTCATGTCTCTCTTGTATCTTCTTCAATGATTGCTCCACTAGGGTTTCATGTCTCTCTTGCCTTTCTTGCATTTCTTTGACTAACTCATACAAATCTCTAAGTGAATGATCTCTCTCTTGTCTCTCTGTCTGGTCCTCTTGCAGTGGCGGTTCCTGAGATGGTTCTTCTTGTCCTCCAACCTGCCTAGCTGATGCCTCTCCTTTCTCGAGTGTTGTTGCCTCAAGCCTCTTCAACTGCCCACTGCTTCTTCATGTAGATGCTGGGCTGATCCTATCCATTGGCTTGATGACTTCAAAAGTTATCTTGATTATCAAAGGATTTGAGCTACTCATTTGAATGCAACAGTACTTTCATTCGAATGAATTTCTCGGTCATTTGAATGATTACGAGGGTCATTCGAATGAATCTGGAAATACGCTCGCAAAGGACTATTTGAATATAACAATCATTCGAATGCAAAAAGCTTCATTCAAATAACTTATCTGATCGAAAAGATAAATTTTTTTTCGATTTTTGATTTTTTATTTTTATAAGATAAATCAAAGCCATATTCGAATGTTAGAGATGGATTCAGATGAAGGTGAGGTTATCCGAATGACCTTGCGATTATTCGAATGCTCCCTGTAGCTTTTAAAGAAATAACAGATTCATTCGAATGAATTTTAAACAGTAATCTCATTTGTGAAGGAATTTGGCCGGCTATTCGAATGCAACAGTGCCCTCATTCGAATGAATTTTGGGCATATTCGAATACAACAGAGACTATTTGAATGCTTTCTCGATTTATACTTCAACAGTTCATGGGTTATTCGAATGGTTTACAACACATTCAAATGACTGAGTTCATTTGAATGCGATATTCGAATAACAACAAAAGAATTTTTTTTTTTTGCACACATACTTCTAAAGACCCAAACACCTATCACAAAATTTAAATTCTCATAGCAGATCATCAAGAGATATATATACACACAAATAAGTATGAATCATCCCAACAGTTCAAGCATACCTTTACCCCCCAACTTATTCTACACAATACTAAAGAAAGAGGATGCAAGGATTACCTGGATGCCTTCAATTTTTTTTTTCTTTTAGCACAAAGATCTAGTTGCTCACTCGTATATTGCTGGTAGTCTTCATTGCACGTGTGGATCCATGAGCTTGCTACAAGACTTAAATCAAAATGAAGAGTGAAAACAGTTCATGAAAGAAAAACACTAAATTTATATTTTATTTTGTTTTTTTGTTTTTTTTATATAAGCAACCTCTACCCAGTGGGTGGATCTGTAAGATCCACATTCTCTTCCTGTTCATTCAAATATTCATAGTAGGGTTTCAGACGCTGTCCATTTACCTTGAGAACATGACCAGATTGAGGATTTTCTATATCAAATACACCATGAGCTGAGATGGAATGATTCTATAGGGCCCAGTCCACCTTGACTTGAGTTTTCTAGGAAACAAATGGAGTCTTGAATCGTAAAGAAGTACATGTTGACCTATACAAAAATTCTTCCTGTTAATGTGCTGGTCATGCAATTTCTTCATGTGCATCTTAGAGAATTTGGCATTCTCAAATGCCTCGTTTCAAAGTTCCTCAAGCTCATTCAATTGCAACTTCCTATTGAGGCCCACTTCTTCTAAACTTTCATTCATCTTCCTGATGACCCAGTAAGCCTTGTGTTCAGCCTCTACTAGTAAATGACATGGTTTTCCATAAACCAGTCGATAGGGAGACATGCCTAATATGGTTTTATGTGCAATCTTATAGGCCCAAAGAGCATCAATTAACCTTAAGGACCAATCCTTTTGGTTGGAATTGACAGTTTTCTCTCAAATGCGTTTGATCTCCCTATTTGCCAATTCTGCCCGACCATTGGTCTGAGGGTGGTATGGCGTTGAGATTTTATGAACTACCCCATACTTTTTCATTAGATCTGCCATAGGTTTGTTACAAAAATGAGACCCCCCATCACTTATGATGGCTCGAGGCATACCAAACCTACTGAAAATGTTTTCCTTCAAAAATTTCACTACAATCCTGTGATCGTTTGTCCTTGTTGGGATTGCCTCGACCCACTTGGAGACATAGTTTACAGCCAACAAGATAAATTCATGTCCAAATGAGTTAGAAAAAGGGCCCATAAAATCCATTCCCCAGCAATCAAAAATTTCAAGAATCAGAATAGGTTGCAAAGGCATCATGCTCTTTCTGGTCAGACTTCCTAACCTCTGACATCTATCACATGACAAACAAAACTGGTGTATATCCCTAAACATAGTAGGCCAGTAAAATCTACTTTGTAGGATTTTTGTTATAGTTTTCCAAGTGGATAAATGACCTCCACAGGCAAGGGTGTGACAGAAGTTTATTACACTATGTTACTCATGTTCTGGAATGCACCTTCACAAGATCTGATCAACACACACTACAAGAAATTTGATGTTTAGTTACAAAATTTTGTCACCTAATATCATATTTTTGTCACTAAAAATATTTAGGGATGAAAAATATTTCGTCGATCTTTCATCACTAAAGATATTAAGTGACGAATAATGATTTCGTCACCAAATATTAAGAAAAGGCGACGAAAATTATTTTCATCATCAAATGTGAACCAATAGCGACAAAATATTTTGTCATAAAATAGTTGATATATCGTCAGTAAAAATCATATTTTGTCACTAAAGAACCAAATAAGAGACTTCAAGTGAGGCTATTTGGTGACGAAATTCTAATTAGCTACAATTTATTTTGTAACTATATGTATTTTACTTTTGTCACTAAAGTGAGGATTTTGTTTACTTTGGTGACAAATTTTTGTCACAAAATACTTTATATTTAATGACAAAATTGATTCGTTACTATTAATTTTTATGTTAAAGACGAAATCCTTTTGTCACTAACTACTTTTATTTTGTTACAAAAATTTTTGTCATAAAATTACCGTATATTTTACAACGAAATCCATCGTCACTATTTACATGATGTTTTTTGACAAAAAATTTTGTCCCTAATTACTTTATTTACTATGACACATCATTTTGTCACAATTTACATTATATCTTATTATAAAATTTATTTATTTTAAATATTTATGGCTATTTTCGTCACTATTATATTTTTTATTTTTTATGATAATAATATTTTTTATAATTAATTATTTATAATTTATGATAATTTTGTAACTAATTCTTATAAATTAAAATAAAAATTTTATAACCACATAACTAAATCTATTTTTGAAAATATAATATTACTATCACTAAATTAAATTATAATTTTTCTTTTAAAAAACACTATAAGATAAAACAATAAAATTAACATCTTTTGCAATAATATAACTGAATTACAAAATTATCAATTAAACATAAAATATTATTACTACTTTGGTTCACATAAAAAGTTAAAAAAATATACCATTCATTAAATATAAAATTTAATACCAATCAAATACTCAAATGAATCCTCCTTAAAGTTACAAAAATACTAAAAACCCTAAAAAAAATAAACAAGTCAATTTCCATAAAAACTAATGCTTATCCATCCCTCTACCATCTTGATGCTTGTCGATCCCCCTACCATCTTGATGCTTGTCGATCCCTCTATCTCTTAGTGTCAATCATCTAATTAATCTGTAATAAAATATAAATGAATTAAATTATTTAAAATTAATAACTCAAGTATAGACACATAAAAAAATATATTAAATAGTAAAGGTAGAAATATATACCTACTAAAATCAAATCAACTCTTATTATTGCTACATCAAACAAAGTAATCACAAAATCAAGTTATATTTTAACTATCTTTTTCTTGTAATAACAATAAATTGAATTAAAGAAAGAAAGTAAATCAAAATACCTTAAATCATTAGTAATTGATATAAATCCTAAAGCAGTTAAACTTTCAATCAATTGTTGTTGTGTCGCTAAAACAGATGCCAATTGAGAATTTAAATCTCCAATTTGTGCTTGTTGAGTATCCACTAATGTTTCAGCAATATTTAGTCGATCCAATAGCTCACGTTGAGAATCAGCTGCCTCATCACGTGTCCTTTTAAGAGCTTTTTCAAGCTCTATTGCTCTTCTATGTGCAGACTTTGAAGCATTTGCAATAGGTTTTGGACCATAACCTAAGCCTTTCACATAACCAGATTTTTTCCCCAGTATCTCATCCACAATCTCATCAATTGTTAATTGTCTTTCACCTTCTAAAATAACTTTATATTGTAACTCTTTCATTTTATCCTATAAACAAAAGAACACATATATTTAAGAAATAAATAATTTCTAAAAAAATTACTACTAATAAAATAAAAACATTCTTACATAATTAGTCTCTGCATCCACTGATGATCATCCCTTTCCTTCACTGTAGTGGGTGTGCTTACAGAATTCAATTCTATCAGGTTCCACACCATTATTCATTTTCTCAGCCTATCATATTTGCATGTCTTAACAATTAAACAAGATATAATATTCATACATAATAATAAAACAAAAAGTAACAAATTGAAATGACTTACAATTTCAAATCGAGCTACTACAAAAGCTTTTGAGCCCATTACATGATTGTACTTCAACTTTGATCGATTGTTTTTGTTAATCTCACAACGTTCCTACAATACAAAAAAAAAAAATCTTATGTATTATTATCAAGAGATACAAATATACTATATTAAATTAATATAATATTATTAAACAAATTTTCAAATTTAATTATTCAACTCAAAACTTTTACCTAGCAAATTACACACCAATCATGAAATAATTGTATACAATAAAATAAATATAAATGTAATTAGACAAATTGAACAATGCATAAATTGATTTTACTTAATTTATACCTTATGTTTAGGATCCATCCACATTTCAGATAGGCGTTGATAATTTTGTGCGTTCAAACCAGATTCTTGTAAGAGCTTTAGCCTTGCCTCACTACAAGAAAAGTAATTTTTAGTGGCCACTTTTAGTGACGGCCAAATAATATTTGTCACAAATACAACTATTAGTGGCAATCATAAACTGTTTGTCACTAAAAATGGATCATGGGAAACCAAAAATACATTATTAGTGACGGGCACAGGTGGCGGCCACTAAAGGTGAAGTATTTGTGATGGTCGAACATGGTAGTCACTAAAAGCTTGGAGCTGAAACAAGCTTATTTGTGACGGCCGCCAATAGCGGCCATTAAAGCTTCATTATTTGTGACGGCCATATGTGGCGGCGACTAAAAGTGAATTATGTGTAGCTAGTTGTATGCAAGCGAGCTTATTGTGAGGGTTGGTACTGGCGGCCACCAAAAGTATATTATTAGTGACGGCCACAGGTGGCGGCCACTAAAGGTGAACTATTTGTGACAGTTGAACATGGCGGCCACTAAAAGTTTGGGGATGGAACCCACTCAAACAAGCTTATTTGTGACGGGCGCCAATGGCGACCACTAAAGGTTCATTATTTGTGACGGCCACAATCGGCGGTCACTAAAAGTATATTATCTGTGATGACTAGATGTGGCCGCCACTAAAAGTTTGGGAAAAGTGTTTTGAGTCATTATGCTTATTTGTGAGGGCCGGGGTTTGTGGCCACTAAAAGATGACTATTTGTGATGGCATAATGTGGTAGCGACTAAAGGTGAATTATTTATGATAACCGAACATGGCGGCCACTAAAAGCTTTTGACCTAAGCACAATCAATCTGATTAGGGATATATGGGGACTTAATTAATACATTATACGTTTCATTAAATAATTAGCAGAATCTAATATATATATATATGCGTAACAAGTTGTAATTATTTTCTGCTCTTTTGTTATTAAGCGACGAGACGATGGCCAATTAATTTAATGGCTGCCTAAAAAGTTGTAGGCAGTGACATTAATTAATTAATGACAGCCAACTATCTTTAACTATCTTAATTAATTAATTTAATGGCTACCTAAAAAAGTGAGAGACTAAACATGCACTTAAGATTCCGTTTTGAGAGATTGAACAGCCAATTATTTAAGATTTCATTAAATAATAATAATTATTATTTTTTAATTTCTCTGTTGATATTTTTCATTTTCACCTATTTGATATGAATAATGACTTTTGGTCTGAATTGGTTGAATGGGACAAAAACCCCTTGCGTACATTTTATATGATTTTTGGTACAATTGACTTTTTTGAGTAAAATATAAATCTCTCCCTCATCTCTCCCGCCTCCATTTCCCTCCATCTCCATCTGTCTCCTTCTCTCCCGCCTCCATTTCCCTCAATCTCCATCTCCCTCCGTCTCCTTCTCTTTCGCCTCATTCATTCCCGATCGCCTCCGTCTCCTTCGCCACAACATCTTGCCTCCATCTCCTTCTCCGTCTCCTCCTTGTTGCCTCAACGTTGTCGCTGCTGCCGCCACATCCGCTACCTCAACGCCGCCGTCACATACGCTGCCTCAACACCATCACCGTCTCCATCTCCATTGCGGCCTCCAGTTCCAGCAGGTCTATCTCTGATTTTGTTACAGTAGAGAAGAGATTTTGTATTTGGTGCTTAGAGAACCAACAACTTATTAAATTAATCTATTCTCTTATCTTCTTTTTTTTTTCCCCAAGAAATTTGTATAGATTTTGTTTTTTATTATAAGTGTGTTAGTTGAACAGATTTTATTTTTTATTTGTCCAGCATTATTTTACCTAATAGTTATTTGTTAACATTATTGGTACCGGATTGTTATATGAAAATGATTTGTGAATTAGAATTTATTTAGTGGGAGCAGTGAAGTGGATGCAGGATGGAGACCGAGGTTCCCTTCCCTTGGCGTCTCCTTCGTCACTCTGACTAATGAGTAATAGGGCTTTTGATTTTTGTGTTTTTCTAATTTCTAGTGGATTAGCAGGAGTGTTTGATATTTTTCTGAATCTGATATCCTCAACATCCCCAATTCATGATGTTGATGCCGTTGGTTATGTTCAGTTTGGTTTGTAATTTGTAAATGATACATTTCAAAAGCTATGAGAACCTTTTAGAAAGGGATTTGGATGTTTTAGTTTATATTGATGAGCACATCTATCTTAACACATTTTAGTTATATCCAATGGTGGTGATTTTGTTGTAAGTTTAAAATTTATTAGACTATAATTCATGGATACCCTCTGGCTAAAGATACTTGTTCTCTTGAGAATTTCTGAAATTTGGGGCATGGAATGTGTTTGTTCTTTTAGATTTGATTTTTGAAGTCTTGTTACGATTTTAAAATTTCTGAAATTGAAATCTGTCATATTATTTTAGATTTGATTTTTGAAGTCTTGTTACGATTTTAAAATGTCTGAAATTGAAATCTGTCATATTATTTTAGATTTTATTTCTAAAATTTGAGGCATGGTAAATGTAACACGACAAGGAAACCCAAAATCAACCTTAAATGTACTACTTTCTTTTTTCATCAACCATAAAATCAACAAAAAAAAAAAAAAAAAAACTCAACACTAACACTATTAAACCCCTAACAAACTTATGCGTTCAACAGAAAACAACTCAATTCATTTGCTAGACCATGATTTTTGCATAAAGGTCTGTTCAGTAGTTGTTGATCTGCAGAGCCTCTAGTCTAAATTAGGACACAAGGATGTAACATTACAAATGAGGGAGGGAGCAGGTGGATTAACATATGTCTACTTCTGTGTATAACACTATATAATTCATTGTATTCTACTTTTGAGTATGACATTACAAATGAGGGAGGGAGCAGGTGGATTAGTTATTGTTGGATGCTTGTACATAATTGTTGACCTTCCATCAATCGAAAAGGAAAATTTATAGGTGGATTATGCTTGTACATAATTGTTGTACATATTATTTAACATCAGTAGTAAGCAAAGAAATGCCATTTGCCAATACTACTGTTGTGCTGCCATATCTTTATGGTTTCAGAGAGTTGGGATTTGGGTGGTTGTATTATTATATTAATATTATATATTATATATATATGCTTCAACTTCAACATTCAGTGCAATTAATTGAGTTAGCAGCAAACTCTCTTGTAAATTCTGTCTGTGTCTCAAGTATATATGTCGACTATGCCTGGCTATGGAATTCGGATTTGGGTTATATCCGATCTTGTTTGAGTTTGGGGCATGGTATCCGATCTCCCTGACACTCAAATTCATTGCCATTTTCAAGTTTAAAATGCAAACAATTTGCATTGGTATTTAGACTAAAATTTCAAAGATGATAAAACAAATAAACAAATAGATGATGGCCTATTATTCAAATGAAGTACAGCCCCAGAAATTGAATGGAAAAGGAATTCATCTATCTATCCCTAATTATTAGGGATTAAACGGACTCACTATTGTATGCAAAACATAATGTGCAATTCATGCCTCTTTTGCTAAGAGGTAGAGATAAAGGGATGGCTTACCAAGAAACAACACACGGGTCTTTTAGTTTATGATAGTAAACACATTCTGGTTATGGATATCTCTTGATTTTACCAGCCTGAAAAGGAGAAGGATTCTCGTGTTTTTTATGGAAGTGATAACTTCTATGTGCTTTTTAGGCTTCATTAAGTAAGCTTAGTTTGACTTGAAATATATTTTACTATGTGGTTGATCTTTTTAGGTGTTCTACAGATTGTTCCTCAAACTACTCTTTTCTTTCTTTCCTTTTCTCTGAACTTCACAGCCACTATATGAGAGAATGCAGTTAGCAAAGGTTAATTCTTCATCTGTTGAGAGGAAGTGGAGGGGTTCAAATGAGACAAGTACAACTGATCTGTATGCTAGGTTTGTTTGCCAGTTCTATTCTCAAACAGCAATTGAATGAGTTAGGGATACTAAGTTGCCCCAAGTTTTCAGATAACAACCTTACTATAGAAACAGATTAACCAACACATGGGGCTAAGGCTTTTCTCATCTGACCCCCCCTAGGCTCTCAAACTGCAGGAGCTGCAGGAGCCTTCTAAGTCACATCCTTTTGTTTTCTTTTTAGTTTTTAATCTGCCCTGATATACAAGCGGGTTTGATTTTCCTTGCAGTCCTCTGCACCCGCACGTTTGTCCTTGCAGCTTATGGACCATGCTCATGATAAGCCTGAAGTTGTTGCAGTTTCAATGGACCCTAATTTTTTGGCTTATCTGCATAATGACTTCTTATCAATTGCTCCCAAGGAAAAGGAGAAAGGGATTTTCTTGAAAAGGTACATACGGAGAAAGGTGTTAAATCTCTTATCATACTTGCTTTCTTATGTTATTGAATGCCTACTTGTTTTGCTAGAAACAAGCGCAAGTATGGAGGAGACGAGTTGTCCGCTACACTCCGAGCCATGAAGGGGCTGGAAATTGTAAATGGTCTTCAGTGCAAGACATCTTGCATGTCTTCCAAGGTATGCTTCTGAAGTTCAACATCTGTCAAGTAGCTATAATAATGGAATGTACTTTCATTTTGATTTCATTCTCTATACATGAATAATCTATTCTTATGCTGAATATGGCTAGCTTGGTATGTATTCAGGTCTCTTATGTCTTGGACACTAAAGATTTCCTGCTTCGCGCTAAGAGCTAAAGGAGAACTCTGCATCACAAAACTCCATGCAAGGACTCAGGGAAGGTCTCAAGGATTCGCCAAACCAGAATGGAACGGTTCCGTAAGTTGCTTTCTGGTTCATAAGAGTGTGGTGTTCTACAACAAGTAGATATGGTATGTCCTTGGTACTTTGAAACTGAAATTGCTTGTTTTTTGATATTTTAACCCCCAATTACTCTTTTTTAGCATTGGTTCTTAATCTTTTCGCTAAAATTTTGGAAGTGGAAAATGATGTTTTCTCCTAATGGTCCTGTTTTTATTCTGTAGCAAGTAGATATGGTATGTGTTTACTATTATAAAATAATAGTAAACACATTCTGGTTGTGGATAGACAATAAAACATTTTCTTTATTGTCTTGTTATTATAGATGACTACAAGAAATTAGACTGACTTTATTATTGATGTTTGTTAATCTAAATAGAGGTTCAATGTGAAATGTGAAATAATTTCTTTGTTAATCTAATATTGTCACCTTTCTCATTTCCCTTGTAGTGTTGGTTGAGCTCACATGAGTTTCAAGTATTCTATACCCTTTACTTTTTTTATGCACAAGGCACTTTAATTATTTAAAACATGATTATTGTATTTGATCTTACATATAGGTTTCTTATGCTCGTAATAAGTCTAATCGGTCAAAGCAAACAATGACTAAAACTACATGCACTAGAAGTTTTGCTCGAGTTAGAGCTGAACAGGTATAATTTAAATCATTTATACATCTTTCTCATTAACAATTTTTTTTTTTTTTGTTGATTAACTTGTCTATTTAATATAGGCTAAAATATTAGGACACGAATCGTTTGCATGGGAAATGTTCAAGGTGACATACAAGAAAAAAAGACAGGTCAATGGTTGATTCCACATCAAAAGAAATAGTGGTAAATTTTATTTTAAACAGTTTATATTGTTATTGTGATATATATTTTAGTATTATGTTGTAACATATCTATTTTATTTATTATCAAATTTCAGGACAAAATTCAATCTTTAGTAACCCAAAGAGCTGAGGAAGAACCTTCTCAAGCTATTAATGAAAATGAAATTTTTTCTGAAGTAATTGGAAGAGATTGTAAATTGCTAGATATCTTTAATGTTCAAGGCACTAGATTTCTTTTTTGATAACAATGTGATTGTAAATTGCTAGATATCTTTTTTTGATGACAATGTAAATGTAAAGTGCTAGTCAATTATTAATTGACTAGAGTTGTTTTCTGAAGTTTCCTGATGATTAGAATGGTGTTTATTTTGGATACAATGTATTACATTAATAGGGTTTAAAATATAGAAAAACAAGCAGTGGGTTGTGAGAAAATTTTATAAAAATCACTTTTTCTGACGGCCAACAAAAAGTGGCTACTAAAAATGTCTTTTTTTGTGGCAGCCATGACTATCATTAAAAGTATCTATTAAACACTTTTTGTGACAACCAATATAATGTGGTCACTAAAAAACGTTCATTTTGTGGCGGCCAACACTGTCACTAAAATCTTACCATTTGTGACAACCAGTAAAATTGTCACAAAAAATTCATTACTTGTGACAACGGTGGCCGTCACTAAAGAGTCATTATTTGTGACGGCCATGACTGTCACAAAAAATGACATTAGTGACGGAGGACAGTGGTTGTCACTAAAAAAATTTTTGTGACCGTCATATCTAGCCGCCACTAAATGGTATTTTTAGTGACAGCCAGCCAATAATTGTCACTAATATTATTTGTGACAGACTTTTTAGTGACAGCTTGTGACAACCAACTTAGCGGCCACTAAAACTTTTAGTGACGAGTTTTTATACTTTTAGTGACGGTCTTGGTCTCCACTAAAAATCTTGCTTCTTGTAGTGCCTCTTCATTTTGTGCTTCAAAATACTTTCATTTGAGGTGGTAACGCCATTGCCTACTCTTATTTTTCAATAAATCCTCACAGCTACCTTTAACATAATCATCTTCCAAATTGATTTCAAATCTCTCCTTTAATTAATTAATTCAACACAAACAACAACAAAACAAAAAATATTCAAGTTAAAAGTCAAGATAATCAAAGAATAAAAAAAATAAGAATTTTGTTTTAAAAAAAAGTATAATCTTACCGCACATTTAGTAAAAGCGTCATGTTTTTCTTCTTCTGTAACTTCCTTCCATTTGATAAGACATGTCATAAAGTTCCTAGCAATTACACCCAACTCATTTGATAATTTGCATGACTGTTCAACAACAATTGGCCTTCCTTTACCTGTGGCAATATTAATAACCATCTTCCCTGATGATTTTACAATTTTTTGAAGACCAATTCCTCTTGTTTTTCCACAAACTTGTTTTTTTGAAATAGAATCTACAGAAACAAGACAAAAATAATTTAAAACTTAATAATAATAATTAGACATCAATAATGATAGTGTTAGACACTCCTCTAAGACACTCATAAAGTATATATTTGAAAAAGAAAATTTTCTTCTATCATAAAACAAAAAAAACAATTATAAATGCAAAAATAATAATAATAATAGATCTTTATATAAGATATGTACTCCTAGTCTCTTAAAACTTATTAATTATATGAAGTTGAAAACATAGAAGAAATTTATCCAATGTATAGTTGTAAGTTTTATTGGTCACATTCCATAATTGAAATCATCCATAACTAAATTTTCAACCAATTAAAATCATACAATCATTTTAACTAGATTTTCGACAAACCTAAAGTTGCATGTTTACTATAAATCAATTAAGTACATAAAACTAAGATATTGAAGTTGTTATACAAAAGTGAAATTTACCATTCTCAGAAGATTTCTTAGTAGAAATGATGGACTCGGGTGCATTGGATCCCTCTACTCCATTAGAATTGGATTGCATCGTTGTCCCATGTATAGTTTCTTGGCAAAGAACATGTCCATCTAGTGGCAATAATATATTATAACAATTAAGTATAACATATAAATAACTTAATCATAAAACAATTAAATACACAAAAATAAAATAAATAAACTCATGTATAAAAGTAGAGTTTACCATTTTCTAAACAATTAGTAGTAGGAAGAGTTTACCATTTTCTAAACTCAGAATCACTACCTATTTGGTATTTATCTCATCTATCACAACCTGATTGCCACTGCTGCTAGTACTAATTATTAGTTCATTGAATAAGAAACCAAACGCCACTAGCTTATTGAGCAATTTCTCAGGCTGCTCTTACACTTAGTTGTTTCCCATTGAGTACGACATTATTTTCTTGTATGTCTAGTTATTACAATTTTATCTTATTGTATTACCTTGTTCAGAATCTAAGTTCCTTATTCATACATTATGGAGAGGATAGGAGTATCATTTCTAGAATTCTCACACAGGTATGTAAGTAATTTTTTCTTAGTTTTGATTAAATTTTTATTGTTTTTTGTTTTTTAAACCCATATTACAAAAGAGGATCTCTATTTATTTTGTTTAGGAATCAAGGGTGTTGCTGGGAAGATGGAGTAAATTGTGATGATATCTATTTTGGCAGACTGAGTGATGCAACTCTAGTTCATAAGAGTTGGAAGATTTTGGTTTCACTTCTCTGTCTTTGTTGGTTTTCTTGAAAATTGTTTGGTAGTTTGTATTTTTTTATATATTTTAAATTAAGGATCTTATGGATTTTGTTATGGAATGATGTTGAAATGAAAGTGGGTTAAGAAAAACTTTCGTATTTATTTGGGAGTTTGCCCACAATTATTGAGATTAGTTATGATTGTATGATAGTCCTGTAAATGGGAATTATATTTCATTGGGGCAATTTGGAAATTGTTGGAGTATTTAATAGTTTACTATTATAGTTTTGTTATGTTGTCAAGTGTACCATTTTATTGGGTTGTTTTATTTTTAATTCATAAAAGTTTAATTATTTTTCAAAAAATATTTTAAAACTTGAAATTGATTTTTTTTTATAAAAATTTTGGTATGCAGTTTTAATTTGTGTTAATTTAATTTAAATTTTATTTGTGTTAATATATAAATCAATTATATTTGGTTTTTTGAACTATGATTTGATTGCTTCTCAAAACACACTAAAAAAGAATTAAAAAATATATTAGATAATTATATGACAATTTTTTTTTTGGTAATGCCATTTCAATTTATATTTGTAAAGAAAATTAAAAATATTTTTTATAAAATTATTAATAATTTCTCAAAAATAATAAATACTTTTACTTTTTATAAGTGTTTAAAACTTTTGAAATCAGTTGATAATTTGTTGAGAAAGTGTTTATAATTTTTTTAGTAAATAAACTTTTCATACAAATATTGTGTTTAAATAACATAATTAGACAATTAAATTATATCATTTTTATTAACTTGATATTTTCTAAATAACATTGAGGCTAATTTATTTTTAGTAACAATCACATATGCCCATACATCAAGTAGGTATGTATCATGGGTTTCATTGTAATTTAATTTTAATTATTGTAAATAATGAGCACCCATAAAAATTTTAATTTTCAAAGGGATGTTTATTCATTATTAATAATTAGTTTATTACTTGTTGTCCAGTTATGCATATTTTATCTCTAAGTTAGAGATGAAATTATTTGTTAATAGTTAAATACCATTATTAGTAAACGTTTTGTCACTACAAAATGATTAATTTTGCAACTAATTTGTTCACATTTTTTATTCTTAAAAAAGTGACAAATGATTTCGTCAGTAAATGTATTATCTATTGACTATAAATTATTTCGTCACTAATAAACTATTATTTTCAGCATTGGTTTAAATCCTTAAAATGGTGACGAAAAAGTTAGTTGTTAATAGTTAATACCATTAGTGATAGAATTGTTTTGTCATCGATAAGTTAATAATTTTGGTGTAACATATCCATATTTATGTTTTAGAATTAGTGACCAAACTATTTGTCATAATTTTTTAATACCATTAATAACAAAAACATTCGTCACTAATGCATCATGGATGTTGTAGCCAAAATAAATAATTTGATATCATCCTAATATTTTAGAGCATTAGTGACAAAAGTTTACTTTTCGTCACTAAACATCTAAATGATTATGTGCTTGGTGATGAAAGTAATTTTTCATCACTAATGATAGAGTATTAGTGACAAAATTTTACTCATCACTTATAAATTCGTAGCTAATCATCACATTTCTTGTAGTGAAATAGAATATTGATATTATTGAATAAATATAATGGTCAGGGTATGTTGAGAATCTGATTTGAGTACGTTAGAAACTTGGGACTAGAATCAAGATATTATGAGATGTGAATAAGGTAAGTGATACTTCCCAAACTAGATTTAGTTTTATGAAAAGACTTGGTTTGTGAGTGGTCCTATCTCGTAAATGGTTTTTTCCAAAATCCAATTTTATGTGAACGATTTTACCATGTTGACATGACTTGATATGCTATGCTTCATGTAGATTGCATTTACATGTATTGATGATAAAATATGCATATATTGACGATGATATTATTGATCATGCATTGCATATGAGTTCAGGCTAGCACTGCTGCACCCATTGACCTCAACATGGATAGGAAGCTGTAGCAATGAGGGGTAAATTAAGGTGCAAACGAGACTACAGATCGGCACCGTTGCACTCATTGACCTCGGCATGGAAAGGAAGCCGTAGCAATGGGGGGTAGCATAAGGTGCAGTCGATTCACTGAAGGAAATGAGGAATGATGATATTTTAGATTTTGCATACATGCACAAAAATATTTTTGTACCCTTACTTAGATGATTCATCATCTAACTCGAGTTTTACCCCTGGAATATTCAAACGTTCCAGATGGAGACTGTAGCAAAAACGAGAATGAATGAGGTATGAAACCGCAATTGAAT
Source organism: Diospyros lotus (assembly GCF_014633365.1). Classification (NCBI taxonomy): domain Eukaryota; kingdom Viridiplantae; phylum Streptophyta; class Magnoliopsida; order Ericales; family Ebenaceae; genus Diospyros; species Diospyros lotus. The sequence goes on from NC_068347.1 coordinate 13,709,740, forward strand.
TGAAATAAAATGGCACTTAGCTAAGTGCATGATGAATTGAATATGAATGGAATGTACGTTATGTAGCCTATGTGTTTAAATTCTGCTACATTAAAATCTGAATGTTTTGAGAATGATAATGTTTAACCTTATGGTTAATGATGTAAAACCCTATTTAGGGTTGATGTTAATCGAGGACGTATGTTATATTAAGTTGAGAACGTATGTTATGTTTTAAGTCATGTTGAGGATTTTGTTCCATTGATGAATAGCCTAGTATTGAGGATTAAGTTCAAGAAACGATGATGTAAAGATTTTATTTATGATTTATGTTAAAGTAAGATGCCAGGTTCGATTCTAGCTTCTACAATAGATGTGTATAATGATTCTCTTTGAGATAAAATGATTGGAAATTATGGGATGGATGCGAGGAATAATGTGATTTAGTATTAGTTTGAAAGAAAAAAAAAATTTATTGTCCTAAAATTGTCCTAAGTTATGACACGCTTGAAAAGCTGGGCGTTACAGCGCGTCATTCTCTCCATAAGGGCACTTCCTTCTCTCCACTGGAAATGGTGCTTTCTTCTCCCCCGACGCCACTAGCTGAAGCCTCTCCGCAAGGAGTCTTCCCGAGAAGTCTCTCGGGAAGGTTTCCTCCGAGGTCTTCCGGGAAGCCCCGCTTCCAACAGCCTTCCATCTCCTTTTCTCCCTCTATTTCTCTCCCTGTGTGAAAGATTATATATATATATGTGTATTTATATAAGCGGCATATATCAGCATTGTGGCTGGGCGGAGCATATACATGTATACATATCTATCTAGCGTATATAGGCTTATGTATGAATGTAGCAGCCAAATGATTAAGCCTAGGATCTATGATATGGTGGAATAGCATGCACTAGGGGTTGTTTTTGCAGAAATTACGCATTTAAGTGAATTAAACCTTAAATATTTTTACACAGGGTTGTAGGTAATTAAAATAGGAGAACAACGGTGAAAATTCCAGGTCAATTGGAGGCCGGATGCGCCCTCACATGCCCCCGGAAGGTGGCCACGCGCTACCCCTTCTTTATTTTGCAACCCAAAATTAAAACGGCCATATCTTGCTCATTTTAACTCTGATTCACCTTCCGTTTGAACCTATGGACTCCCCTTTCAGTGCTCTACGATTATACAGAAATAAAATTAGCTTACCTCTTTGAATTCCCTTCTATTTTGGCAGTTTTCCAGCCAGGTCTCTCATTCCTTTCTTCTTTGGTTTTTCTTTGCTTTTTCTTTGATTTTTCTTGCACTTTCTTTCTTTCCTTTCTCCTTAGCTTCTCATGGCCTTAATTCCTTCCCTTTATATAGCCTTTAAATGCCCAAATTCTAAAGATTTTACTTGGCCTCCAAGTTGCTTAGTGTAACGCCCCGCTCCCACCTACGGGTGTTACTCACGAATAGCCAACTTACTATTCACACGCTAGGGCAAAGATGAAGAGACGGCTACGTTTCAACGGGAAACGACCTAGGTGGGAACTAGGCTTTGCCCTCTCTTCGCTTCGCTCGAGGGTCCGGGAATTATCAATCGACCTATTAAACCCGAAACCTCGCAATCGTCACCCCTTCTCGAACTCTTTAATGAATGGCTAAGGGTGACTTACCAGGATCGAAAAGGATTTAAGCTAACTCTCTAGCTTAAAATAACCATTACACATAGTTTTCCTCTTTGCTTCAATACCTTCACCCTTGCAAAACTCCCTTTCCCTTGGATGTTTCTCCACCTACATTGAGGTTAAAGGACCTTATGAGCCAATGCTCAGTAAGGGTGCTATGCAAATGTAAATGAAGTATGAGAAACATAACATGTAATGCAATACAATGCATATCAAGGGTAGTTCTCCATGCCTTCATAACCACTTAGGTTAAGGCACCAACCAACCCCTCACTCCCCTCACAAGTCCTCCTTATGGCCATAGGTCCACTTGGGCACAAAACATGCAAAGAACCATCACATGCAACTCATTCATACATGTACAAATGCAAGCAAAACCCCTCCACTTGGGGCTATCCCTTACCTTGTTTCCTTGAAGCTTTACACTCTCACAAGCCAAGAATCCCTCTTAGACTTTGAAGCTTCAAAACCTCCACAAGCTAAGACTCACCCTTAAGAAAAATAATAAAAGAGACTTTAGCTCTTAAACACATGCCTTAAACTATAACAAAAGAGAAAACTAGATTACCTTTTGCTAGACTTTCTCTTCCTTCTGTAGACTTCCTTGCCTTCTTGCTTCTCTACTTCACAAATGGGAAAAAGCTCGGAACTAATTTCTCACTTCCCATTTATAGAGTTTTCTTCTTAATCCATGCCAATTCTCAAGATCACATCCTAGCCATTGATTTTTTTCTTATTTCAAGAGACCTAATCTCTACCTTTGAACATTAGCACAATCCTTGTGCTTCTCCCAAGTTAAATCCTAACCCTTGATTTTAGGAGAACTCTTGCCTAGATACAAAGGAAACACAAATCCAAGAGACTTATCTTGTTAAATCTCCTCCATTGATCTCTCTTTGGAGACTAAATCTCCTCCCTTGGATCAATCCCAATTTTCCATAATTCTCCATTTTTCATTTAATTAAATCATGACTAATTTCCAAGATTGACTAATTTCCCAAATTTGCATTTAATTTAAATCCACAACTTTTCAAGCATTTAATGGAGACTTAAATAATTTCTTTTTGATTTAAATTTAAAAGCTCTTGAAAGACATAATCTAATTTCTTTAGCATTTATTTAAATCCACCATTTTCCAACATTAATGCTTGACAAATTTCTTTTTATTATTGATTTTCTTTTTAATCTTCTCCATAATGGCTCTCATTAATGCTTGAGAGACTAATTTCTTTTTCCTTTTTCATTTATTAAATATCCCTCTTGGTTCACAAGATCATGCCATGTGTCACCAAATTCTCTCAATTAAATAAATCCTTATTCTCCAAATTAAATTAAATCTCTTCCATAAGAATTTGCCAAGTGTCATCAATCTAACCATACTTGGTTTTCCAATTTAATTCCTAATTATCTATGCACTTAATCAAGAATTAAATTCTCCAACATTTATTCTCCAATATAAATAATTTCTCCAAAAATAATTTATCTTCCTTTGGGATGAAATTCCAAATTACCATTTTGCCCCTCACAAGACATCCAATATTTCATGGCATTTTCTTTAATTCAAGGGCAGTTTGGAATTTTTCATAGACTAAAATCCTCTTAAATGACCAAATTTATCATGACTCTTTAAGGGTATTACACTTAGTTTCCTCCCAAGTAATCATCACACTTTGAAAATTCTTCCAATCTTCTCAAGCAAGCTTCCACTTCCTCCAATCCTAGGCTTCCAACTACACTTCCAAGATAAGCTTTATCATCTTCTTTCCTTGCAAGAAACTCTTAACCTTTAAGTTATCTACTTTTCTTCCCTAGTAATGATGGCTATTGTTAGAATAGTAGGTTCTATGGCACACACCAAGAGAGGGGTGAATTGGTTATTTTAAAAAAAAATTAATTGATAGAACTTTGAAATCCTTTTGATTGAAAATAAAAAACTCAATGCACGTGAGGATAATGAAATGCTAGCAGTGATAAACAAATAAAAAAAAACATAAGCAAGAGAGAACACAAAGATTTATAGTGGTTCGGCTTAACCCAAGCCTAATCCACTACCTTAGCTCCTCACTAAGGATTTTTCAAATCATCCACTATCAACCCCCTACTCAACCCAAGTAGGTCCTCTAGTCTGAGACTAGGAATTACAACCTCCCACTCAAATGGGCCCTCTAACTACACAAGTTAGGAAAATAACAACGATACAAATGAAAAAGAGAAGCTAAGAGTTAACACTCTTAGTTACAAGTTCTCTCACAATGAAAACTAGGCTTAAGAATAGATTTACAATGATATAACAAAGCCTTGCATAGAAAAATATAACAATTAAAGCACAGAGAACACTATAAGCACGAATAAAATGATTTGTAATATTTAGATCATCTCGTTTCCGTCCATTAGCCTTCTCTTGATCATCCATGACATGTATATATAAGTGTCCCACAAAGTTGAAGAGAAATATAGCCATTTGGAGTCGTTGGAATTTGAAAAAATAGCCGTTGGAAGCTTTCTGCGAAACACATAGTCGACAGAGAAAATAGGTTAGTCGACTATTTCTTCAAATAAAACCAAACATAGTCGACAGACAGAAAGTGATAGTCGACTATTTCTAACACAAAAATCCCATAGTCGACAGATACATGTGCACAGTCGACTATTGTAAAAATGTGAAGAAAATTTTGAATTTTATGAACAAAAATAGTCGACAGATGAAAAGTCATAGTCGACTATCCTTATATGATAGTCGACAGATTCAAAAATAGTCGACAGATCAAAAACAGCATAGTCGACTATCCTTAACAACATAGTCGACTATTCTTAGGCATAGTCAATAGATTGAAGCCCACAGTCGACAGATGAGAAAGATTTTCAACAGAATGAAGCTTGAAAATATTACAACATATTTACATAAATGTCCTCATTTATGTAAATGTCCTCATTTTGTTTAATTTATATTTTACCTTCCATTTACTTTAATACATAAATCTAAATACGAAAGTACCCTCCATTTGGATTCAATAAAAATATCTAAAAAATCAAAATCCATAAGAATAGAAAAGTAGAATTCGGGTTTTAGTAGGAACTTAGGATTTTGCGATTTTACCACCTCTAAGATATACACTTTCTATTCTTTGAAAAAATCGTTAAAAATCATTTTATCACTAATGAATGTTAACTATTGAATTACCGAGAGTTAGTTTTCTAAAACTAAAACATTTTCATATATGTCTCCTTATAAGGTACTCTAACCTTCCAGACTTAGAAAAATATGACTTTGAATTCTCGATACTTAAAATTCATTTGGTTTTCATTCTCACAAAATAATACTTGATATTGAAATTGATTTATGTTGAAAACCACAACCTTGATTTTAACTTAGGGATTATAGTAAGGTGAATTTCGAGGACGAAATTCTTTTAAGGAGGGTGGAATGTAACACCCGGTGTAACTGGTGTTAAGAGAATAAGAAAGGAAGTAAGTAAACTTCCAAAAATGCCCTTGAGAAGGAGATGGATCCTTGAGATTGAGAATGCCCATAAAAAGGGTATTTTGGTAATTTGGAAAGAGAAATCCAATAAAAGGGTATTTTGATAAATTAAAAATAATTCCTATGTGGAATTAGGTGTGTAAGTGAATAAAAATCCCAATTTGGTATTTATGAAGAGATATGTAGGATTAATAAATTCACAAATAGTATTTGGGAATTTTGGAGTGATTCCATGAAGGAAATTAATTTTGGAAATAGGGAAAATGGTAGATAATAAATTATTTGAGGAGAATAATTAAATTTTTCCCTAAGTTGGTGAATTAATGTGGTAATGCCACATGGAGAGATGAGATTAAACTTGGAAGCTAAGGTTAGTGTCTTGTTGTGACACTTGGCATTTTGTGGTTCAAGTATAATTGGGTGAATTAATTAAATGCAAAAGAAATGTTAAATGGTCTTTCAAGCATTTAATGAGAGGCATAATTATATGGATTAAAGAAAATCCAAAAGAAAATGGTAAATGGTCACCATTAATGCCTTGGAAAATATGGAGATTTTATTAAATGAGAAAGAAAACAATTATGTCTTTCAAAGTGGTCTCTCATGTGATGGTGGAAATTAGTCCCATTAAATTAAATGGGAAAGAAATTATTTACGTCTCTCAAGTGTGATGGTTATGAAAATAGTCCCATTAATTTAAATGGGAAAGAAATGAGAAATTGGGAGATGGTGGCCAGGGACACATGGCATGATCTTGTGAATCAAGAATAGGCATTTAAAAGAAATTTAAATTGGTGAATAAATGGTCTTTCAAGTGTTAAATGCAAGCCATGATGTTGTTACCTAAAAAGAAAATGCAAAAGAAATGGAAATTAGTCACTCATTTATGAGTGAAAAATGGAGGATTTATTTAAATGAGAAATGAATGGAAATTTCAAGAGATCTAGTGGATGAAATGCATTCTTGAAATAGAGAATAAATTCAATGGTGGGGATTTAAAGAGAGTAAATGGCATGGATTGCCAACACATTTAAAGGTGTGTTTTCTCTTAGAGAGGAGACTTGTTTGTTTTAAATGAATGGTTGAGATTAGTTTTCCCTTAAGCACATGGATTGTGCCTTTAGTGAATGGCTATGATGCATTCTTGAAAAAATGGAAAACTAGTATATAAAGGCAAGTGTGGGAGACTTGTCTCCCTTTTGGCCATTTGTAGAAATGAAGAGGGAAGAAAAGAAAGAAAGAGAAAGAAGTCTCCATGGAGGGAAAAGTGGAAAAAGAAAGAAGATGATGAAGAAAATCAAGGCAAGTATTCTTTCTTCTCCTTATTTTTGGTGTGCTTGTATGCAAAAATTAAGTGGCTTGTTGAAATGCCCTTTTAGGTGGGAGAAAGTGAAGTAGGAAGCTCTCTTGAAGTGAAGATTTAATTATTCAAGAAGAGGTAAGGGGTGGCCCCACGGGAGGGTGGCCTTGCAATGGGCTTTAAATATGTTTCATAAATGTATATGTTGCATTTGGCATGTTCTTTTATGTTCATGAGACTTATGGCCATAGGTTAGTTTGAGAACATGGTTGAAATGGTGGGTTGATGCCTCTAACCTTGGAGAGTTGTGAGGGCAAAGAAACCTAGCCACACTTGCATGCATTTGGCATCATATAACTTGTTATGTTCCTATTTATTTGGCATTGCACCCTTATTGAGCTTAATAGCTCATGAGGTTTTTACCCTCACATGTAGGTTGTGAAAGCATGGTAAAGTAAAGGAAATGATGGAATGGCATGTGGAAGCATGGAAAGAAGATTCAAGTGTATGTTATGGCTTATGGAAGCCTATGTTGATGTGTTTGATTTATGAGATGTAATGTATTTCATTTTTGTAACGTTTGATTTTATGTTGAAATGAGGCATTGGCTTAAGGCATGTTGAAGCCTAGGTTGGGTGAAAGCCTCATTGTTGGGTATGTTGTGGAAAGCAACCAAGATGTAAGTAAATGATTTTTTATTGGAAAAATTAGTGGGTGTTTGATGTATGTTGTGGAAGCATCAAGAATATTGTTTAAGCCTTCATTATGGAGAATAATAGGCTAAAATTGAAAGCATGTGAAGTATTTTTATTCTTTTATTTTTCTGGAAAATTTGGGGTTTTATAGCCCAAAGAAAAAAAAAAGAAAAGAAAAGGAGTGAAAGGGGCAGCAAGCAGCAGCCCCGCGAGCGCAGGCAGGGCCGCGCGCGGCATGCGCGGCCAGCGCCAGCGGGGCCCCGGGCGTGCCAGCGGGCCCCGCCGGCCAAATTTTTTTAAAAATTTGGAATTTTGGGAAATTATAGGGCATTTCTAAATTGATTTTGGGTCCCAGAGGAATTTTCAAAATAAATGGATTTTTCGGGCATTTTTGGAGAAAATGCCAAAAATTTGGAAAATTGAAAATTTGAGTTTTTCCTCCAAATCGGTAATCAATCAATGGGTTGATTTAAATGATGATTTTATGGAGCCCGGTGAAAATTCTTGAATGGGAAAAGAATTAAATAAAATGAGAAAATTGCGATTGGGCATCGGAATGAGATTTTCTTTATTAGCCTATGTGATGTGGTTAAAGCCCAATTCTCATTATGAATCTTGGGGTTCAGGGAAGGGAAGGACGAGCCTAGTTCCCACCTAGGGCGTTTCGTCTTGAAACATGGTCCGCCCTTCACCAAAGGTCGGGCAGGTGGACAATTTGGGTAATTGTTCACGAGTAACACCTGTAAGTGGGAGCGGCGCGTTACAGTTTGGTATCAGAGCGTGATTGGAGCATCAAGTAGAGGATGCTTGGAGAAATGTGGTTGAAGGTTGATCGGAAAGCCTTGGAAGTAGAACCACAAGTGACCGAGGACCCTAGGAGTTGGGTCGGGACATTAAAGCTGGTGGCTATGTGAAAGGAGTGCTCGGATACTCCTGCGATAGGAATAGGAAAAATATCATGGGTCGAGATGATATACCGTAAGAGATATACGGGTGAAGCAGAGAAGAGTCAAAATGCCCAAGTGTGGGATTGGTATCGAGGACCCGAATGTAGAAATTTGGGGGTTCGTGAAGCGTTTAAGGATGAGATTTCCTTGTGAGTGAAGTGTTGAGGCTCATGTGGGGACATGAAGCCGAATCATGACAAGAGTCATGAAAGGGCCTGGAGGGCTCGAGGTATATCTAATCCGTGAATGGGTTAGCAGAGTATCCCTATGTTGGGGATATGGTCAAGCATGTCTAAAGAAATAGAGTTGTTCCCGTATGGGTGGTGTGCTAAGGGTTGTGTGCTTGAATTAGGGTGAGCTAAGGCTGAGATTAGCTCGAAGCCCAAACAAAGAAGTCGTCAACAGGATTGTGTGACGAGCTCCAGGAAGGGAGTAAGCTAAAGTTGCTTGTAAAGAGGCTCTAGGCGAAGCAAGCATGTGAGGCATATGCTAGTCATGGCCAGAGTAGGCGTGACGTTGGTAGCTTGCAAAAAGACTCCGAGGGGAGTCGGGTGTGTGTTATGCATGAGGGATGCATATAGTCCGAGGTGATCGTATGGTTATGGAGATCCTGGATGGGACGTGCCTAGGGTGTAAGTGGACCCTAGTTGGTTTCATGATAAAACAGTATATATCCTAAGAAAGGATAGGTGTGTGGTAAATGGTCCCTAATGGGTGTTTGTATGAGATGGAAATCCCAAGTGAGTCGAGCTGGAATCCAGGGGAATCCAGGATTGGGATAAAGGAGTTGGGCTTGCGTAGATGTGCGTGTGGAAGCCATGGGATTGGAAGTCCTGATTGGGAAAGGCCAAGTAACCATTCATGTGATTGATGGATGATGGGCCAATCTAAACTTTCATTGACATGTGAGGTCAGGCGAGATGCCTAAAGTCGAGAGATGAGAGGTGATTAGACCCTCATTATGATGCCTGGGGTCGAGATGATGCCTAAGGTTATGAGACCCTTGATGGGAGACGCGGAGGTCACCCAATGAAGGGTATGAACGGTGTGTGGGCCGAGGGTAGTAAATTGTGGCAACAGGACATCCATGGGCTATGCGCGCACAAGACATGCCAACTTTGGATGCCAAGTGGGCAAGGGCATGGTGAGCAATGTGAAAGCTCAGGAATTTTAGTTCCAAGTCAAGGAAGCCGGATCGAGGTGTGCGGGAAGGCCAGGCCGGGCGTAGTGACTGAATACATACGTGAGTGTGCAAGGAGAGACGAGAGGTCTCAATTTACCTAGAGGGTAATGCAAGGTGCTCCATGGTTATGGGTGCAGGAGCTTGAGGTAGGCTCAGCGTGTCGGTTGTGGACTGAGAGATCATTGATAACCAAGCTTTTGGGATGAGCTAGGTGGTGAAATAAATCATGATGGTTTGAGTTCATTGTCATGGAAAGTTGGAGCTTCCAAATGTTGAATGAGAACCATGAGATATGATCTTGTGGGGTAAGATCATGAGGCCTCAAGATGCGAAGTGGTCTGAGAGTCTCTTAGGTGATAAGAGATGTAGAGTCTTGAGGAGAGAGGCTTATGGTACGAGCTTGAGGTTATCAAGGCAAGGATAACCAAGTGAGATGGCTCGGGTAAGATGGTGGTGGAACCATCGTAACTCGGGAGGCTTTAAGTAGCTTGGATGCTATGGGTGCAAGGCTTGGTGTGACGGATCCGATACTATGACCGTGTGGCAGAGGACTAATGAGTTGGCTCGTGTTGAGGGCAAGTGGCCCATGGGCTTGAGCGATTTAGTGAACTGTAGGTGACGGTCAGAGCCCGAAGAGCTGGAGCAGCACCTTAGAAAAAAATTTGGTCATGAGAGACCGATAATCTTCCTTAAGGGGTAGGACATCTAGAGTAGTCCTGAGGAAAAAAAAAAATATACGGAACGTGGTAATGATCTGATAGATTTTTACCGAGTAGGAAGCCTGGTAAGGATAGTGGCTGCGAGCGTGGCGAGGTAGTCATGCCGGGTTCGATATCAGAAGTGTGACTGGAAGGCTGAAAGTCACACTATGGGATGCGAAATAGATCAAAGTGGGACTTGAGCCATGCTGTAGGAAACTGTTGTTGGGCCAGTGTAAGGGACAACACGGTAATAATGATTAGGTGTTGACTCTCCGAAGCACAGGGCAATACGATGGGGAACCAGTGTTGGACCAGTGTATGGGAGTGACACGTGATTGGGTGTTGACTCTCCGAAGCACAGGGCAATACGATGGGGAACCAGTGTTGGGCCAGTGTATGGGAGTGACACGACGATGGTGACCAGGTGTTGGCGCGCCTAAAGCACAGGGCAACACAGTGACTATGCAGATGGCCAAAGACTAAAGATCTATGAGATGTTTGAGAAAGAAACCTGGGGAAAAGAAACGGGTCTAACGTGGGAATAATGCTATGGTTGATGCCTATCAGTGACGGGTCTAATGCTAGGGACCACTGGATGCAGACGGTTAGTCCACAGGAGGGACTGCAGCCCTCTACGTGGAGTAACTCGTCTGTAGTGGAGATGATTAGACGCCGAAGACCTGGAGTATGCTGTAGGTTATGCCTGCTAACATAGGAGTTTAGAAAGGTAGTCATGTCAAAATGGAGACAGATGCAAACTCAAGAGACACATTGTAATGACCTGCTCCCACCTACGGGCGCTACCGGTGAATAATTGGCTGGATTACTCACACATAACACCAAACTAATGAAGAGATGGACCATGTTTCATCGGGAAACGTCCTAGGTGGGGACCAGGCTTCGTCCTTCCCTTCACTCCACTCGAGGAGTGGGTTCCAAAACATAAAAAGAAACACAGTGGATGGGACCCAAAACTCGAGTGAGCTTCACCTTTCTTCAGCTCATCTCACCACAAGCTAAAGGTGACCCAAGCATAAAACTAGCACATCAAATATCTACTGAGTATTGGGGATTTATGGGAAGTACCTCTTTGATTCTTACTCGATCCTAAACTTGGATCCACCAAACAAGCCACTATCAATCTGAAGTCTACACAATCAATACTACATTATACCGATTATAACAAACTAGATACCATTTAGTGCCCAACAACATACACACTCACCCACAATGATATATATATATATATACATACCACCACATGAATACATATAGGAGATAATACAATTTATAATGCGATAACAACGTTAGTCGCCACTTCAACCTCCCGATATAATCCCTGCTTGCATCTGGACTCACAAAATCTACAACACGAGGTAAAACCTCATGAGTCACAATGACTCAGTAAGGGTGAAAATGAATGTAAACAAGATAATATATGAAATGCAATGACAAATAAATATGCATGAATGACGAGGCATCACTGCTCTCCGAACCTACTTGTTCGAGGCACTTACCTCCCATATTATCCCTAACATGCATTTAGTCTCTCCCATGGCCATAGGACTCCACTAGACTACCTATAGAACATGCACAACACACCATTGCACATAACATATATTTAACCATATTACAAAACATTCGCATGGCCGCCACCATTGGGGTCGTCTCTTACTTGGCTCGAAGCCTTATCTCTGTCACGGGCAAGAACTCTAACCTGAATTTCGAACTCTTCTAAGATCATCACCTCCTCGGTCGACCCTAGATGCAATCACAAAATCCATCAACATCAGACATTAAACCAATGCCTTCATTTTCGCCATACGCCGTAAAATCACCTGACAACAACTTCCAATCAACCCTAACCGAGGGTTTAATTCAGCAATAATTATTCTATATTATATTATTCCACAACATCTCACATAATGCAATAACTCGAAAGAAATTTAATTATTTTACCTCATCAAATTTGGAGGAGAAAATTGGTCAAACACTCACACCGGCATCACCTCATGGGATGCCACCTCGTGCTTAAAATCCCATTTTCGAGCTTCCGATACGCTCCTCGAGCCTCAAAATACTTTCTAGAATTTTTCCCAATTTTTTGGAATTTTCTAGCTATTTTTTCCTCATTTTTCAAGATTTTTCTTTATTTATTTATTTTTCTATTTTATTTTCTTTTTCCTTTTTCTTTTTTTTTTCGCTCTCCTCCCTTGCTTCTTCTTCAACCTCACGCCTCATGCGTGCGACCACCGGCCAACCGCTGCCCGGCCTCCATTGCAGCCAGCACCGACGTCGCCGCTGCTTACCTCCAGCCACCACGCATAGCCGGTATTGGCCTCCTCCATCGTTGCCATCGCAGCCACCCGCGCACGACAGCACCTGAGCAACCAGAAGCCCTGGTCGATGCCTCTACCATGAGCTGCTGTAGCCCGCACTTGAGCCATCATTGGCCACCGACATCGCACTGCCACCAGCTGCCTCGCGCCATCGCATGCTGCTGCTGTTCCGTCGCCTTCGGCCACCTCGCTGCTGGGTGCTTCATCATCGGCAACTTCCATGGCCGCTGCTCGAGTTCCTAGCTAGACTTCGATCGGCCTCTTCTCTCTCGATCTCGCATTGCTCTCTCTCTCTCTCTCTCAACTCTCGCGATCTATCCCTCTCGGCCTCTCATCTCTCTTGGCCAAAGTTCCCTGCCCAAGTGCTCTCTTTCTCTTCTCTATTTCGAATCCAAGGAAAAAGGCTTGGAGCTTGGGCATCCAATGCCTATATATATATTACACATAATATATATTATTTACACTTAATTAAACATATTTAATTACACCATAAGACACATAATTATTTAATAATTACACATCAACCCCACTAATACTCCATAATCCCACTTAGGGAGTTTTAATAATGGCATTTAGACCCTTTAAGGTCTTAAATAATTGCCTGCAAGACACTAAAAATCTTGATTTTTCAAAATTAATAATCGGTCATTACTCGATAAAACCGATCTCGTCCCTGTGCCTTCACAGGTCCTTATCTCAACCTAAAAACACTTTAAGGTTGACTTATTCATAAAATCGGGCCACTCTTCGGGCCCCTCTGACTTACCGGTGATTTCCCGGCTAGCCCTCACGAACATTATTTCAGCTAATAATTTAAGCTTATACAGTAGCTGTATCGGAAACTATTCCCGATCTGACTTCTTTTCAACGTCATTAGTATCATCTCGAAACGTTCACCAATCCCTTGTCTCATTTCCTAGACATCCAAGTCCTAGGGCATTTCTTATTGTCGATTTGGCAATTTGCTAATTCATTTCTCAAAACTGACATTTGGGCCTGTCGGACCGCTTACTATCCAAATTACCAAAATGCCCCTCCCCTAGGGCACCATCATTTCATTTCTCGCCTCTCTCTCGAAAGGTACTCTTAGAATTTTTATCTTATTTTCTAACACTGGTAACACAGGGTGTTACACACATTCTCAAATTCCCTTTTTTTCTTTACATAACAAAAGCAAGACACAACATAATCCCCAATTCTTTTATACAACATTTGGGTCCATTTTCCTAATAGGCACAATAGAGAAATACAATTTAACAAAATATGACAATGTTCTCCTTGGATACATAACAAGTAAAATCACCCATGAATCTTTCGATTAGGGTATCTCTGTACACATCATCTACCCACAAAGAATTAAGCTTTATTGGACCCACCATCAACTTTCTCTTTGCTCTTTCTTGGAATGATGTAAAGAAAGATTGAGTCACAAGACTCAACAAGCATAAAGAAACAAAAAGGAAGCAAGGCTAAAGATATACTTCCCTATACACCACATACAAACCATGCCATGAACCAAAACTCGACCTATCAGTCACAAACACATCAATGCACATATAACGAATTGAGGGGCCCACATAAGACACACACTGGCACCCAGGATTTTGAATACAAACCTGCCTGCATCCATGAACTAGCTGACACATATCCTCATCTTGAGCCAAGGCTCCCACAACACCACCATAAGCCAAACCTCCCATAACATCATCTCAAGCCAACGCTCGTACAACATCATCTTGAGCTAACGCTCGTGTAACATCATCTCGAGTTGAAGCTCGAGAGTACCCCAAAGATAAATATGTCACGCGTATCAATAACCATGCAATCCAACACATACAAAATACATGGCGGTGTTAGCATAAATGTGATACCATGGCCTCTATAAATTAGGCATCAAGCCACACTTCTCCCACATAGACATTCACACCTGGTGTAATGCTTATGTTCCTAATCACCTTACATTACCCTAAGTTCCTCTGGCAAAGATTATCAAACACTTATGTTGGATCGTTTCCTAAGCTTCCACCCTTGAGGTTTTTCCACATTGCTTCGATCCTTTGAAAGTTGGATTCTAGCCTTAATGTAATATCCATAGTGCTACCCAAACTTCAGCACCTGACCATCTCTTGCAGTACACTGTGTTGCTCTGATCCTTTGGGTCTCATACCCTTGTCGCGAGCCAGCTTACAGTCCTTCTATTATGGTTGCTCCGGTCATCTTCTTTGTGAGCTAACCACCAGTCTTCTGCCTTAGTCCTTAGCCTTGGGCCCTTCATCATAGGTCATACACTTATGGTGCTATCGATATGCTAAAACTCCTTGTTCCATCTCTGAGAACTATAGTGGTTTTACAAATACTAGTCCAAATCCCTGATCTCATAGATCCTCAATTTTTCTTTTCTAGAGTAACATTCAATGAAATTGTGCATCATTGCCTAACCATTAATAAGACTTTAGATTTCTTTCCCACAATCTAATCTCATTCAATTTCCAAACTTATCATGCATACGATGGAACCTCATGCTCTTATTGCTACCCTCACAAGTGCTATGATTTGTCAACCAAATCTTTTATCATTAATTAGAATTCCAATATCAACTGAAATTCATCTAGGATTATTAGAAGTCCATCCAGTTTCATTATCATATTTTGGATTTATACTAGGCTATGTAACCATATTCTCTTATAGACTTATGTCATAGCCATATGCTTAGTCCATCACAAACTAGTTTAAAGGTTTCGCAATCCTTACATGTTTCTGACATCTGATTTCACGATTGACTTTCAACTTGACACTTACTTTATGGGTTATTCTTCCTATCAATCCTATTTCTCTCCTTGGATCTATTAAGATCAACTCCAATGTGTTAAGATTTAATCATTATATCATGTCTCAAGATATCTCTTTACAAGCTTAACAAGATAGCAAATCCTGCTTTATTGCTTGGTGCCTTTGAACTTGAGCCGAGACTTTTATGATCATCCCATGGTCCTCGACAATCATCGAGCTAATTCGTTTCCATTACATGGTTTATAAAAGACTTGCCACCCATACGGGCCTTTGTATGCATAACTTTGACTTGGCTTCCACACACCTTGTTAACTCTTTCTTTATGAGTTCAAACATTCCTTTTCATAAGGATTCATTTCTATGTTCCAATGTCCTATTATCTTTATTCGGTATTGACCTTTATTCGATCTTTTACCCACCTAAGTTGTCTCATTATTTCTCAATTCGAAATCTCTAGGTTAGTTGACTGAGATGTTAAGTCGCTAGCTTGGATTATTATCCTCAGCCAGACGATTCTTAGTCTTTCGATCTTCTTGACCTTTATCCCAAGTCTACTTACATTTTTTCTTTTTGGTCCTCATCCATCATACTTTTTATAGTTATGGGTGCCTTGTGTTCTTGCCAATGCCACCACTAGTACTTTGATCGAATTCCTTGTATCCACCAAATTTATTCTTAGACACCAAATGTTTGATCATTTTGGTACTAGGGTTATCATCATATCACCTTACACCTTTGGCCTCCTCATTATGTGACATCATTATTACCCAACAAAAATATTGTGACCTTAGGCATCCTGCTCAACCCTAAGTATCATGTGTAACACCCCGTGTTGCTGGTGTTAAGAGAATGAAAAATGAAGTGAGAAACTTTCAAAAATGCCATTGAGAAGGTTATGGATCTTTGAAAATAATGGTGCCCTATGAGAGGGGCATTTTGGTAATTTGGATAGTGAAGTCCAATAAAGGGTAAATTGGTACATTGAAAATAATTCCTAGGTGGAATTAAGTATGGAACTGAATTAATTTTCCATTTTTGTATTTATGTGGAGATAAATGAGATTAATAATTCACAAAGGGCATTTTTAGTAATTTGGAGTGAAATTCCATAGAGGAATTAAATTATGAAAAATAGGAAAAATAGAGAATATTCAATTATGATAGAAAATAATTGATTTTTCTTAAATTGGTAAATTATGTTTATAATTAATGGATGGTTGAGATGGAAGCTTGGAGGCAAAGGCTTATGTCTAGTGGTGACACATGACAAATTCTCCTTTAAGGAGAAGGAGAAATTAAAGAAATGAGAAATTGGAGAAATGGTGGTTGGTGAGACATGGCATAATCTTGTGGAGCAAGAATAAGCATTTAAAGGAAATTCAAAATGGAGAGTTAATGGTCTTTCAAGCATTAAATGCAAGCCATGATGTTGTTGCCTAAAAAGAAAATGGAAAATAAAAGAAAATAGTCATCCGTTAATGGTGTAAAAATGGAGAGAATTTCTTAAATGGAAAATAAAGTGATTTATGTCTTTCGAGACTTGTCTTGAAAATGGTCAAATTAAGTTAATTGAAAAATAAAATGGAAATCCCCAAGTGATCCAATGGTTGTGCCTGAGTCTTGGAAGAAGAATAGATCCAATGGCTAGAAGTGGATCTTGGAGAATGGCATGGATTGCCAACTCATTTTAGAAATCTTTTTAAATTGATTTTGGATGGTGGAGATCATGGGTTAAGAAGATGGAAGACTAGGATGTAGTCTTGAAAGAAGACTAAGAGTGTGTTTTCTCTTAAGGGAGGTGAAAATGTAATGAGAAAATCCACCACTATTTCTGGTGGTGATATTCATATTGAATTTATACAATATTCTCTACAAGGTAATAACAAAGTCAAACATTCCATCTACACCATAATCTACAATCAAGGGATTGCCTAAAATCATGTGATTATGATTTGAGGAGATTTGCTTAATTGTTGGGGACATGATTCTTGGATCCTTCCATTACTGTAATACCCCCCTGCAAGCCTAGCGACTGAGAATCTTGGAAGACTAGCTTGGATCGCAGAAAAATGAAGGCAGATTTACCGAGACTCTTTGTGAACACGTCTGCAACTTGGAGATGAGTAGGAACATAACGAATTTGTAGCTCTTTGGAAGCCACTAGTTCTCTCACAAAATGATAATCCAAATCAATATGCTTAGAGCGTTTGTGACAAACTGGATTAACAGTAAGAAAAATTGAGTTTTGATTATCACAAAATAGTACTGGAGAGGAGGTAGAAGGCACATGAAGATCACAAAGGAGATGACGGAGCCATTTAACTTCAGCAGTGGTAAGAGCCAATGCCCGATATTCCGATTCACAACTAGAGCGAGACACTGTCGGTTGCTTTTTAGAGCTCCAAGACACCAAATTATCACCAAGGTAAATTGCATAACTAGAGATTGATCGACGTGTGTCGGGACACCCAGCCCAATCGGCGTCAGAGTAAGCAAGGATCTCCCGAGAAGTAGATGGAGTGAAAACCAGTCCAAACCGAAGAGTTCCTTTAACATAACGAAGAATTCGCTTAAGGGCTTGAAAATGAGAGACAGATGGCTTATGCATATATTGACTGATAGCAGTAACGACATGAGCGATGTCGGGGCGAGTGATAGTGAGATATTGAAGGGCTCCAACAAGCGATCGGTAGAGAGAAGGATCATCAAAGTTGGGACCAGCAACCGATAGATGTTGAGCGACCACCATTGGAGTGCTGACTGGTTTAGGATCGAGGAGTTGGGCACGCTGTAGTAATTCATGAGCATACTTGGCTTGACTAAGAAAGAGACCAACAGAGGTTCGATAGGCTTCCAAACCCAGAAAATAGTTCAAGGACTCGAGATCCTTGGTAGCAAATTCACGAGTTAATTTTCTAATGAAACCAGCAAGAACAGATGAGTTGTTGCTAGTGACCACAATGTCATCAACATAGAGTAATAAATAAATTAAATCAGCACCTTTGGAGAGAACAAATAACCAGGAGTCAGCACGACTACAAGTCAAACCCATGACCAAGAGAAAGGAGCTGAACCGATGAAACCAAGCACGTGGGGCTTGCTTGAGTCCATAGAGAGCCCAACGAAGCTGACAAACATGTGTAGGATGTTTGTGTTAGAACTGAAATGATGAGGCACACACCAAGAGGGGGGTGAATTGGTTATTTTAAAAACTTGATTTAAAACTTTGAAATCCTTTTGATTGAAAATAAAAATTCAATGCAAGTGAAGATAATGAAATGCTAGCAATGATAAACAAATCAAAAAACATAAGTAAGAGAGAACATGAAGATTTATAGTGGTTCGGTTTAACCCAAGCGTAATCCATTACCTTAGCTCCTCACTAAGGATTTTTCAAACCATCCACTATCAACCCCCTACTCAACCCGAGTAGGTCCTCTAGTACGAGACTAGGAATTACAACCTCTCACTCAAATGGGCCATCTAGCTACACAAGCTAGGAAAATAACAACGATACAAATGAAAGAGAGAAGCTAAGAGTTAACACTCTTAATTACAAGTTCTCTCACAACGAAAACAAGGCTTAATAATAAATTTATAATAATAGAACAACGAAGCCTTGGAGAGAAAATACAACAGTGAAAGCGCAAATATTATAAGCTCGAGTAAAAATGATTTGAAGTCTTTAGATCAACTCGTTCCCATCCATTAGCCTCTTCTTGATCATCCATGAGTTGTATATATAGGCATCCATAAAGATTGAAGAGGAAACTAGCCGTTTGTGACCGTTAGAGATTGAAAAACTAGTCGTTGGAAGCTTTCTGCAAAAGATATAGTCGACAGAAGAAAATGCATAGTTGACTATTTTTACAAGTAAAACAAGACATAGTCGACAGATAAGAAGGCATAGTCGACTATCTTATAACACAAAATTTCCATAATCGACAAACACAAAAACATAGTCGATAGATGCAAAAATATTAAGAGAATTTTGAAATTCATGAACAAAAATAGTCGACAGATGAAAAGTCATAGTCGACTATCCTTACATGATAGTCGACATATCCAAAAATAGTTGACAGATACAGGAAATAGTCGACAGACTGAACAAGCATAGTCGACTATTCTTATGCATAGTCGACAGATTGAAGCACACAGTCGACAGATGAGGAAGATTTTCAACAGAATGAAACTTGAAAACATTACAACATATTTACATTTACTTAATACATGTTCTCATTTTGTTTAATTTATATTTTACCTTCCATTTACTTTAATACATAAATGTAAATAAGAAAGTACCCCTCATTTGGATTCAATAAAAATATCAAAAAATCAAAATCCATAAGAATAAAAAAGTAGAATTTGGATTTTAGTAGGAACTTAGGATTTTGCAATTTTACTACCTCCAAGATATACACTTTCTATTTCTTGAAAAAATCGTTAAAAATTATTTTATCACTAATGAATGTTAGCTATTGAATTACCGGGAGTTAGTTTTCTAAAAAGGAAACATTTTCATATATGTCTCCTTATAAGGTCCTAGTCTTCTGGACTTAGAAAAAATATTGAAACGGTATCAAAACGAGTTTCAAGACATGATGTATGAACTAAAGGATTTGTCATACGCTTAAGTTTTGAGTCAAAACCTTTCATGCACGCTTCAAAATATGAAAGCTTATTTTAAAGTATGAGATTAACATAAATGATTTTTCATACTTAAGATTGGATTTTTATCAAACACATTTATGTTCAAGTTGGTCTTTTGCCTTAGAACAATTTTAGCTCTATGTTGACCAACGACTTCAAAGCTAATTTGAAAATCATTTTAGGATAATCTTTTAAGACTAAATACTTGACTTTGCAAATCTCCAACTAATATAGAAAATCATAAATCTTTTTGGTTTTCATTTTAACAAAGCACTTGAAATTAATTTTTGTTGAAAACCACCACCTTGATTCATGACTTAGGGATTTAATAAAATATTATTTTTCATCATCAAAACTAAGTATACAAAAGTAAAACAACAGTTTGGAATCAACATAGCCAAGTGGTTGGTCCATATAGACTTCTTCCTGCAAAAAACCATTAAGGAATGCATTTTTCACGTCGAGTTGAGGAAGAGGCCAATTGTTAGAAATGGCAAAAGAGAGGATAACCCAAATAGTAAAAGCCTTCACGACAGGACTGAAAGTGTCATGAAAATCAAGACCCGGTTGCTGAGTATACCCCTTTGCAACTAGACGGGCCTTGAGACGGTCCACAGTGCCATCTGATAAATATTTAATGCGAAAGATCCATTTAGAGCCGACAACATTTTTATTGGGCCGTCTTGGAACGAGATCCCATGTATGATTCTTTTGAAGAGCCCTAATCTCTTCATCCATGGCAGCAATCCAACCTGGATGTTTTGCAGCAGACTTAAAGCCTTTGGGTACACGCATGGTGAGTAAAGAATGTAGCAATCCAGAATTGGGAACTTGACTTAAATAAGAGCTATGTTTGGGCTTAAAGATCCTTGACTTGGCTCAAGTTTGCACGGGATGAATGCCAAGAAATGGCCGGTGGCCCATGGCTTGTGTGGAGGGGACTTCTGCAATGGGAGAGATTAGCAGGCAAGAAAGTAGAGTCAGAAAAAGACCCATGCTCATGAGTGGGAGGCATCTCGGCAGAAGTATCCTGCAAAACAGAAGAGGGCACAAGACTAACAGAGTTGTCAGTTAAACAAGGTGTAACGACCCGTTCCCACTTACGGGTGCCACCGGTAAATAATCGACCAAATTACTCATCCGACAAACCACAACTGAAGGGTTAGACTATGTTTCAACAGGAAACGCCCTAGGTGGGAACTAGGCTTCGTCCTTCCCTTCGCTCCACTCAGGAATCGGACCCAACTCAAACAAGAAAAATCCAACGGACCAAGACCTGAAACCCGAGTGAGCTTCACCTCTCTTCAGCTCGCCCCATAGCAAGCCAGAAGTGACCCAGGCACAAAGCTAGCATACAAACACTTCGCTGAGTATTGGGGATTTATGAGAACTTACCTCGCTGATCTTTACTTGGTTCGAAACTCGGCTTCTCCAACTAAGCCATATACCATGAACAATCTCGTAATCATTTATCACACTACGATGATTTCAACAATTAAATACATCTAGTGCTCAATATCGTTTACATTCAATTACACGAATACATATAAAAATTACAGGAGGTTACACAACAACACATCTCAGGCAACAAGCTAATTGCCACAATAGCCTCCCAGCACCATCCTTGCTTGCATCTGGACTTGCATCATCTACACATGAGGTAAAACCTCATGAGTCATAAAGACTCAGTAAGGGTGCAATGCATGTAAATATGAATATAATCATGTTTATGTATGCCAAATGCATGCAAATAAGGCTAGGTTCACTCATCCTCACAACCCACTAAGGTTTGAGACATCAACCTATCAGCCCCCACCACACTAGTCCTCCTTGTGGCCACAGGTCCACTAGAGCTTGTATCACACAAGATATAACCACTACATGCCAATCCAACATAAACATATTATCAAGCATATTTACCGACTTGCAAAGCCACCTCCACATGGGGCCATCCCTTACCTGGCTCGAGGCCTCAACTCTGGCTCGGGCAAGAACACCAGCCCGAACTCTGAGCTCTTCTAGGTTCACAGCCTTCCCGGTCGAACCTGGAGGCAAACACACAAAAACCCAACTTCATTAACATTTGGCATTAACCCAATGCCCTCAATTTCGCCACACATCGCAAAATCACCATCAACACTATCTCCAAACAACCAACCACGGCATACATCAGCTGTTTAATAATTTCCAAACAACCCCAACCCAGGGTTTAATCCAACAAACAACTATTTTATATTAACTTGCCTAATGCAAATAACTTGGGAAGAAAATATTAATTTACCTCGGCTCATTTGGAGAGAGATTCGAAAAACGCCTACATCGGCCTTGCCTCTCGAGAAGCCATTTGCGACCAAAAATCTCACTTTCTAGCTCCCGACACGCTCTTCCAGCCCCAATTTAAATTCCAGAACTTTCCCCCATTTTTCTGGAATTTTTTTTCAGGATTTTTCTCCATTTTTCCCTTATTTTCCAGAATTTCCATTTTTTTCTTTTCTTTTATTTTTTTTTCTTTTTCTCTTTATTTTTCTTTCTTCCTTTTGTTTCTTCTCCCGCGCGGCACTGTTCATCATCTTCAACCTGTAGCGCGCGCGCACGCAGTCGGCCACCACCGCTGCATCGCGCTGCCACCGCCTTCGGCCATTGGCCGGCCACCTCTAGCTGCTACACCGCACCTACCAGAACCGGCCTCCCTCGCCTTGGCCGCTGCATCGCGGGCAGCCATGGTTGTCTTCCTCGCGCGGCCTGCACGAACCGCCGCTGCCTTCTTCTTCTTCTTCATCATCGAGCTTGCACGCACAGCACCTGCGCCCTGGCCTCTCCGGCCACCACCCGCAGCCCCGTCGACCGCTTCACGCCACGCGCACCCACCGATCATTGGCCTCTGCAACCGCAGCCCGTGACTCCCTGCTCGCACCAGCCATCGCCATAGCCGAACCAGCAGCTTCAAGCCGCCATTGCCAATACTTCAGCCACCTCCGAGCACCGCCTCAGGCGTCGCATCAGCTGCTGTACACCGCGATCGCCGTCGGTCGCCTCGACCAGCTCCTCCATCGCTGCTACTTCCTCGGCCATGGCAGCTTCCAACGCTGCTGCCAGCCGCGGCCTCTTCCTCCGATCTCTCTCAATCTCTCTCTCTCTCTCTCTCGCAATCTCTCACACTCTCGCGATCTCTCTCTCGATCACTCTCTCCCTTGCGCGCGGATAGCCTTCTCGGCCATGCTATCTCTCTGCTTTTGAAATGGCAGAGGAAGGCACGAAGCTTCCTGGAAGCTCACCTCGCCTATAAATATATATATATATATATATGAACTAATTACATGTTTAACCCACTAATTTTCCCATAATTTCACTTAGGAAATTTGGGGTAATTGCATTTGAGGATTTCTATAATAACACTTGGGCCCTCTCAAGGCTTAAATTAATTATAATTAAGCCACTCTCAACTCGATTTATTCGAAATTAATAACCGACCGCTATTCAGGAATACCGACCTCGTCCCTGCGCCTGGACGGGACCTTTATTCGACCCGAAAGCACTTAAGGGTTGCCTTACTCAGAAAACCGAACCACCCCTAGGGTCCCCTCAGCTTCCAGGAGGTCCCTTCCGACTATTCGATATTGGCACCCACTCGGCCTTATACAGAATTTATTCTGAAAATTATTCCCAATCGGACTGCTTTCAGCGCCATTATCTTCATCCCGAGACGCTCATCAATCTCCTGCCCTCTTCCCCAGACATCCAAGTCCCAAGGCACTCCTAGCCGCCAATTCAGAAATTTTATTAATTAATTTCTCGATATTGACCCTTGGGCTTCCCGGACCACCCGAGGTCCAGACCAAATAATCCAAATTTATTCATATATATATATATTTTAATACCATGTAATACCAGGTATTACACAAGGTCCACATGGAAACGGTAGCGGACTGGGTGGTGACGATAATGGACCTGGGGAGCTAGTAGTGGGCTCAAGAAATGCACTAATGGGTGAATTAGACAAGGGCTGAGAGCATGGATTTCCCTTGAAGGGATAATTAAGTTCATCAAAAATAGCATGCCTGGATATAAAGACTTGATTAGTGGATCGATCAAGACAACAAAAGCCATGATGAGACATACTATAGCCTAGAAAAATACATGGGCGGCTGTGAGGGGCAAGTTTGTGAGGAGTATAATCACGTAAATAGGGAAATACAAGACAAACACATGGATGAAAATTGGAGTAAGTTGGAGGCTTACCATACAAAATCTCATATGGAGATAGTCCATCAAGAGTAGGCGTGGGTAACCGGTTAATCGTGAAATTGGAAGTGCTGAAAGCATCAACCCAAAATTTTAGAGGAACATGTGAGTGAAAAAGCATAGCTAAACTAGTTCAGTTATGTGACGATGTTTATGCTCGACACGGCCATTTTGAGAAGGTGTGTGAGGACATGACATTTGATGACGAATCCCAAAAGTGATTAAGTGATCTCGAAAAGTGTGATTTGTAAACTCAGTGCCTCCATCACTTTGAAATTTTTTGATTTTAATAGAAAATTGATTTTCTATAAGCTTCTGAAATTGAATAAAAGTTTTGAATAAATCAGATTTAAATTTCAAATGATAGAGCCACGTAAAACGGGAGTAATCATCAACAAATATCACATAATATTTAAAGCCTAAGGTGGAATTGACATGGGATGGACCCCATAAATCACAATGAATAAGATCCAACACATGAGAGGCGCGTTTGTCATTCTGTTTAAAGGGAAGTCGGTGACTTTTTGCAAGTTGACAGCTAGAACAAACAGAGGGATTGGGAAGCAAAGAAGTCACACATAAGTGACAATTTTTATGTAGAAGAGAAATAATAGAATGGGGCACATGGCCCAACCGAGCATGACAAACATCAAAAGATGCTCGAGGGCAATTATTAGAGGAAATAGAAACTAAAGAGGAATGTCCACGCTCAAGCACATAGAGTCCATTCTCACGTCTTCCGGTTGTCACCACCCTTCTTGTGACTTGATTTTGTATGATAAAGAGATCATTAGTAAAAGTAATGGAGAAAGGGAAATTTGATGTAAGTTTACTAATGGAGATCAGTTTTTTGGTGAGGCTAGGCACAACTAAAACATCTTTTAAAGTAAGAGAAGAGATGGGAGAGGTGGTACCAGTGTGGGATATAGGGAGAGAGGCCCCATTATCGACAATAACACAGTCCTTACTAGAGTACCTGTCAGCCTGGTCTAAATTGGCAACGTCGTGAGTCATGTGCGCCGTGGCACCGGTGTCTGTATACCAGTCGGAGTCCTGATTGTCATTCAAAGAGCAGGACGTGAAAGCTTCCACCAGATTAGCAGCATTGGAAGCTTTGGAAGAGCGGGAGTAGCGCTTGCGGCAAAAGGTAGCATAGTGTCCTTCCGCACGACAAATCTGATAGCGGATAGGGCGGTTACGTTGAAAGCGACCGCCTCCTCGCCCACGTCCACCACAGGAGTTGCGGCCATTACCATGGCTAGATGGGGATTTGTCACTACAGGAGGCAGTAAACACAGCAGAAGTGGATCCTATGGTGGAGGATGAGTCCAATGATTTAACAAAAATTTCATAACTCTCTGCTTGGGGAACAACATTAGCAAATGAAGGAAGACGAGTAATAGATAATTGTGTAGTAGAAAAGGCAAAGAAAGCAGAACCAAGTCCACGCAAATACCAATGAATTTTGTCAAGATCATCAACCGGACGACCCATAGCAGCAAGCTAGTCACAAACAGACTTAAATTCACGAGAGTATTCAACAACACTTTTATCAGCTTTACTCAGGTGTTGAAGTTCATCTTTCAAGCGAAGCTCTCAGGATTTTGAATGATTGCTGAAAGTGTTTTCCAAGGTGGACCAGACAACATGGGAGGAAGACAAACCAACAACAATAGACATAGCCTCTTTCGTTAACGAAGCAAAAAGAAGGCTCATGATCAATTGATCTGTTTGCTGCCATTCAGCAAATTTTGGATTGGCAGTAGCAGTGGAACCTGAGCCGATGGTAATAGGTGGAGGTTGGAGAGAGCCATCCACATATCCAAGAAGGTTTTGACATTGTAGCAATGGTAGAACTTGGCTATGCCAAAGAAGATAGTTGGAGGAGGATAATTTAATGGTCAAGAGATGGACCATAGTGTTGAAAGAAAAAGTGGAGAAAGAGGTGTTGGAAGCCATTGGATCGAGGGAGGTAAATCCAAAATGCTCTGATACCATGAAAATGTAATGAGAAAATCCACCACTATTTCTGGTGGTGATATTCATATTGAATTTATACAATATTCTCTACAAGGTAATAACAAAGTCAAACATTCCATCTACACCATAATCTACAATCAAGGGATTGCCTAAAATCATGTGATTATGATTTGAGGAGATTTGCTTAATTGTTGGGGACATGATTCTTGGATCCTTCCATTACTGTAATAGGAGGAGATTAGTTCTTCCAAAATGGATGGATGAGATTGTGCTTAATTGGAAGGCTAGGATGCATTCTTCCAACTTAAGTAAAATCCAAGGGCTAGGATTTATTCTTGCCGTGGAAATAAAATAAGTGAATAAAGGGAATTCTTGGCTATAAAAAGGGCGGTAGAGAAGAAGGCTAAACTTTTTGGCCAAGTGCTTAGTTGAAGAAGAAGAAGAAGAAGAAGAGAGGAAAAATCAAGAAGCCTAGAGGTAAGCTCTCTAGATTTGTAAAGATTAGGTGGATCTTCTTGTTCTTTCTTTTTTTTTTTATCTTCAAGCTTTCAAATATTTTTCCTTGATCAAAGATCTATTTTTTTTTTTTTTAAAAAAAAAGGGTTGAAGCAAGTATGTTCTTGAAAGTTTAAGCTTGTTGGTGGAAGATCCATGAAGAATGGAAGAGGTAAGGGATAGCCCCATGGGATGGTGGCTTGCAAGTTGTAAGTATGTGCTTAAACTTTTAAATGTGTGCATTTGCATGTTTTTCTTTGTGTTCAAGGTGTTAGTGTAGGTGCTCTAGACCCAATCTGATTGGGCATGTTGTACACTGACAATTGTAATCATGTTATTATTTGAATAAGGAGTTATTCAAATTCACAAGAAGTCATTCTATTAGTTTCTTGCTATTATTGTAATAACCAAATGAAACTAGATAGAAGTCCATATGATGTATACTGTGAATAATCTATAAAGATGTGAGATGATGCATCACAGTTTATAGACATCATTAAACGTCCCAAGTCGTAGCAATGTCAAGAATGGACATTGACAATTGCGGTAAGACTTGTATGTGCTATGTTTTTGCTATGTGATAGCAATGGGGATCTCACACCCATAGGCATGGGGATGCCTAGACAAGTACATAGGTGACCAATGTTGGAGAACGTGTCACTGGACATGACTCGCCATGAGAATCCATTTTGGTTATATGTTGATGGAATTCTCATACGAGATGGGTGTAACTAATCCTTGGACCTGAGGTTGTCACGGTCATCTCATAAGAAGACCGGTATGCTTTGACATCGTTTCGATGGGCCTAGACAAAGGCTGCACGTGGGCGATCGTTGGGTATATCATGAGGCTTATGGAGATGGGTGCATAGCCAAGATGGGACTCGTCTATCCGTTGATAGAGGATGATGTATCTAAGGCGCCTTCGGTGGATATTCACTTTAAATCCATGGCCATGGTGAAAGAGATCAATAAGGAGTTATTGATTCATTTTCTATTAAGTGAAGATATCCAGAAGACCGAAGAAAACTCATGTGATCGTTATCAAGCAACACATCGCCATACTTGAGATCACATAAGATACATTGACGAGAGGATCGTATTACACGGTAACCATGCTCGTGAAAAGTTATTTGCGGATTATGAATCCTTCTGAATAATTGGGTAGGCATGACGCCTTGCTAGAGGCCAATCTTGTCTTATGTGTTCGTACCCGCACATTGCCAACATATTCGGAAGCCTAATGAGTCATACGCAATAGGCACGGTCCCTGGCTTAAACTAGGAAAGCGGACGTATGGTTAAGTGGGACACTTCGGCAAGAAGTTGTGCTGTCGTAGGTTCTCACGAGAAAAGAACAAACAGACGTAATGACGTCGATATGATGAGGGGTCGTCATAAAGGAAAAGTTTCCTAAAATAGCAATTGATTAAATTAGAAAGTAGTTTCTAACTTAATGATTAAATTAGAAATAAGTTTCTAATTTAATAATTTGAGCTTAATTTAATACTTGGGCCAAATAAAGTATTTGGGCCAAATATTAAATTAAATTAAATATTTGAACTAAATTAGATTTGGGTTAAATATTAAATAATAAATATTATATTTGGGCTAAATAAGATTTGGGCCAAATATTAAATATTAATTATTTGGGCTTGAATTAGATTTGGGCCACATATTTATAAATGAATTTGGGCCACTTTAATTTCTAGTTGGACTAGGATTAATGGGCTAGCCCAATCCATGTTCCCTAGGGTTTGGGAAAACCCTAGGAGGTTGCTTCATTATAAATAGCCCTTTATGGGATGCCCAAAATGATGCCTCTTATTTGTTGGTTTTCAAGAGTTGAAAATCGATTTTTTTCCCGTCCATTCATAAGCCTTGTTAGGAGAAGGAGCTAGCACTCCCATTCCGCTCTCCTCGCCAACGGACGCGCGCCACGTATCACAAGTTAGAGGCCGGACACTTGGACGGCTTGAATCTGCAAACAACTTAAAAATCTAAAGGTTAGATTTACTTTATTATGTATGTGATTGTTTGATTTCGACGTTGATCCAATCGCCGGGATCGGGGTAAGGTTCAAAATTTTGAACTACGCTGCTTACCCCGTAGCGATCTTGCTTTACTTTCACAAGGACCTATGGCCATGAGATTGTGTGGGGTAGGGTAGATTAAAGCCTCAAACTAAGGTGGTTGTGAGGATGTGGAAGCCCTAACCATGTTGCAAGCATGCATTGGCATCACATATTATGTTTTTGTTCATACTTATGTTCATTGCACCCTTACTGAGCTTTATGGCTCATGAGGTATCACCCTCACCTTGTAGGTTGTTCATGTGCCAAGAGAAAAAAGGAGTGTTGCAAGCTTGAAGTTGGGAAGCTCATGGTGGATATTTGTTAGTTTTATGGCTTGTTGAAGCCTAAGCATGTGTTGTAATTTATTTGGTTGGTAATGACTTGTTAAAGCTTAAGATCATGGGTGTATTTCATTTTAGATGTATGTTTGGTGTTTATTTTGGGTGTTGGAAAAATAATTTTTGTTGGAAATGTGAAGATTTTTGGTGATTGTTTATTTAAGTTAATTTCTGAAAATTTTGGGTTAGGAAGCCCAAGGAAAAAAAAAAGGGAAAAGAGTGAAGAAGGTAGCAGTAGCAGGTGGCTCGTAGGGGGCCACAGTGGCAGCAGATGCGTGGGCGCTGGGACTTGCTATCGAGCACGTAGCATGCGTACGGCCCGCGGCTAGTGCACCGCAGGGCCCCAGGCACGCCAACAGGCCTTGTAGCCCAATTTTTTTTTTAAATTTGAAAAATTCGGGGATTTTAGGGCATTTCTTAATGGATTTTGGGTCCTAGAGGAATTTAAAAATAAAAGGATTTTTCGGGCATTTTTTGAGATAAATGCCGAATTTTTTGGAAAATGAAATATTGATTTTTTTCTTGAATTTTGGGAAAATCAATGGGTTGTTGGAATTTTGAAATATATGGACTTGGTGAAATTCTTGGAAAGAAGAAGAATTAAAATAATAAAATGATGATTGGGCAAATTTAATGGAAATTAATTAGCCAAGTGTGGTATGGTTAAAACCCAAGTCTGTTAGTCGATCCTGGGATTGAGGGAAGGGAATGACGAAGTCTAGTTCCCACCTAGGGCGTTTCGTGTCGAAACATAGTCCACCATTCACAAATGGTCAGGCATGTGAGCAGTTCAGATGATTGTTCACAAGTGGAACCCGTAAGTGGGAACGGGACGTCACATCATGACAAGGATCTGATCTATCCATTACTTCATGAATGGTGGCTTACCCTATAGTCTTTTTGCTTATATCATTAACCCATTCATTCAAAATCTGGGCTCTTTTAGATCCCAACTCGACTAGCTAGGGATTTTTCCATTTCATACTCATGCCTGTTCTCTAGACCTTGTTTTATTCTTAAAACGACTAGGGTCACTTCAAGCCTTAGATATAATCATCTCCTCGGGCTTGGGTTTGACCTTTCCCCGGGGTCCCCGTGGAGCACCCGGGCCAACTCTTCGGTGGCCCAGTGTGTTCCGTACCCTTAGGTGGGGCCCGGCCAAATTGTTTGGCTATTTTTATTATTTTTATTCGATCCATGAGTGTATGACACCTATAGACCGTGATTAAAAATGGGCCGGGGCCATTAATTGGATTATTTATTAATTAATGGGCTATTAATGTATGTTTGACATGCATTGGTTGATCCAAGGCCTGTTGAGCCTTGTTAGTTAAACTAATGGATGGAGCCCAAGCCCAACACAATTAAAACAATTTTGTTTTTTTCAAAATTATACAAATTTTCAATTTATTGAAAGTGTTTTATTAAGATTGAAATAGATGCAATAATTAATTAACATAATAATGAATGAATCAATTAGATTGATTGCATGGGTGTATGGTACGGATCGAGTCAACCATTTATTTTATGTTGGGAATGATTACTTGTAAATTTGGTTTTTGAAATAAGGCCTGCGTGTCCTGCCTCTCTTATATTCTAATGTACATTCTCTTCTCATCTCACTCCTCCTGAATGTAACTCGGGGTTTCTGATTCTATGTAATGTATGTAGAATAGAATAGAGTAGTGATAGTTGTAGTTTGTATAAAGAGCAAGACATGGAGCCAAATTGAAGACAAGATTCGAAGATCAGTGAAGGCTTGAAGAATGTGCTTGAGAAGCAAGATGTGATTCTTCACCTAGGTTTGACCCGCTAGCTTCCCTTCTATGGCTCGAGGGGGCTAGCCATAGTTATCCATACCATACACTGGTTTGAGTCGTTTATTATGCATCATTAATTTGATTAATTGCGTGTGATGAGACCTAAATAAATAAATAAAAAATCCCTCATTAATATTAAGCCAACTTGCCTTCCATCATTATGAAGCATTAGGTTTCTAGCTGGCACTTGATTTGTTGAGTCACTCAAGGTCATGTGTCACCTATGATACTTGTGTTTCATGGGCCATGAGATGTCCCTGAATGATGGGTCCGACTTAACTAGAAAGGTGGGATTTGTTGAGTCACTCAAGACCTTACTGAGTATAGAGGCAAAGATTGGGAGTCACATAAGCTGTGCTTGACAAGGAGTTGTCAACCCAATGAATCTAGGAGTTGCATGGAGATGCAATTGGTAGCAAGTACCTACCTAATCGATCCTAACACAATTTGTTGAGTCACTCAAGGTTGTGCGAGGGGAGATGGGATCCTAGCCTACTAGGAAATCTTCCAACGGGATTTCCCGAGTTATGTCTTAAGGGTGGCAAACTCGTAGAAAATAGTGGGAGCAATCATAAAATGTTACTTCTTGCAATTTATGATTTCGTAATTCAATATGATTATAATAATATCTCTATTCAGTTGTTGATCCAAAATGTCTGGAAATATGTCGATAAGATCGATACTCGAGGGCAATAATACCTTCAACGGTCTAATTTCTATGACTAAGAGATCATCTTGAGGATAGTCCTCACGTATGATAAGATTCTCTATGCGATAAAGAGATATCTTCTTACGAAGCCACCAGTTAAGGAAATAGTAACACATTAGGCTTGGACGATGCACAAGGGTGATATGATCATCGCTTGGTGTATTGTCTTGGCTGCCATGACCCCAAAACATAGGTCGCATCATAAGAGTTATGATGCCTATGAGATCATGGCTACGCTCAAGGATCATCTATTAAGAAGCATGTCATGGAGATGATATGTTTTATCAATAGGTTGCTAGAGCTCAACTTGGGTATGGATGCCGAAACTTATCCTAGATTTGGTGCTACAGTCCCTCCCTAACGGCTATTGAAAAGACTCTTGGAGAGTGGTTGTTCATACTTAGGGAGACCAAGCCTAAAATTGATTATAGGCTAAGGGAAGTGTTCTCTTAGTTGAAGGGCCCAAGGCGCATAGGGGCAAGCCCAAGAGTAAGAAAGCCAAAAGGAAGAAAAGTTATTCCATAACGCAATCTGGAAGTGTCCAGAAGACCAAAACCCAAAGGGAAAAAATGATGCAATCTATTTCCACTATGATAAACTGAGAAATGTAGAGTAAAAAGAGTTCTACTCAAGGCACTTTAGGTATTTATGTTATTGAAATTAATTTATCTACTTCTGATCAGTCCACATGGGTATTAAATACTAGATCTAATGCTCATATTTACACTTTCGTGTATGGGCTTAGGAGTATGAGGAGATTAATAATAGGAGAAGTGTACCTACACGTGGCACATGGATCAAAAGTTGTTCCATTAGTTGTAGGGACTTATTTATTAACATTGCCCATAGGGCTTGTACTGGAGTTACATAACTATTACTACAATCCTAGTTTGACTAGGAATATAATTTCTAATTCTTGTTTGACAAGGATGGATATTTATTTTTAAGGATAATAGTTGTTCGTTTTATAAAAATGAGTTGTTTTATGGTAAAGCAACAATACGTAATGGTTTGTATGTCCTTGATGTTGATATTCCTATAAATAACATAAATATTAAGCGACTTAAATCAGGTGATTTAAATAGCACTTATTCATGACATTGTCGTATTAGCCATATAAATGAGACTTGCATATCCAACTTGCATAAAGATGGATAAATTAGCACATTTGATTATGAATCATATGGTGCTTGTGAACCTTATTTACTTGACAAGATAACTAAGTCTCTTTTTAAAGTAAAGAGAGGCTATATAAGTGCTAGGGTTTGTGCACATTAATGTGTGTGGACCAATGTCCACCCAAGCTAGAGGTGGATATGTCTACTTCATAACCTTTACTGATGAAAGATCATGTTTTGATTATGTGTATCTTATGAGACACAAATTTGAGGCTTTTGAAAAGTTCAAAGAATCTAGATTTGAAGTAGAGAAACAAACTGAGAAAAGTATCAAAGTACTTCGATCAAATCGAGGTGGTGAATACTTAAACAACGAGTTTCTAGATCATCTGAAGTAGAATGGGATTCTCTCACAATGGACTCCACCTAGAACACTAGAGATGAATGGTGTGTCTGAAAGGAGGGATAGGACCTTGTTGGACATGGTCTGGTCCATAATGAGTCGCACTGAACTCCCTATTTCATTTTGGGAATACGCACTCCTCACTGCGATCTTGGTTTTGAATAGGGTTCCAAGTAAATTAGTTACTCAGAATCCATATGAGATATGGAAAGGAAAGAAGCCAAATCTGTCTTTCCTTAAGATTTGGGGTTGTCAAATTTATGTCAAA
Source organism: Diospyros lotus (assembly GCF_014633365.1). Classification (NCBI taxonomy): domain Eukaryota; kingdom Viridiplantae; phylum Streptophyta; class Magnoliopsida; order Ericales; family Ebenaceae; genus Diospyros; species Diospyros lotus. The sequence goes on from NC_068347.1 coordinate 13,742,904, forward strand.
CGTGTTGACAGTAATAAGCTACAACCTAAAACGATGAGATGTTTGTTTGTGGGATATCCAAAGGAAACAAATGGATATTACTTTTACCACCCATATTATAACATCTCGTTTGAGCGATAGGAAGGACCGGAACAACTTACCCTAATGGGCCTACGCGAACTTCCCAGGGGGGTCACCCATCCTAGGATTACCCCAGGTCAAGCACGCTTAACTTGGAAGTTCTTTGCCAACATTCAGCCCAAAAGGTATCGAGCTGGTGTTGTTTCCTTTCTTACACTATCCTCGATATATACTTACTTCTCTGGGCTCTCGGAGTATTACATTCTCCCCCCTTAAGCACATGACGTCCTCGTCATGCGACCTTACAACCAGTCCTAGATCTCCCCCCTTGCATGGCCGATGTGGGATTAGCCTAAGGTGCCTACACGCACCCCCCATAGGGGCCTACACACACACCCCCCTCGGGACTCAGCCTCCTCGCTGAGGTTTGCCCCACCACCGCGCTCAGAGGCTCGGGGGTCGGCTCTGATACCATTTATAACGTCCCGTTCAAGTGATAGGAAGGACCGAAACAACTTACCCTAATGGGCCTACGCGAACTTCCCAGGAGGGTCACCCATCCTAGGATTATCCCAGGTCAAGCACGCTGAACTTGGGAGTTCTTTGCCAACATTCAGCCCAAAAGGTATCCAGCTGGTGTTGTTTCCTTTCTTACACTATCCTCGATATATACTTACTTCTTTGGGCTCTCGGGGTATTACATGATACCATTTGTAACATCCCGTATCGAGCGATAGGAAGGACCGGAACAACTTATCCTGATGGGCCTACGCGAACTTTCCAGGAGGGTCACCCATCCCTGGATTACCCCAGGTCAAGCACGCTTAACTTGGGAGTTCTTTGCCAACATTCAGCCCAAAAGGTATCCAGTTGGTGTTGTTTCCTTCCTTACACTATCCTCGATATATACAAAATTCTCTGGACTCTCGGGGTATTACATTCTCCCCCCTTGAGCACATGACGTCCTCGTCATGCGACCTTACAATCGGTCCCAGATTTCCCCCCGATGCATGACCGATGTGGGATTCGCTTAAGGTGCCTACACGAACCCCCCCTCGGGGACTCAGCGTCATCGTTGAGGTTTGCCCCACCACCGCGCTCAGAGGCTCGGGGGTCGGCTCTGATACCATTTATAACGTCCCGTTCGAGCGATAGGAAGGACCGGAACAACTTACCCTAATGGGCCTACGCGAACTTCCCAAGGGGGTCACCCATCCTAGGATTATCCCAGGTCAAGCACGCTTAACTTGGGAGTTCTTTGCCAACATTCAGCCCAAAAGGTATCCAGCTGGTGTTGTTTCCTTTCTTACACTATCTTCGATATATACTTACTTCTCTGGGCTCTCGGGGTATTACACATATGAACAAAAGGTGTTTTGTTGCTAAGCATGTGGTATTCCTTGAGAAGGAATTCTTAGATGCTGTGGCTAGTGGGAGGAATGTTAAGCTGGAAGAAGATTCGAGGCAAACCACAAACAAATACTCCCTTCCAAGAACCCGAGAAAGATCAGACACAAGAAGTTGTGTCAACTCCCCAACCTTCTACACAAGAACCTAGTAGGTCGATGAGGGTTCGTCGCGAGCAAGAGAGATATGGATTTCTTGTCTCGGCACATGGAGATGTGCTTCTAGCTGAGAACGATGAGCCTACTACCTATGATGAGGCAATGTTTGACATTGACTCTGGGTTATGGAAAATGGATGACAAAACAGCTTTCCTTAAAGGAAACCTGGTCGAGGATGTGTATATGACACAGTCTGACGGTTTTGTTACTCATAAACATGAAAATAAGATTTGCAACTTGCAAATGTCCATTTATGGACTAAGGCAAGCATCCCGGAGTTAGAATCAATGTTTTGATGAAAAGATCAAAAGGTTTGATTTTTCACAAAAAAGAAGTTGATCCTTGTGTTTACAAGAAGGTTAGTGGGAGCGTGGTGGTCCTTTTAGTCCTATATGTGGACAATATATTGCTCATAGGGAATGGTGTTCCCATGATGCAATTAGTTAAAATATGGCTTTCAAAATATTTTCTCCATGAAGGATTTGGGAGAAGCAACCTATATTCTGGGAATAAGGATCTATAGAGATAGATCCAGGAGGTTGCTAGCACTCTCCCATAGCGCGTACATTGACAGGGTGCTAAAAAGGTTTAGCATGGAAGATTCTAGGAGGAGAAGTCTTCCCATGTCACATGGAATACATCTCTCCAAGGCGATGTGTTCGAAGACACAAGATGAGAGAGATAGGATGAGTCGAACACCATATCCCTTGGCTATTATCTCGATCTTGTATGCCATGTTATGTACGAGGCCTGATATCGCATATACTTTGAGCATATGTAGTAGATATCAAGCTGATCCAGGTGAGAAACACTGGATTGTTGTGAAAAATATTCTTAAGTACTTGTGAAGTACTAAAGAGATGTTTTTACCATATGGAGAATGAGAGCATACCATGAAGGGGTTCATGGATGCTAGTTTCTAATTCGACCATAATGATTTTAAATCATGTACAGTCGAAATTCATATTCTGCCTATATGGCTGGGCCATGAATTGGAAGAGTTCTAACAAGAGATAGTGGCAGATTCAACAATTGAAGTCGAACATAACAACCTTCGAAGCAACTAAGGAGGTTATATGGATTCGTAAGTTCATTGATGAACTTAAAGTGGTGTCCAGCATTGTTGATCGAATAACAGTTATTGGGACAACAATGGAGCCATTGCGTAAGCGAAGGAACCACAGTCTCATCAACGGACCAAACTTGTATTGCAGCATCACCATATGATAATGGAGATTATCAGCTGAGATGACATATGTAGAGAAAGTATCGACGGATGATAACGTCGTAAATCCCTTGACTAAAGCTCTATCCCAGGAGAAACATGAAAGTCATGTTCGATCATCAGGTATAAGATACATAAATGATTGGCTCTAGTGCAAGTGGGAGATTGTTAGTGTAGGTGCTCTAGACCCAATCAGATTGGGCATGTTATACACTGACAATTGTAATCATGTTATTATTTGAATAAGGAGTTGTTCAAATTCACAAGAAGTGATTCTATTAGTTTCTTGTTATTATTGTAATAACCGAATGAAACTAGATAGAAGTCCATATGATGTATACTGTGATTAATCTATAAAGATGTGAGATGATACATCACAGTTTCTAGACATCATTAAACGTCCTAAGTCGTAGCAATATCAAGAATGGACATTGACAATTGCAGTAAGACTTGTATGTGCTATGTTTTTGCTATGTGATAGCAATGGGAGTCTCACACCCATAGGCATGGGGATGCCTAGACAAGTACATAAGTGACCATTGTTGGAGAACATGTCACTGGACATGACTCGCCATGAGAATTCATTTTGGTTATATGTTGATGGTATTCTCATACGAGATGGGTGTAACTAATCCTTGGACCTGAGATTGTCATGGTCATCTCATAAGAAGACCGGTATGCTTTGATATCGTTTCGATGGGCCTAGACAAAGGCTACACGTGGGCGATCGTTGGGTATATCGTGAGGCTTATGGAGATGGGTGCATAGCCAAGATGGGACTCGTCTATCCCTTGATAGAGGATGATGTATCTAAGGCGCCTTCGGTGGATATTCACTTTAAATCCATGGCCATGGTGAAAGAGATCAATAAGGAGTTATTGATTTACTTTCTAATTAAGTGAAGATATCCGGAAGACTGAAGAAAACTCATGTGATCGTTATCAAGCAACGCATCGCCATACTTGAGATCACATAAGATACATTGACGAGAGGATTGTATTACATGGTAACCATGGTCGTGAAAGGTTATTTGCGGATTATGAATCCTTCTGAATAATTAGGTAGGTATGATGCCTTGTGATAGCATGCATATTTATACCATATTTTGGCATTTCACCTCACTCTTATTAGGCCATTTGAAGCAATTTTTGCTGATATTTCATTGTTTCTATTTTATTATGCTTCAAATTGTCCTTACACTATTTTCTATCTTACCTCTACTCTATGGATCCAGGCTTTAGGGAATATTGGATGGGCTAAAGGAGCTTTGGCTCAACTAAAGGAGCTTGGGCCTACTAAAGGAGCTTGGGCCTACTAAAGGAGCTTGGGCCTACAATAAAGGAGCAGACTTGGGCTCACTTGTTTTCTGTTGGGCTAGGCCCAACCCTAGCCTCCCTAGCCTTTCCTTTCTTTCTTGGCCATGTATTTAAGGCCTCTTAGCATTAATTTTCATATATCATCATAGAGAAAGAGAGGAGGAAATAGAGAGGATTCTACCCATTTTTATCATTATAGCATTTTTCTGTTTTCTACATTTTTGTTCCATTCTGTTTTCCTTGCTGTAATGATAGGCTAGAACATTTTGTAACCGGTTGTGTGTCTTGAATCCATGTGGAATTTGAGTCCCAAATGAGCTACAAGAATCTGGTTTGTTGTTTGTTTCTTATTCAATTCTATTTGGTTTAGTTTGAGCAGATTTGTGAATGCATGGAGTTCATGGCAGGTTTGTGTGAGCTTGCATGGTTTCATTTTCTGTTAAATGCTTAAGAGAACAGGATGTCATAGCCGGTTGGTATAACATCTCGGAAATGAATATTGTGTGCTTGAACGGTTGTTCTTGCATAGGTCCGGATAGGTTGAATAGAGAGTGAATGGTTGCATTTTGTTTGCAAGAGATTTCTGCATTCATTTTGTTATGTCCAATCATTCTAATCCTTGGACGGTTGTTGGGGATGCTTGAGTTTGTTTTCCGGAGATCAAAGCATCTAGCAAACCAAGATATATAGAGTGGACAAGGAAGATTTCACATAGGAGACAAATACACAGCCGGTTGCACTCCTCTTATTGATTTTTCATCCATCTTCATATTTCTGTTTTGCCAATTAGTTTTCTGTCAAAACCCCCCCTAAACAAACTGTTATTGGTTATGCTGGTTCTTCTTTGTTGGTAGAAGAAAGTGAGGCTCCTTGTGAGAGATGACCTAGGGTGCACTTTGCTGCAAACTAGAGAAGAGATTCATAGATCTCTAATTCTGGATCGGTTCGATAGCCGGTCAGAATTTTGGCGCCGTTGCCGGGGAGCCAAGTTTTTCTAAAAACATAGAGGACCGACCCTATTTTATGTTTGTTTTGTTTTCTTGTTTGAGTGTTTTTGTTTGTTTTGTGTTCTTGGTGAAAAGGCTATCAGTTGTTGAGAAGGTTATCAGTTTGGTGTTCTTGGTGAAAAGCTATTCTGTTCTTGAGATAAACTGATAGCAAGCAGCAACAGAGAAGCCTCATTTGCCTTTTCGATCTTCTTTTTGTTTGTGTGTATTTTCCTTTTATGTTTTCTCCTTTTTGGAATCATTTTTGAACCAAGAAGTGGCTGTTGGAGAGGGCTGCACAACCTGAACAACTGAAAAAGCAACCCTGCAGCAACTGAAAAAGCAAAGCAACCCTGCAGTCCTTCTCTGATTTTTCTGTATCACACCTTATTTGTGTCCTTCTCTGGTCTTCATATGCTCTGATAGGCTCTGAAAAGCAAGCTCACACAGCAAGTAGACAAGCCTGCAGCAGATCAGGAGAGCATAACCATTTTTAGAATGCTCTGAATCCTACTTTTCTGCCTCTGACAGCAGATCACCTGACCAAGAGGATATTCCATTTTTCTTTCTCACATTTTCCTTTTGTTTCCTCTCTTTTAACACTCCATTCAACGTTGTCTTTACCTTCCACACTAATCTCCATTTTCGTTTGGCAGAAGACACCAGCAGCTGCAACCAAAAGAAAGCAACCAGCAGCAGCCTTCCATTCAGCAGCGGTTTTGACAACCTTCATGACAGATAGCATTATTTAAGGATTGAGCTCGAGATACCGGTGCTATCCTCTTCCTTTCTCATCCCTACTTGATATTCTTTCAAGTCCATATGCTTTCCTTGATGTTTTATTGCATATAGAGTGGTTGCTAAGGCAAAATAGGAGTAGGTTTTGAAAAAAAAAATTCAGTTTCCCGGTTACTGTTCATAGCTTTTCACTTGCTCCGATTGAGCTGATTTTTGGTGTCCAAAGAAATGGGGGTGTGGGGATCAATAGTCACAGCTTTTCTGTGAGAAGAGCCTTTTTTGGCCAAATTCCAACGTTTAGACCACTTTTTGGGCCATTTTGTGTTTCTCAGTGCTTAATTTTGTGTGGTTTTTAGTGTTTTTGTTTTTGCTTGTGTGTTTTTGTTTGTGTTTCTGTGTTCTTGGTATGCATAGGCCATTTTGTGTGCTGTTTTTGTGCTGATCTCTAGTGCATGACCAGGTCATCTAAGAAAACATTACTTGACTTGGATCTTGAATTAGAGAACACTCTTAGAAGGCAAGCTAGAGAGCTTAAGTCTCGGGATAGGATTGACCCTAATAGTGTGTCTAACACTTCATCTGAACCTATTCCAGCATTCATCAATATGGCAGATAATGGTAATGGAGATAATGCAAACAATGCAAATAATGGAAATAATGGTAATGGCAATAATGGAAATCATGGTCATTTGGATGGTAGAACCATTAGAGAGCTGGCTGCACCTGATGTGCATTACCAGCCCCTATGTATTCAATACCCACAGCTAGATGCCAACTTCGAACTTAAGTCTGGACTGATCCATTTGTTGCCCAAGTTTCATGGCCTTGCAGGAGAGGATCCACACAAGCATCTGAAAGAGTTTCATGTGGTTTGCTCAACCATGCGGCCACAAGGAGTAGATGAAGAGCAGATCAAGCTGAGAGCCTTCCCATTCTCACTTGATGGATCAGCCAAAGATTGGCTCTACTACCTGCCACCAGCTGCTATCACCAGCTGGGATGGATTGAAGAGGATCTTCCTGGAAAAATTCTTTCCAGCCTCCAGAACAGCATCAATAAGGAAGGAAATTTGTGGTATAAGGCAGATGAGTGGTGAGACTCTACATGAGTATTGGGAGAGGTTCAAGAAGTTGTGTTCCAGCTGCCCTCACCATCAGATAAGTGACCAACTCCTAATTCAATATCTCTATGAAGGTTTAATCCCCATGGACAGGTACTTGGTAGATGCTGCAAGTGGAGGAGCCTTGGCAGAGAAGACCCCAGCAGCTGCACAAGAGCTGATATCAAAGATGGCACAAAATGCCCAGCAGTTTGGCACCAGAATTAACACTCCTACAAAAGCCATAAATGAAGTCAATGTGGCTGCCACTATGGACCAGCAAAGGATGGAAAACAAGCTTGAGGAATTGGCTTCCATGGTCAGGCAGTTGGCATTAGAGAGAAAGCAACAGCAACTTTGTGGCATTTGCTCCTTGCCATCCCATACAACAGACCAATGCCCACAGTTGCAAGAAAATAATGAGACATGTGCAGGCATTTTTCCTGGAAGACCATTCCAGCACCAGCAGCACAGCCAACCACAACCTTCCAATAGGTATGACCCATACTCAGCCACCTACAATCCAGGTTGGAGAGACCATCCGAACCTCAGATATGGCAGCCCTTCCAATCAACATGTGCACCAGCAGCCATACCACCAGAATCAACCATTTCAGCAGAGGTTCCATCCTTCAAGCAACCATGCTCCACCACCAAGGCATAATCAAGCCATGCAACAAGCACCACCATTACCCAAGTCAGAACCTACCTTAGATGATCTTGTCAAACAACTAGCAGCCAATACACTCCAATTCCAACAGAAAACAGAAACCACCATTCAAAATTTGGAGACCCAAATAGGCCAGCTAGCCACAAACATCAATGAGTTAAGGAGTCAAGGTTCGGGGCAGCTTCCTTCACAACCAGTTGCCAATCCAAGGGGTAATGTTAGTGCCATCATGCTTCGAAGTGGGAAAGAAGTGATCATCCCAACCCCTCCACCATCATCAAACAAAGAGCAGCATGCAGAGCAGCAGAATGTAGAGGGTAGCAAAGAGCAGCAACCTTCCTCAGTCCAAGAAGCCAAGCAGCCAAACTCCAGCTATCAAGAACAAGGAGAGTCTTCCAACATCCAGCCCCTACCATTCCCACATCGAGCAACACAAAACAAGAAAAGAGCAGAAGCCGAAGTGGATAAAGAGATTCTGGAAACATTCCAGAAAGTTGAAGTCAACATTCCCCTCCTTGAAGCCATTAGACAGATCCCCAAGTATGCAAAATTTCTCAAGGATTTGTGTACTCACAAGAGGAAGCTTATGGGGAATGAGAAGATCAACCTTGGGAGAAATGTCTCTGCCCTTATCCAACCTGCCATGCCAGCAAAGTGTAAAGATCCAGGGATGTTCTCCATTCCTTGTACTATAGGAGACATGCAATTTAGCAATGCTTTACTAGATTTAGGTGCATCCATTAATGTCATGCCTAACTCTATTTATGCTTCATTGCAGTGTGGTCCTTTAAAGCCAACAGGAGTGGTTGTCCAACTAGCCAATAGAAGTACTGCACACCCCACTGGAGTCCTAGAAGATGTGCTGGTTAAGGTTAAGGATTTAATCTTTCCAGCAGATTTTTATGTTTTGAATATGGAAGATAACAGCACACTTGAGCATGCACCCTTGATCCTAGGGAGACCATTCTTAAAAACTGCTAGAACTATTATCAATGTGCATGAGGGTACACTTTCCATGGAATTTGCTGGTAACACAATTAACTTCAAGATACTTGATGCCATGAAATTCCCTGTCGAGGATCATTCCACTTTTCAAGTAAATAGAGTTGACCTATTAGTGAATGAAGCATGTTCTGAGTCTTCTGATTTAATTGATCAATTCCCCATTGTGCATGAGTTCCCAGATACGATTAATTGCACTAATTGTAGTGATGGAGATAGTCAATGTGCTGCATGCTTAGAGATTGCTGAATTTTTGCATAGACATGAGTCTGATTTTGATGCTAACATTTCCCAAGTGGAAGATAGTGCTGCTAACCTTGTTGAGCAGGTTGATAGTGCCTTGGAGTTAGAGTTCCAGTCAAATAGGTCAGCCCCCTCTTTGCAGCAGCCACCCACCATTCAGTGCAAGCCTTTGCCTCAGCACCTCAAGTATGCATTCTTGGAGAAAGATGAGAAGCTGCCAGTCATCATTGCAAACAACTTGCAGCCTGACCAAGAGAGAAAGTTGCTGGATGTGCTGAAAAATAATAAGAAAGCAATTGGGTGGACTTTAGCGGACATAACTGGAATCAGCCCATCTGTTTGCATGCATCGTATTTTGTTGGAGGAAGGAGCAAAACCAGCAAGGCAGCCTCAAAGAAGACTTAACCCAACCATCCTTGATGTGGTAAAACAGGAGGTAAGTAAATTACTTGCAGCCGGTATTATTTACCCTATTTCTGACAGCAAGTGGGTGAGTCCCGTGCAGGTTGTTCCAAAAAAGACGGGCATCACGGTGGTCCCAAATGAGCACAATGAGCTCATCCCCATGAGAGTGCAGAACAGTTGGAGAGTCTGCATTGATTATAGAAAGCTGAACCAAGCAACCAGAAAAGATCATTTCCCCCTCCCATTCATTGATCAGATGTTGGAGAGGTTGGCTGGTAAGTCACACTATTGTTTCCTTGACGGTTTTTCCGGGTACTTTCAGATTTGCATAGCCCCAGAGGATCAAGAGAAGACCACCTTCACCTGCCCCTTTGGCACATTCGCTTATAGAAGAATGCCTTTCGGTCTATGTAATGCTCCAGGTACCTTTCAGCGATGCATGGTAAGTATATTTTCAGATTTTATAGAGCATTGCATGGAAGTATTTATGGATGATTTTTCAGTTTATGGTACTTCTTTTGATGATTGCTTGGTTAGCTTGGGTAGAGTCCTAGAGAGATGCATTGAAAAGAACCTTGTTTTAAATTTCGAAAAATGTCATTTCATGGTAGAACAAGGAATTGTTTTAGGGCATGTTCTGTCTAAGAAGGGTATAGAAGTGGATCGGTCTAAAGTTGATGTCATTGCTTCATTGCCTTACCCCACCTCTGTGAGAGAGGTGCGTTCTTTCCTTGGCCATGCAGGATTTTACAGGAGATTCATCAAGGATTTCAGCAAGATTGCACTTCCACTTTCCCACCTTCTCCAGAAAGAAGTGACCTTCCACTTTGATGAGCAGTGCAAGCGAGCATTCGAGGAACTGAAGAGTCGATTGATTTCTCCACCCATCATACAGCCACCCGACTGGGAGTTGCCCTTCGAGCTGATGTGCGACGCCTCCAACTTTGCAGTGGGCGCCGTCCTTTCACAACGTGTGGAGAAGAAGTCACATGTCATTGCCTATGCCTCGCGCACCTTGGATGCTGCTCAAGCAAACTACACCACGACTGAGAAGGAGCTTTTAGCTATTGTGTTTGCTTTAGATAAATTTCGCTCCTATCTTCTGGGTTCTAATGTTGTCGTGTTTTCTGACCATGCAGCCCTAAAATACTTATTGAAGAAGCCCGATGCTAAGCCCCGGTTGATACGGTGGATGCTCCTACTTCAAGAGTTCAATGTGGAGATAAAAGATAAGAGTGGGGCCGAGAACCTAGTAGCTGATCATTTGAGCAGGGTCCCTCCTTCTTCAGAGTCCACAGTCATGGAATCCCAGCCTATCAGGGATGATTTCCCAGATGAGTTATTATACCACATTCATGGTGTTGAGCCCTGGTATGCTGATTTAGTAAATTATTTAGTTGCTTCTGAATTACCTGCATATTTTAAGAAGGAACAGCTAAATAAATTTAAGAGTCAGGCTCGGTATTATGTGTGGGATGATCCCTATCTGTGGCGCATGTGTAGTGACCAGGTCATTAGGAGATGTGTGCCTAACCATGAGTTTGCATCTGTCTTAAATTTTTGTCACACACTTGCATGTGGTGGTCACTTTGGTCCCCAACGTACAGCTAGGAAAGTCCTAGATTCTGGATTATATTGGCCTTCTCTCTTTAAGGATTCATATGAGTTCTGTAAGAATTGCACACGTTGTCAACACACAGGCACTATATCACGTAGGAATGAAATGCCTCAACAACCCTTATTGTTTTGCGAAATCTTTGATGTTTGGGGTATTGACTTTATGGGTCCATTTCCTGTGTCATTTGGTTATGTGTACATTCTGTTAGCTGTGGATTATGTTTCTAAGTGGGTGGAAGCTAAAGCCACCAGGACTGATGATGCTTCTGTGGTTGCAGATTTTGTTCGTTCTAACATCTTTTGTAGGTTTGGCATACCCAGGGCCATCATCAGTGACCAAGGATCCCACTTTTGCAATAGAAAGATGGACGCCCTACTTCGTAAGTATGGGGTAATACACAAAGTGGCGACTCCTTATCATCCACAGACTAATGGGCAAGCCGAAGTCTCAAATAGGGAAATCAAGCAAATTTTGGAGAAGACTGTCCAGCCCAATAGGAAAGACTGGAGCAAGAGATTAGAAGATGCGCTTTGGGCCTACCGCACGGCCTACAAAACCCCCATCGGCATGTCCCCTTATAGGTTGGTTTTTGGAAAAGCGTGTCACTTGCCGGTGGAGGTGGAGCATAAGGCATATTGGGCGGTGAAGCAATGCAATATGGACATCAATCAATCGGGGTCCCAAAGAAAGCTCCAACTTCAAGAGCTTGAGGAGATTAGGATGGACGCATATGAGAACTCACGCATCTACAAGGAGAAGACCAAGGCTGTGCATGACAAGCTTATTGTGAAGAAGACATTCGAAGTTGGCCAGAAAGTTCTGCTATACAATTCCCGTCTCAAGTTGATGCCCGGTAAGTTACGTTCTCGTTGGACTGGTCCTTTCATAGTTATTCATGTTTTTCCCTTTGGTGCAGTTGCAATCAAGGACGAGTCCAATGCAAAGCAATTCACAGTGAACGGGCAGCGGCTTAAGCCATTCTACGAGAGCTTTCAGGAGCATATTGTGGAGGAGCTGCATCTCCTCAACGCCACCTACATTTGATACATCAGGCTGTTTCTCTCTCCCTAGTATTTTACATTTACTTGTCTTATTCTTGATTGGAATTGCATGTTTACATTGAGGGCAATGTAAAGTCTAAGTGTGGGGGGAGGCAGCATTCTTATTTTGGCAACATTTTCTTTATCTTTTCATATTTCTTTTTCCTTGGATTTAGTTGAGTTTGTTTTGCGTGGAAATGCAAGTTAAGCAATTAAGTCTAAAAGAACCCATCATGATTAGAACTTCGATCTTATCTTCCTTAATTTCGAGTAACTTGGCAATGAGTTTAATTTGATAGATTGATTGGGTAGTCTACAGCCGTGAGGATTTTGAGCCTATTGTCTTTCTTGTGTGTGTATTCACCTATCATGATTTCCACTCTAGAACTTGTTTTGATTCTTGGTTGAGGCTATATTTGTTCATGCATGAATCAAACATGATTAAGGCATTCTTTCTTGTCCCCATTTAGCCATTTAGTTAAAAAAAAAAAAAAAAAAAAAAAAAAAAAATTCAATCAATCCCTTTCGCTTGCCACTTAGAGCCATCATTTTTACCCTTCATTCTCATACACCCTTTTTGGACCTTCCAACCTTAGGAAGAGGAATAGTAAGTGCATTCTAGTGAGAGAGATTGAATTCATCGAGCAAGTCATAAGGCCAAAGGCCATTTGCATCCATGAAAAAGAAAAAGAAAAGCAAGAAAAGGATAGAAGGGTGAGAAGGAGCGTAAAACGCACTCACCTCTTTCGAAAAAAAAAAAAAAAAAAAAAAAAAAAAAAAAAATTTTGATGAGAAAAAGAAGAAAGCAAAGTTGAGACAGAGCGTAAAACGCACTCAACCAAATAAAGATGCAATGTTCTTCATAACGCTTGGAAATTCTATCTCTTGATCTTAGAGTTGCATGAAATGTTTTCTCGACCTAAGGCATGTTTTCCTTCATTGTTGTCTTTCCATTTCTTTCTTCCCCACATTACAACCCTGAATAAGTCCTTTTGATTTGTGGCATGCATTTGACATGGATAGTGGAGATTGAGAAGATAAACAAGCTTATGGAAGTGGAATTGTGATTGGGTGAATTTGAGCGAAACAGTCACCACCACCTCTTGAGAGATTTTTGAGCATACACTTGCCCTGTGAGAGGCCTCCACTTTTGATTTGTCTTATTGGATGAATTACCATGTCACTTGTTTTCTTGGAAGTAGAGGAAAGATGATCTTTGATTGATGAATTCTTGAAGACTTACCTACCTTGCATCTAATTTGTGTTTTTCCACATTTCTATTCTTGAGTCATAGAGTCTAGTGTTTTGCCCAGGAGTGCAAAAGTCTAAGTATGGGGGAATTGATAGCATGCATATTTATACCATATTTTGGCATTTCACCTCACTCTTATTAGGCCATTTGAAGCAATTTTTGCTGATATTTCATTGTTTCTATTTTATTATGCTTCAAATTGTCCTTACACTATTTTCTATCTTACCTCTACTCTATGGATCCAGGCTTTAGGGAATATTGGATGGGCTAAAGGAGCTTTGGCTCAACTAAAGGAGCTTGGGCCTACTAAAGGAGCTTGGGCCTACTAAAGGAGCTTGGGCCTACAATAAAGGAGCAGACTTGGGCTCACTTGTTTTCTGTTGGGCTAGGCCCAACCCTAGCCTCCCTAGCCTTTCCTTTCTTTCTTGGCCATGTATTTAAGGCCTCTTAGCATTAATTTTCATATATCATCATAGAGAAAGAGAGGAGGAAATAGAGAGGATTCTACCCGTTTTTATCATTATAGCATTTTTCTGTTTTCTACATTTTTGTTCCATTCTGTTTTCCTTGCTGTAATGATAGGCTAGAACATTTTGTAACCGGTTGTGTGTCTTGAATCCATGTGGAATTTGAGTCCCAAATGAGCTACAAGAATCTGGTTTGTTGTTTGTTTCTTATTCAATTCTATTTGGTTTAGTTTGAGCAGATTTGTGAATGCATGGAGTTCATGGCAGGTTTGTGTGAGCTTGCATGGTTTCATTTTCTGTTAAATGCTTAAGAGAACAGGATGTCATAGCCGGTTGGTATAACATCTCGGAAATGAATATTGTGTGCTTGAACGGTTGTTCTTGCATAGGTCCGGATAGGTTGAATAGAGAGTGAATGGTTGCATTTTGTTTGCAAGAGATTTCTGCATTCATTTTGTTATGTCCAATCATTCTAATCCTTGGACGGTTGTTGGGGATGCTTGAGTTTGTTTTCCGGAGATCAAAGCATCTAGCAAACCAAGATATATAGAGTGGACAAGGAAGATTTCACATAGGAGACAAATACACAGCCGGTTGCACTCCTCTTATTGATTTTTCATCCATCTTCATATTTCTGTTTTGCCAATTGGTTTTCTGTCAAAACCCCCCCTAAACAAACTGTTATTGGTTATGCTGGTTCTTCTTTGTTGGTAGAAGAAAGTGAGGCTCCTTGTGAGAGATGACCTAGGGTGCACTTTGCTGCAAACTAGAGAAGAGATTCATAGATCTCTAATTCTGGATCGGTTCGATAGCCGGTCACCTTGCTAGAGGCCAATCTTGTCTTATGTGTTTGTACAGACACATTGCCAACATATTCAGAAGCCTAATGAGTCATACGCAATAGACACGGTCCCTAGCTTAAACCAGAAAAGTGGACGTATGGTTAAGTGGGACATTTCAGCAAGAAGTTGTGCCGTCGTAGGTTCTCACGGAAAAAGAACAAATAGACGTAATGACGTCGATATGACGATGAGTCGTCATAATAAAAAGAGTTTCCTAAAATGGCAATTGATTAAATTAGGAAGGAATTTCTAATTTAATAATTTTCTATTTGTTAGAGTGGCAAATAGGAAATAAAATATTTTTGGGCTTAAGTTAATATTTGGACTAAATTAGATTTGGGCCAAATATTAAATTAAATATTATATTTGGACTAAATTGGATTTGGGTCAAATATTAAAATAAATATTAGATTTGGACTAAATTAGATTTGGGTCAAATATTAAATATTATATTTGGACCAAATTAGATTTGGGCTAAATATTAAATATTATATTTGGGCTTGATTTAGATTTGGGCCAAAATATTTTATTTAAACCTATAAAAGGATTTGGGCCATTTAATTATATTTCTAGTTTGACTAAAATAAGCCTACTTAATATTCTAATTAAATTAGAATTAATGGGCTAGCCCAATCTATTAGAGTTTTAGAAACTCTAGGATATTTCACTATAAATATCCCTTTATAGGTTGCCCAAAATGGTAGTGGTATTTGGTGTCGTTTTTCAAGAGTTGAAAAACGTATTGCTGCTCACTCTTCCCCGTTTCTTTTGGCATTAATACGAAACGAGGGCGTTCTTTTTCTGTCCATACACAAGCCGTGCAAAGGAGAAGGAGCTAGCACTCTTTTTCCGTTCTCCTTACCAACGGACGCGTGCCGCGTATTACGAGTTAGAGGCCGGACGCTTGGACGGCTCGAATTCGCGAACGACTAGATAATCTAAAGGTTAGATTTATTTATTTGTATGTGAATGATTTGATTTCGACGTTGATCCAATCGCCGAGATCGGGGTAAGGTTCAAAAATTTTGAACTATGCTGCTTGCCCCGTAGCGATCTTGCTTTACTTTCATTTCAAACATGCTTAGCCAATCTCCTAATATAGAGATGTTCTACTAATCCCCCTTAGCTGTGTCTTAGGCTTATCACAACTTATGTTATAACTCAGTTTAATGCCCTTAGCCTAAAGAAATCCATATCTTTGAAATGCTTATTATCCTTAATTCCACAATCAAATGCCCATACTTGATTCCCTGGTTCTTCCTGGCCTCTACCCACATCCTCATAAGTACTTCCAAATTGCCCCTTTTAAGTTTGTCTCCAAAAACTCTATTTTCTTGAGATCATTTTCCAAACCTTCGAGAAATCCTCTGACTAGGGAGGTCTTTCATGAATTACTATGATTCTCAATCCTTTGAAAGCTCTATTTGACCCTTGCTAAACCTTTAGGAGTTAACTTTGCCTTTACCCATACAAGCCTCAATCTCATTAATGGTTTGGGGTCCCATGCAGCTAAGCCAAGCGTAACTTACCCACATGCCCCCTTTCACTGATCATATCCAAACTTCGATATAGGCCTATTTTTTCGAGACATTTGTATGCCTTCTACTTTCATCTTTCTTGGCATTTCCATTTAACTCAACTTGAATTCTTTATGAGATTCAAATTTTTTTACCTGGGTCTCATCATCCTTTAGGTTGGCTTTAGATCCAATTGTTTGTTTTGACTAATCTCGTTATCTTATCTCAATACTCATAACATTCATTTTCAGAATCTTCAAGTTGAAATATCATTCCATCTCCAAGTATCCCAATGCGATTTTACTCTGATACCAACTGTAAAAATCTTCCCTTCTAAGGTGTGTCACTATGCTGAGATTTTTTTTTCCTTAAGTCATTCCCTCTTCCCACAATACCGTCTCTTAATGCCACATGCACCGTATTTTAAAATCCCTAACATACATATATATTCAACACTCCAAACGATAATTTAAGGAGTGATAAACTAATCACTTGCGGAAGCTAGAATCAAAACCTAAAAGATATCGTAATTCCATACAAGCATAACCGCACACTACTGTTCTCAACAGCTAATAAATTACAATATCCAGTAAGTGAGATAATCATGCAAACTACTATATCCGATATGGGAAACAACATATAATATTAGGCTTCAAACACGAATTGAAATTAAATCATGCTTCGACCATTCTTTTTCCTTTTCTACTGCTCTACTCACTTGGAACGTGGGATATCCCAGGGACAAAAGTTTAAATTAGAAGAGGAATTTTCTAAGTGAATGTTAAAATAAATTTGATGATTGAATGATGCAAAGACATGAATAAACCAACACCCTATCGTAACTTTCACCAGCATTCTAGCCTCGGCACGAAAACTAAGGCAATCATCATGGAAAACACTCACAGCACGGGATACCCCTATGGTTATTCGGCAATCACCCTTGGGGAAATGCAAATCAAACTACCAGGGCAACATCCCACCACATCGTGTCCAACATGAATGACACAAATAATGATATGCAATTAATATCATTTCCAATGAAATATCACGTTTATCAAGGCAATATAAAACGAACATGTGTGGCAAGATGCACATAAAACACATAAACTTGGCAAACCCTTGTAATTTCATGCCCACTTAAGCAAATAATACCACATAAAACTTTCGGGTGAACCATTCACCTTAATTTAGTTTCTTAGACTTTCTCAGTAGGCTTGCCCTAACTTCGAATCTTGACCCTTGACAAATTTCCTGGCCAAAATATTCAAAAAAATTAATAAAACATAATTTCCTCATTTTCCAAATTTTTTCTAATTTTCCTCTATTTTTCCCTTTTCTCCTATTTTCCTTTTTTTTTCCCCTTTTTTTTCTTTCTTCTCCTTCTCCCTCACACGCACTGCCACACCAGCCGTCGCATGCAGCACCACTAGTCGCTGGCCACCTTCGCGCGCTCCACCATAAGGTTCGATTGTGCTCACTCGGCCTACCACGACCTTCGATTGTGTAACATCCCGTATCGAGCAATAAGAAGGATCAGAACAACTTACCTTGATGAGCCTACGCAAACTTCCCAAAAGTCACCCATCCTTAAGCTTCACTCAAGCACGTTTAACCCGAGAGTTCTTTATCTACATTCAACCCAAAAGGTATCCAACTGGTGTTATTTTCTTCTTTTACTTATTCTTGATATATACTACCTTCCTCTAGGCTCTTGGGGTATTACATTCTCGCCCCCTGAACACATGACGTCCTCGTCACGTGACCTTATAATTGGTCCTAGATCTTCTCCCATTTGGGGGCTACCATCCTAGAAGCCTGCTAGGAGCCGCTCCTTATTCAGGCCCTTGCGCCCCTGCGCCACTCCCTGCCTTCATCGAACTGCCTTCTCCAAGGGTCAGCTCTGATACCACCTGTAACATCCCGCATCGAGCGATATGAAGGATTGGAACAACTTACCCTGATGGGCTTACCCGAACTTTCCAAGGGTCACCTATCCTTAAACTTCCCCAGCTCAAGCACGCTTAACCCGGGAGTTATTTGCCTACATTTAACTCAAAAGGTATCCACCTGATATTATTTTCTTCCTTTATTTATTCTCGATATATACTACCCTTATTTGGGCTCCTAGGCTATTATAGGCCACTTCCGTGCACTGCTCCTGCCATGGCTGCCACTGCAAGCAGTTCTTGGTTGCGAGTCCTCTCTCCCCTTCTTCCATCTTCTTCCAATTGCTTCTAATTTCCCATCCAATTTATAACAATCCTCCATCGCCTCACTATCTTAGCCATTACGCACATATATATATATATACATTATATCTATATATTATAGCTATTGCAGCACGCTTGGCCAAGAAATTCCACTATAACACCCTTGGCCATCACATATATACATATATATATTATATCTATATATTATATTATGTAATATAATATATTAATATGAAAAATTACATTAAACCCTAAATTTTTTCTTCATTTAGTTTAGGTATTTCTTTAATTACAATTACACCTTCAAATATTAAATTAATTTACATTACTACTTTTAAAATAAAAAACTAATTACTTACACTTACTCGATAAGTGTAATACCCCATATTTTCGTAAGGTTATCACGTATTTTAAGTGAGTTTAAAATATCAAAAAATATGCTTGAAATGGCAACAAGTGACCGAATCGGTTGCAGGAAGTGCCTTGGAGCTTAGATACCTAAGGTCAAAGGTATATTTTTTACGAGCGTCTCGAGGGAGATTTATGACACTGAAAGAAATTAAATCAAAGACGATTTTTTGGTTAAGTTAAGTTGTAGCCTAAAATAACTGAATGATGGTAAGGGGCTTCGGGAAATCGTACATATCGAGTAATTTTGAGTTATTAATTTTGAGATTTTAAGTATCTTGATAAATTTGATGTTGAGGGTGTAATTGTAATTAGAGAATTATCCAAATGAAATAAGGATAAAATTAAGAGCTTATGTGGTAAAATATTAAAGTTGAGGACTTGAAATAAGGGTCAAAGTGTTATTTGAAAGAAGTTTTGGGTTTTAACTTGGATTTCAAAAGTTAAATTCATTCTAACTTTGGATTTCAAAAGCCATTCAATTATAGGTTTGAGTCTTTGGAGTCCATGGCTAAGATTGTGACAAATGGCATAATGTGATTGGGTGGAGAAATCTATAAATATGCACCATGGGTTGTTCTCAAATCATTCCAATCAAGTTTGAGAGTTGAGGCACTCTAAGAGAAGGAGCTTGCTCTAGAGAGAGAGTAGAAAGCTCAGCAAGAAGGCGGGAAGAAATTGATGGAGAAGCCAGGGAGAATGAGCCTCGTCGGAGTTCGTCAAAATCAGTCAAAAAAAAAGCAAGGTAAGTCCAATTGTTTTTGATAATCCTGTAAAGGGGAAAGAGAGGGTCATATAGGTTCAAACAGGGGTCGAATCGGAGTTAAAACGAGAGATATGGCCGAAATAAGAAAATGATGCAATGCTGTCCGAAATCTGGTAACAGCGCGTGAGATACACGCGCCAGAAGTGGCTGTGCGTGAAGGCGCGTGAACCACCTTTTGAGGGGGCGTGAGGGCATGTGAGGGGCCCATTTTCCTTCAAAATTTCCAATTATACCCCTACTTTAATACCCTTCAACCTTATATAAAAATAATTGAGGTTAGGTTTACCAAAACATGTGTTTTCTATAGAAACCTAGGCCGTTTGCTGTGAAATTATACTATCCAAGAGATAAACCAATAAGGTCAGACTCCTATACTCCAAATCCTATTTTTTATTCTCTTGTGAGAGACTTCTATTGCATGAGACGTGTTTTGTGAAGTTCTTATACATAAACTCTTGTTATTCTCTTACGTGAAATCATGTTGCATATGTGAAATGTATTTTTCTGGAAAATATATGCTATTGGCTTTTTAACTATTGCATTTATAAAATTCGTGTGGCCATACTGTTGTACCTATTTGTTGTTGGCCGAGGGAAAAAGTCGGATATCCCCCGAGAGGCGCTATGTGCGCGCCATCGAGAAAGCTCTCATGGGGAAGACCGTGAGTCTAAGGAACAATGGATGTGGTGCTTGCATGAGTTCTATGAGGTCGGGTCAAAGTGACATGGTTAGGGACCTCCCGAGAGGCGCTATGCGTGCTCCATTGAGAAAGCTCTCGTTGGAGGAGGCTGACATGTTCACGAGACATTTCAGAGTAGTTCTCGTTGTCTTCTCATACATTTTCTACCTGATCATACATCGATATAAACTGTTTTGTAGTTTCTCACTAGAAGATTCATCTTCTAATTGGACTATGTCCCTAGAATATTCAAACGTTCCAGGTTCGACGAGCGACTCTAAGGGAAATGAGGTAACTGAAGAATAAGCTTAATTTACTACCTGTAGCATGTTTAACATATTTTTGTTTATGTGCGAACTTATGTAATTTTGGATATGTTTATGATGTTTAGTTATCACTTGATGATGTCCATGTAATATATTTGTAGATGTCTTGAACAATTTTATGATAAATAAAGCATTATGGTTGTGAACCACATTAGGTTTGATCTAACTTCCGCATTTAAAATTTTAACGCCTGTCTTAGCTATTTGATTATTGGGTTTGTTAAGCTGAGAAGGTAAAAATTAGGATTTTTAGGATATTGTGTGATGTATGACAGTTATTGTAAGCACCCCCGCCCGAATATCCCAACCACCCGGTCTACCCGAACGGGAGCACTTACGGAAAGGAAATGAATTAAACACAAGACAAAAATACCCTAACATGTATACATAAGAAATACAACAGCGAAAGCAAAACGATATACATGCACGCACATAGGTACCTAGCTAGAATAACGGTCACGGAGTATATAAAAATATATACAGACATCTGTGCCAACAAATAAAAGATACAAGGAACAACCCGGCATAGTAAAAAATAAGAGACAAAGATTCTATCAAATATCAGAGATAATGGGGGGGCAAGCCAAATGTACACCCTACCGACACGGCTAGCTGCTAGGTGGAACGATCCTCGCCCTCGGACTTCGCTTTACCCTTACCTGGAATGATGGAAAGTAAGGTGAGTCGCAAGACTCAGCAAGTTATAAGAAAAGAAAGGCTATAAAGTGAATATAAGAGGAGATCACCCCAAACATAGTCCCACACATACACATAAGCCATGAGACACTACAACACAACAACATAGCATAAAGAAAACACATACCGGTCCTTGGGGCCCACACAAGACACCCGGCACCCAAGTCCCATACCAACTTGCCGCTATCCTGAGAGGTAACATAAATCTCCAACAAACTTGTGCGCACTGTCCCGGGTTGGTACTCCCGTCACCCATGTGTCCGTGTCGGTACTCTCGACACCCGAGCCATAGGCTCCCTCGGAACGGTACTCCCATCCGAGACCACTGTATATATCGTAACCATGCAATGTGCACATAAAATGCAAGGTGTAGTAAGCATCAACTAGATACACTGGCACTCATACATCCAGGCATCAGGCAGATGCTTCGCCCACATAGTAAATCACACGTGATGCATATGCCCGTGCCAGATGCAACTAACAACACTAGGATGTCTGTGGCCAAGCACAACCAGATCATGAATACCCCAACATGCAGCCCGTACCCATGTGCATACCAAACCATGCAATAAGAATAAAATGTAACCAGTCATGCTATAACCACGTAACAACAGAGGTAGTCAGCAGGCTTGGCACTGGTCAACGGTCAGTGAATAGGAGTGACCGGCCGACAGCCTACGAAAGATCGTATAGTAGTCACTCCAATGTCACCAAACAGCCGACCCTTGCCCCTACTGTCCAACAGCTATAGCCTATTAACAACCAAGAAACTGTAATTATACCCATCATCTAAGAACCTACTCCCCAAGTGAGTACGGCATCATTCCCATAGACATGGAGGTGGCACAAACCCTC
This sequence comes from Diospyros lotus, assembly GCF_014633365.1. NCBI lineage: Eukaryota > Viridiplantae > Streptophyta > Magnoliopsida > Ericales > Ebenaceae > Diospyros > Diospyros lotus. The sequence goes on from NC_068347.1 coordinate 13,764,887, forward strand.
GTAGGCAATCAACAAATACAACCCTCGAAGCCAGCTTAATAATTTAAATTTAAATCGAACAACTAAAAATTCCATAATTAGTTAAACAACCGAAACGAATGAAGGGAGGTTAAATAAATTGGCAACGAACGAAACGTCGCAGAGGGAATAAAGAACTTGCTTTTACGAAGATATCCTTAAGCTTGTTTTGTCCCAAATCGGTAAAAATTATACAAACTGCAACACCCTAGAAATTTGCCAAAATTAACAAAATTGGATCATAAACAAAATTTCAACCGTATAGAATGTAGTACTCAACTCTCTGAATTACTTGGCATCCTCAGATTGAGATTAAAAATGAGATTTTCTAAAAAAAATCCCATTTTTTCTGATTTTCACAGCTTGCTCGTGTATACTGCTGCTCGGCGTTTCTTCTCTGCTTTTGGCTTCAAATGGATTTTAATTGAGCTTAAAGTGAGGCTGCCGAGCGCATTAATAGGCTGGATTTTGGCTGGATTTGTTGCTTTAATTTAAAAGGGATTAAACTTGGAGGAGAGGCAGCCACGTTGCTAGATTTGTTGCCTCCATACAGCGCCGTTGGCGCCTTCTCAATTGCTGGAAAAAATGATTTTCCAGCCAAAATCAGCAAACAACAAGCAACCCCTTCCATTACATGTGTGGATCACTTTAAACCTATATGTTCACTTAAGGCTAGCTAATTTAACATCCCAGCACTCCACACAACTTCCTTAGTCTTATGGTCATTAATATATAATTATTATTATTATGTTTATTAATATTATGATTCCTATACTTAATATTATTATTGTTAATATCAACCAAATATATATATATATATTAATGACTACTTTAAATTAAATTAACATAATACACTAGTAACTCAATTAAATTACTATTTACGGGTCGTTACAGTTATTGTGATATGAAAAATTTTTATATTCCCGAAATCCTAAGTTATAACACGCTCAAGAAATTTGGGGTGTTACAATAAGTACAGTTTCGTCTTTACGCTCTCACAGGACATTTGTTTCATCCTGAAACCACTTTATGCCTGTTCCTTATGCAAAACCTGAACCCCTCAGGGTTTCTTTGACTTTTCAAAAGTCCTTTACGATCATTTGGTGTTACGGGCATTTTCTGAACCGCCTTGGGCTACTGTTTTAGTTGTTTTGGGCTAGGAATAGTCCATGGATCGGGGCCAACTTCTTGAAGCCCAATGAACCTAAGGCTGAAGGCATCTCAGTGAGGTCGCGTAATTACTAAAGTGCGAGCTCCAACCGCGATGGCGAGCGAGCTCCCAACGATGCCTCTAGCTCTCTAGCCGTGTTGATCAGCTCGCAAAAAAGAACCATAAAGCAAGATAATCGGAGATGATGTCCACTTGTCTTGTCCATGGTAAACCAGGTCCCAAATGGTGCGGAACTTTATCTCCCAATTTTACGGAGATAATGAAGACATATTGTCCCCCATGATGTGGCCTACCATTTTGATCTTCGTATAAATTACAAATACCCCCACACTATAAATAGGGGGTCAGAATCCATTGTAAAAGGACAACAAGAAAAAATTCATATTGTCACTCTATCAAAATGACCAAAGAGCAGTCGTGGACTAGGCTCCGTTATGGCCGAACCACGTAAAAATTATTGCGTATTGTCTGATTGATTGTGCCATTACTTTCTTCCCCTCGTACTCGGAATCACTCTATCAGTACGGGTCGACGAATCACAGTCGACCAATTCTGAACGTCGACATTTGATTTTTCAGATTGTATCTTAGTTATACCAAAAATTATCTTTGTTCTGATTGCTTTCATCGTCATAAATCTCGTCTCAAGACGCTCGTCAGTCTCATATCCTTTTTCTTAGATATCTAAGTTCTAAGACATTCCCTATAGTTGATTTGGTCACTTATTAATTCACTTCTTATATTGACTCTAGTTTTTCGAACCATTCAAGAGTTACTTGTAAAATCTTATCAACTAAATATTTTCAACCCAAAAATTCCTAAAAAACTTCTAGAATTAATTTATTTTATTTTGGGGTATTACACACGTAGCAAATGATCCACCCGTAATGCAATCTCGAAGCCTAATGCTACAATGTAATGTTGAATAATAAATATTAGTAGAGCCAGTCGACAACTGTCAGCCATCGATCGACAACTTGTGTCTGTGAGGGAAATTGATCGATAGATTCTCGAGCTAGTCGACAGTTTCCTCCTACAAGACACCCAAACGGTTGACAACTTAGCGTAACCAGTCGACAACCTCTGTAACTTACACCCTTAAATCCACATATAACACACCTGAAGTGCACACAACACCCCGCAACCTCTATGAACCTATCCCAACATGGTTAGACATCATTCCAAAAATAAACATAGGGAGAACAAAACCCTATACTAGCTATAGAAAAGAATTCATCAAAAGTACTCCAAGTTATACCAACCTAGAACTCAAAATCCATAAAAACAATAGGGTCTATGAGAAAGGGAAATCGAACCCATAAGGCCAAAATAAGCTGTTAAATAGAAAAAAGGGATAGAAGAACTCGTCAAGAAAATAAGAAGAAAGATGAACATGGAACTTACCTTTAGGGATTTCAGATAGCTGAACCTGAGGAGAAGAAGCAACTTGCTAGAACTTGCACACCCTTTATCTAGAAGCTCCAAAACCAAAAGATAACTAAGAAAGAAGGAGAAAATGAGAAAAGAGAACGAAAGAGAAGAAGAAGAAGAAGAAGAAGAAGAGGAGTAACCACCCATCGCCTCTTGGTTACCCTCCTTCCATCGCCTTGTACCAACTTTTCCCCATCATTTTATATACTGAACAACCTACAAAATCGTGCACCAGTAGAAATCGATTGACAATTGCGAAGGCATCTATCGACTACTACAGGCCATCCTTCACTATCGGTCAACAGACTCACTGATTAGCGATCAACTTTATAAAATTTTATTATAATTTCAATGTTATTTTGACTTTAAAATTGGTTTAAATTAAATATTAATATGCATTTTGTGATTGCGTGCAAATTTAAAAAATTAATATAAAAAAATATATAAAATAATAATAAAGAGATAAATATAATATATAATATAATACATATATATATATATAAACATATATTCATGCATTCAATACATATATATAATATATTAGTAACTTAATTGAATGGCATGCGTGAAGCTTGGAGGCTGATTGCAATTGGAGCACACTTAGAGGCCCACATTTAATTGAATATTGTAAGTGAAGAAGCCCACCATCCATGCGTGGAGCAGCAAGGCAATTAAAGCCCAGCCGCATGGGCCAATTAGGGGCCAATTAAAGTCCAACTTGAAGCAGCCCAGCTTGTGGAGAAGGCTGGAGGGAGGGGACCTCACGCACGGCAGCAGAAACCAATGTTTTAAAAATCAGATCGGAGAGCGAATCGACTTATTAATTGGGTCATGAGTTAGTTGGTCCGATCGATTAAATCGGACTAGTCTGATTAGATGATATCATATATATATATATATATTTTATAATTAAATAATATATATATTAAATATATATTTTAATATATATTTAAAATACTAATATTCTATATATTATTATGAAAAATGCTATTATTAATTAATATACAACTAATATTTTATATATAATTATTATATATGTTATTAAAAATTAAGTAAGAATTAAAAATTTAAAAATAAGTGAGGGTGAAAAAAATCGAGGTCAACCCAATTCTAGTTCACCGGTCCGATCGGATTTTGACGGGTTTTGACTGGGTTGAAGGAGATTTGATTTTTTATGTTAAATCGGATCGGATAAGCTATCGGTTCCCAATTAAACCAGTCCAACCGGCCGATCAAGTTCGATTTTTAAAATAATTGCAGAAACGCGGTCCCTTATTGGCAATTCCTAATCAATTGAAGGGCTATTCCAGCGCACAACAGGGGATATATATATATACACACACGCACACAGCGCGCAAAGGGAGCACTCATCGCCGATTACAATCAGAATAAGGGGAGAAAAACAAAGAGCTGTGCGCTGGGTTTTATTCTCGGGAGAACAGTGTGCGCTGGGAGCAGTCTCGCACGGAAGAAGGCAACACGGAAGGGAGAGGTTTTCTGTTTCTTCAATTTACATACAGTAGAGGATCTTTAATTAATGCACAGTAGATATTAGTTTTAATTTCTGTTTCTTTAGTTGCTATTATTCAATACTGTATTAAGATTGCTCCTCTTATTTTTACTGTCTGTGGTCGCTTATAGATTTATGTTATAAATTTCTGTATCAGATTTAGATGATGCTTTATATTCTGTTTTTTTTTTTTTTTATTTCTGATGTTTTTATTTTCTGTTGTTATTAATTTGCTTTACCATTTTTTATTTACTATAATTAATTTCTGCCTTTTTATTTCTATAATTTAGTTTTAGTATTTCAATTTCAACATTTTAATTTCTGTAACTTTAATTTTTTGTTATTTAATTTCTGTCATTTAGATTCCCGTCATTTAATTTCTGTTAATTCATTTTTAAATGAAGGCGTGTAACTAAATAAATCTTGAGCCAAGACAAGGACATTGTCTGATGCCATGAATAACCCAAATAAGTTGAACTCTATTGCTTAGTTGAGGTTTTGAAAATTAGACAAAGAATTTTTGCCAAAATATTTGAATTTGGACTGGGGTATATGTCTAACTCGGAACCCTCATGTCAAGTATGTAGGTTGCCCAAATTGGTAATACCGTCATACCATACCCAAATCTAAGGGTGCGTTTAATAGACATGAAAAATGAGGGTGAAATTCATTTTCCATCTAAATTCTAGAAAATTCTATCAAACAGCTTTTCAATTCCATGGAATTCGAATTCCATTTTAGTTCAAAAAGTGAATATTTTTCTTGAAATCAAGAAATTGGAATTCCTAGGGGTTGGGGTAAGAATTGAAATTCCATGGAATTGGAATTCCACTCTCATTTTCCAACTCTATCAAACGCACCCTAAGTGTAATATATTTGTATTTTGGTTTATGGTAGTTGCTTTAAGTTAGATCTTCCCATGCCATGTATGGAAGATGCTAGAAATAGAACCATCATCATCCCAAAGTGTAATTAATAGCAAAATTCTGTGATCTAATTTTCAAATCCGATGATATTATAATTTTATGCTTGCTTGGGGAATGAATGGATCGGCACTTTATTTCCAGTGTTAGTTCACTATCTCAATTTTTCCTATATCACACCACACTATTTCACAATTTACTTTCATGCACTATCTTTACTTTTCTTTTAATAATTGACTTCCCTGTGGATATGACATGGACTTACTAGTTTAAATTCTATGCTGTATAAACCTCGTACGCTGGCGAGTGTGACCCATTTGTGAGTGTGTCTTTAGGATAGTTAATTTTTATGCAAGGGTAGGAGTCAAACACTCACCCCCATCGGTCAATAGGCATAATGCAAACACCTGTGAAATGCTACCAATTCAGCCAAACAGCTTACAAACAAGAAGGAATAGGCGACCGACAAAACTAATTTCCCTTAACATCCTCAAATTGTCTCAAACAATCGACAACCTTAACATCATCTATTGACATCCAGTGTCCATTACATTAAATGGTCGATAGTTCCCCGACAATGATCAATAGTCTCCCATTTTTGGGCAAACGGTTGACAGTCTGGTCTTCATCTGTCGACCGACAGAAGCCAATCTCCTTTAACTTCCAACCATATTTCCCTTTTATTTGCAACTCCACCATGCCTTGGCTTTCCAACATACATTCCACTCTTTATTTTCCACATAGCAACATCAACATAGGCATCTCAACTACTAATTACATAAACATAGAAAATGCATTCCTACCCGGTATCCTTATTGTAATGTCTAGTAATTTCGAGAGATAAATAATAATCATCAACTTGGGTGTTTAAGGATATTATTGAATATTTGGGAATTTAGAAAGAAATGATAATTTATGTTGTCAGCGGAAATGGGTAATTAGGATAATTAGTTATTTTATGTGAGAGTGTTTATGGAAAAGAAAAAAAAAGAATAAAATGAATCGATTTGGTGGAATTCTGGGAAATTTTGGGGCGAAAGTGAAATAAGAGGAAAGTCGGATGTAGGGTGTACGTGGGATTTTCGGAAGTTCTAGGGTGCTGGAGAAAATCTCGGAAATGGCTGGAAGTCACCTTAAAATTAGTTAAAGGTGTATATATGTTGAAAGGAGGCAGTAGCGCAGGCGACACGCGTGCGTGAGAGGGGAATCGGGGTCGCTGGTTCGATCTGCGGGGGAGACTCACGCAATGGGAAAAAAAGGCTTATTTTATTCAGCCAAGGGAGGCCCAAAACGACGTCATTTCGGCCCAAAGGTGGTGGCTCCCAGCAACTGCCTCCATGGCCACCATGTGGCTCTTCCCTAGCCACTTGTTTTGCACCTTTTTAAGCCCAATTTGGGCGCCTTCGAGCCAGCAAGAACAGAAAGAAAAGTGGGAAAATAGAGGGGCTCAGCTAACAGCGCGTGGGGGAGAAAAATCCAAAGAAAGTGGGGGAGGAAATATGGTTTAATTCGCGTTTTATGTGGCTAGGTAAATTAAATAAATTATTAGAACATTATATACATAGAGATATTAATTTTATACAGTTGAAATTAATTAATTGGGGCCCGAGAACTCATTATTTACTTTAACTGTATTACTTCGCAGCGGGAGTGCGAGAGAAGTTAGGATCGGCTATTTGCAAGCAAGCTCCTAACCCTTCCCTCATGTTCTTAATTTCCTGTGAGAGTCTTCATAGTTTTTCGTATTTTAAACTCTCCCTCACTGTGACTCAGTTCCATGCATTAATAACAATATTCCACGTGGCAACCACCCTATGGCCTATACTTTATTAATGGGCTTACTCTTAATGGGATGAGCTAAGTGGTGATGTCTTGGTGTCTTTCATTTCGTTGGTCCCAGAGCCTCGTATCTCTCCGCTTTCTTTGGGAATGATGTCGAACCCGTTTGGCTAGGTTCTTAGAAGAGTTGATTATGATTTAATGGGGCTATGTTATGAGTTTTCATGAGGAAAGTATGGTGATCGGTAAAATGTGTACTAAGACAGTTTTCTATGCTTGAGAAGAGGCGTGAATGAGAATGGTATCCTGATGTCTATGTGGCAATGTACATGAAGAATTATGAAGGAAGGTTATGAATTACTAAGTTTAGGAGATATAAATGTAATGTTGTTTATGTGGGTCTAAGGGTATGGGGTATAGAGCCATTGACTGTCGACCGTGGGTCGGGACAGTGGATGGCTGGATGTATGGGTTCCAGTCATTGGCTGTTACGATAAGCGCTAGACGGGCTAGAAGAGTTGGTACTGCCAGATTCTCGCCTTGATTGTGTGCATATCATGATATGTGTGCTGCTGGGGGTTGGGTTGCATTCATTTAGGGGACATGCCTTGTGTGTGAAGGGATGTGTGAGCATCTGCATGACTCGGTTGGTCTAAGAGCCAACTTGGGTACTCTAGGTGAACTGGTGCATTTAGAGCATATCGCATGTGTGAATTCCTATGTGGGCGTAGTATGGCCTGATGCTTGGTTTATGGGGGCCTTGCCATCATGTTTATGCTACAAAACCCATTGCATTTCCTATTTGTTGCATCGCATGGTGAGAATGTGCGATTTTAAATGATGAGTATGGGTGATGGGTGGCGCCCACCATAGAATGCATGCCGTGGAAGTGGCCCACGGGTTGGTGTGGACCACGACGAAACTTATGCTATGGAAGTAGCCCATGACCGCAACAGGTTATGATGTTATGTTATGATGAGTAACATGAAAAAGGGCATGATATGATGTTATGAAATGTTATGTGATGTAAAAGGTTATGATTTCTAAATGGGTGGTGTGTGAATTTAGTTTGTGTTATTGTTCGATATCACTCAAATAATGACCCTTTCATGGATCCTTTATGCGCGCGGAGGCTCCGGGAGGCGGGCCATTACACTTACCCATTCTTAGGTCGTCACAAAAGGACTCCAATAAAGAGACAAGGTAAAGGAAAGAAAAATCTTAAAAATATGAGGGTACTCCCCAACTCCAATTCAAGGATTATACCTCACAAATAGAGTCACATTTCATATTTTGGTAGCTATTGATGGATTGAGGCTTCTTAAATTCCCCAATAAGACTGACAAGCCTATGGGGAGAAAAAGGGAAACCTTTTACCAATTCCACAATACTCATGCCCGTTCCATTGACAAATGCCAAGACTTAGAGAATTAAATAGAGGCTTTGATTTGGGAAAGGGAATTGGGAAAATTTGTGGATATAAATGCCTGGAGGAAAGAACAGACTAACTACTTTGGAGGCAAGGGGCATAACTCAAGGTGAGAAGAATAATAAGAGAACATAAGTTCTTGTTGATCCAATAAAAGGTGTGTCCAAGAAACATGTTTCATCACTCAAAGGCTTAAAGCCCACAAAAGAATTTAGAATGCATACGTACGCTTCAAGAAAGTATCATAAGCAAGATTAAGAATCTTACTAGTTATATATTTCATTCAACAATACTTCCAAATTTTTCGGATGTGTTATAACTTAGGATTTCAGAATTTCTTTTTTCTTTTTTTTTCTTCACACCACAACGACTGATATACATATAATTCCCAATAATCCTAATTTCACCTTCTCAGCCTAACAAACCCGATAATCATATAGTTAAGACAGGTGATATCATTAAAAATGCGGAAGTTAGATCGAAACTGATATGGTACATAACCATAATGCTTTATTTATCATATAGAAAACTGTTCAAGACGTCTACAAAATACATTACAAGGACATCATCTCTGGCAAATGATAGTTGAACGTCTTAAACATATCCAAAACATATATAGGTTCACACATAAACAAATATATGTTAAACATGCTACAGGCGGCAAATTAAGCTTATTCTTCAGCTACCTCTTTTCTCTTAGAGCCACTTATCGAACCTAGAATGTTTGAATATTCCAGGGATATAGTCCAATTAGAAAATGAATCTTTTAGTAAGAAACTCCAAAATAATTTATATAAATGCATGAATAGGTATAAAACGTATGAGGAAACAACGAGGACTACTCCGAAGTGCCTCGTGAACATGTCAGCCTCCTCCAATGAGAGCTTTCTCAATGGCGCACGCATAGCCCCTCTCGGGAGGTCCCTAACCATGTCACCTCAGCCCGACCTCATAGAACTCATGCAAGCACCACATCTATTGTCCTTTAGGCTTACGGTCTTCCCCACGAGAGCTTTCTCTATGGTGCATGCATAACGCCTCTCGAGGGATCTCCAGACTTTTGCCTTTGGGTAACAACAAATAGGTACAACAGTATGGCGACACGAATTTTATAATTGCAACAGTTAAAAGCCAACAACATATATTTCCAAGAAAACACATTTCATATATGCAACATGATTTCACGTAAGAGAACAATAGGATTTTGCATACAGGATTCTCACAAAACATGTTTCATCTAATAGAAGTCTCAAGTAAGAGAGAAAAATATAGGGTTTGGAGTTTAGGAGGCTCACCTTGAAGGTTTATCTCTGGAAGTTATAATTTCACAGCAAACAGTCTAGGTTTATGTAGAAAACACAAGTTTCGATAAACTTAACCTCCCATATTTTTACATAGGGTTGAAGGGCATTAAATTAGGGACAAAAATGGAAAATTTCAAGACAAGAGGGCCCCTCACACGCCCTCACAAGCCCTGGGAAGGTGGCCTACGCGCCTTCACGCTCAACCACTTCCCGATGCATGTATCTCATGTGTCGCCCCTCTATTCCGGACAGCTTCACCTTCTTTTGGTTTTTTCGGCCATAACTTCCTCATTTTAACTCCCAGTCAACTCTCGTTTAAACCTACACGTCCTTCTCCCCCCCCCCCCTCTACAGGATTATTAAAAAAAGGACTTATCTCGCCGTTTTTCTAACTGTTTGGGATGAACTTTGGCTAAGACCCGAAACTCTGACGAGGCTTGTTCTCCCCCACTTCTCCTCCAATTTCTTCCTTTCTTCTTACAGAATTTCCTCCCCTCTCTCAAGAGTAAGATCCTCACCTTAGAATCCCTCAAACTCATTTGGAATGGTTAGAGAACAACCCATGGGCCTTATTTATAGATTTTCCAGACCAACCATGCGTTGCCACTTGTCTCAAGATAAGTTTTGGACTCCAAAGACTCAAAGCTATAATTGAATGTTGCTTGAAATCCAAAGTGATCCAAAACTATATTGGAATAAATCTTGAAATCCAAAGTGATTTATTTACGCAAATACCCCAAACTTCTTCCAAATGCCATTTTGACCTTGGTTTCAAGTCCTCAAGTTTTTATATTTTACAACATGAACCCCTAAGTCCCATGCTTCTCAACTGGCCCAACAAAATTTAGAAAAATATCATTTTTTACCTTTTTTTGATTGAAAACAAAATCACACTTAGGCCCCAAATGCATGTTTCGGCAGTAAACCCTTTTATTTCATCCCGAAACCACTTAAGAGTTGCTTTATTCACAAAATTAGAGCCTCCTAAGGGTTTTGTGGATTTCTCGAAAGCCCCTTACCATCATTCGGTCTTTCAGGCTATAACTTAGCAGTGCCCAAAATCGTCTCTAATTTGATTTCTTTTAGCATCATAAATCTCATCTTGAGACGCTCGTCAAAGACATACCTTTGTCCTTTGGTATCTAAGCTCCAGGGCATTTCCTGCAACTAATTTGATGATTTATTTTACTATTAAACTAACTTTTCGGTATTTTAAATTCATCTAAATTACGTGGCAGTCTCATGAAAATGTGGGGTATTATATTCTCCCCCCTTTAAAATAATTTCATCCTCGAAATTTAGCACATACTCGAAATTATTTAAATAATTATTGCATTCTGGAATACAATTTCTGGAAGAAAATATAAAAATTTCCTACGGTATTTCCATTTCCTCGAACAAATGAGGATATTTCTTCCTAATTGTTTCCTCAAGTTCCCACGTTGCCCCGTCATCCGAGTGCTTTCCCCACTGAACCTTCACTGACGAGATCTCTTTATTCCACAACACTTGAGTTTGGCGGTCCAAAATTGCTCTAGGTGACTTTGGGTAAGTCAAATCATTCTTTAACTCAATTGTCTCTACCTGAACTCCGAGGGTTGGATCCGGCACATGCCTTCAAAGTTGGGAGACATGGAACATATTATGAATCTCAGATAGGCTAGGCGGAAGCTCCAATCGATAGGTTAAAGGTCCGACTCTTTCCACAATCAGATATGGTCCTATATACCTTGGCTTCAGCTTTCGTTTACTACTTCCATGCAACACCAAATGTTGGGGTGACACCTTGAGATACACTAGATCCCCTACCTCGAACTCTAGATCCCTTCTTCTTTGATCAGCATACGATTTTTGTCAGCTTTGCACAGCTTGGATCCTCTCTTGGATTATCCGAATCTTGTTTATAATCTGCTGCACTAGTTAGGGTCCTAACATCTGTCGTTCTCCTACTTCGGTCCAAAAGATGGGCGACCAACACTTCCTTCCATACAAATCCTCATAAGGGGCCATCCTGATGCTACCGTGGTAATTATTGTTGTACGTGAATTCTACTAATGGCAGATGCTCTTCCCAATTTCCTCCAAAATCAAGGGCACAAGATCTCAACATATCTTCAAGCGTTTGAATTATCCTATCTGATTGCCTATCAATCTGTGGGTGATAAGCCGTACTCAATTTCAGCTGGATCCCTATGCATTCCTGCAAATTCTCCCAAAAGCTCAAGGTTAACCTTGAGTCCCGATCTGAAACTATACTTACCGGTGCTCCATGGAGTCGTACTATTTCCTTTACATACTGCTCTGCGAATCTTCGCACTGGTTGGTCCATCCTCGTAGGCAGGAAATGCGCTGATTTTGTCAACCTATCTCCTACCACCCAAATGGCATCATAGCAGTCCAACTCTTTGAAAATCCTATCACGAAATCTATCGTGATATGTTCCCATTTCCATTCGGAACCTCCAAGGGTCTTATCAACCTTGCAAGTTTATGGTGCTCAATTTTTACCCTTTGACATACATCACACTGTGTCACCCTTCTAGCCACGTTGGCCTTTATCCCCGACCACTAATAGATTTCCCAAAGATCTTGATACATTTTCGTGGCTCCTGGGTGCACAGTATATTTAGCTCTGTGGGTTTCATCCAAAATTTTCTGTCTCAACTCCTGAAGGTTTGGCACATACACTCTACCCCAAAACCTGAGAATGCCATTCCGCATCTCAAAATCCAAACTCTTGGGCTGGCCCTGCTTATCTAGCCATGGACGTATACATTGGTCACCCCCACTAGCCTTTCATGTCTTGATCTCCAGATCTAGCCGAACCACCAGGCCATCTACTAGGATAGAAGATCCATTCAGCACTACACTCACCATCATCAGGCTAAAAACCTCAATCAGCAGCCACTCCTAGGCCATCAACCAGGCCATAACAGTAGGCACAATCCTAGTTAAAGCGTCAACCATCACATTGGCACGCGTCGGGTGGTACAAGATAGTGCAATCATAGTCCTTCAGGAACTCCATCCACCGTTGATGCCTCATGTTCAAGTCTTTCAGCGAGAACACATACCTAACACTTTTGTGGTCCGTGAATACATCAAACGTCTCTCCATATAGGTAGTGCCTCCATAGTTTCAAAGCATATACCTTTGTTGCTAACTCCAAGTCATGCGTTGGGTAGTTCACTTCGTGCCTCTTCAACTGTCGTGATCCATACGTGATCACCCGACCATGCTGCATCAATACACAACCCAAACCAACCTTCGAGGCATCGTAGTATACAACATATCCATTGGGCCCACTAGGCATTGCTAGAACAAGTGTCGAGGTCAATCTGCCCTTGAGCTTTTGAAAACTTTCCTCGCACTTGGCAGTCCACTCGAACTTGATGTCATTCCGTATGAGCTTCGTCATAGGTGCAGCTATTTTCGAAAACCCTTCCATGAATCTTCGATAGTAGCCTGCTAACCCCAAAAATCTTCGCACTTCGATCACGCACATCGACTGCTTTCATCCTCGAACAACCTCAATCTTGGTTGGATCCACTGAGATCCCTTCAGCTGAAATCACATGCCTAAGAAACGCCACTTGGGATAGCCAGAACTCGCACTTTGAGAACTTAACATATAATTGATGTTTCTTAAGAGTTCCTAACACTATTCTCAAGTGCTCCTCATGCTCATTCTCATTTGAAGAGTACACCAATATGTCATCTATGAATACGATCACAAACCGATCCAAGTAGGGTCTAAAAACCCTATTCATAAGATCCATAAACGCTGCTGGAGAGTTAGTTAATCCGAATGGCATTACAAAATACTCAAAATGGCCATACCTCGATCGAAATGCCATCTTCAGAACATTATCTGGCTTAATTCTAAACTGATAATACCCTGATCTCATCAATCTTCGAGAACACCTTTGCTCCCTGCAGTTGCTCAAACAGCTCGTCTATCCTTGGGAGCGGATACTTGTTCTTTATCGTGGCCTTATTTAGCTGACGGTAGTTAATGCACATCTTTAGACTCCCATCCTTCTTCTTTACAAGTAGCACTGACGCGCCCTATGGCGACGTGTTTGGCCTAATGAACCCCTTATCAGTCAACTCCTATAGTTGACTTTTCAATTCTTTCATCTCTGTTAGAGCCATTCGGTATGGCGAGATTGATATTGGCTGGGTTCTTGGCACTAGCTCAATTGAGAACTCGAGTTCCCAAGGTGGAGGTAGTCCCTATGATTCTTCCGAAAACACGTCATCATATTCTCGTACCACTCGCACCTCATTGAGCTTCTGTACCTCTCTTTCTTCTAACTGTGCATAAGCTATGAATCCATGAGCTCATCGTCTCAACAACTTCGCTACCTTCATTCTTGAAATCATCTTTCCAACCTTGGGGTCTCCTTGCCCTCAAAATTTGACCCACCCTCCTTCGGGTTTTCTTATGGTCATTATCTTCCTACGACAGTCTATATTGGCATCGTACTTGGATAAGAAGTCCATCCCTAAGATTACGTCAAAATCATATACTTCTAACAAAATCAGATTGGCTTGGAACTGAACATTACTCAGGCTAACTTTGCATCCCCTTACCATTTCTGAGGACTTCATACTCTTACCCATAGGTGTCGAAATCACCATCAGACACCCCATAGACTCAGTTTCTACTCTCAAACTCCTAGCCAATGCATGCGATATAAAAGAATGAGTAGACCCTGGATCTATCAGTGCATGCAAAGGAGTATCCAAAATGAAGAGAGTATCTTGAATAACCACAAGATTTGCCTCTGCGTCCTCCTTGGTTAAATTATAGACTCATCCCTATCGAGTCTCTTTTCCTTCTTCGATCTTCAGCTGCTACTCTTTCTTCTTTGGGTAATTCCTAGAGATGTGCACGTGCTGGTTGTAGTTGTAGTAGATCACGCCCACCAACACTATGCCTATGGCCTTATCTTCTTGGGCCACATTTTCGGGCAATTTCTAGAAATGTGCCCGGGCTGTCCACAGGCGTAACAAACAATTATTTGCTCATTGCACCTTTTCCCCTGGTGCCTTTTGTTGCATCTAGAGCACGCCTTGCCATTTTTCACGATTTTTCCATCCCGAGGTCCTGAACTTGGGTTGGATTTCTCTTATTGTACTCCACATGCGTCATATTCTCCTCAACCGTCATAGTTTTGAAAACTATGTCTGCATAAGACTCCACATGGACCAGGCTCATCAACTGTTGAAATTCAATTGTAAAGCTTGCAAGAATTTCTGTCCTTTCTCCACATCATACATCCCGTACAACGGCATATACTTGATTATCCGCAAAAACTCAGCTTCGTATTGGGCCACAGACATATTTAGCCCTTGGCGTAGGCTCATAAACTCTCGAGCTCAAGCCAATTTCTAGCAGGTGGGAAAGAATTTCCCGTTGAACAGTTCCTTAAACCATTCCCATGACATGCTTCCCCAATTCTATGTTTGTCGCCGACCCTTGAGTTCCTGCTTGGTTAGGTATCAATCGCTACATAGTCCTCCACCATTGGGCTGCTTTCTCTTCTAGCATATAGGTCGCACACTTGACCATGTACTCATTCAAGATTCTCAATCTATGTATGATCTTCTTGGTCTGGTCCAACTAGTATTCATTGATTGCGGGGTCGTTTGTCAATTTTCCTCGAAACACTAATGGATTTTATCGCAGATACCTTTCCAGAGCATTTACTTATCTTTGGTCGGGCTACGACTCTGAAATTCGCCCAGCCATGCCTTCTAGGATTCTTTCAATCCTATCCATCCGACCTTTACCGAGGTCAGCTTATGCATCTCTTTGTCCTCTTACACCACCTCCTGGGTGTGGGTTGGTGTTGCTTTCTTTGCCATTGCCTCTCTCGTGCCTATTCCTTCTTGTATTCACCATCTAGAAAGAAGATAGCGAATTACTAAATCACCATGGCATGACGCAATTCAAATCGAATAAGCAACAAGAGTATGCCACTAAATATTTCCAAAATCCTAACATATTTCCCAAAATTTACAGTGGGTTTGCTTATCTAGCCACATGCGAACTTTTCCTTAGGTTTGCTCTGATACAAACTGTAACACCCCAAATTTTTTGGGCATGTTATAACTTAGGATTTCAGGAATTTTTCTTTTTTTTTTTCACACCACAACTACTGATATGCATACAATTCTCAATAATCCTAATTTCACCTTCTCAGCCTAACAAACCCGATAATCATACAACTAAGACAGGTGATATCATTACAAATGCGGAAGCTAGATTGAACTTGATATGGTACAAAACCATAATGCTTTATTTATCATATAGGAAACTGTTCAAGACGTCTACAAAATACATTACAAGGACATCATCTCTCGCAAGTGATAAGCGAACGTCTTAAACATATCCAAAACATACATAGGTTTGCACATAAATAGAGATACGCTAAACATGCTACAAGCGGCAAATTAAGCTTATTCTTTAGCTACCTCATTTCCCTTAAAGTCGCTTATCGAACTTGGAACGTTTGAATATTTCAGGGACATAGTCCAATTAAAAGATGAATCTTCTAGTGAGAAAATCCAAAATAATTTATATAAATGCATAAACAGGTATAAAATGTATGAGGAAACAACGAGGACTACTCCGTAGTGCCTTGTGAACATGTCAGCCTTCTCCAATGAGAGCTTTCTCAATGGTGCACGCATAGCGCCTCTCGGGAGGTCCCTAACTATGTCACCTTAGCTCGACCTCATAGAACTCATGCAAGCACCACATCCGCTGTCCCTTAGGCCCACGATCTGCCCTACGAGAGCAACAGTCAAAAGCCAATAGTTAATATTTCCAGGAAAACACATTTTATATATGCAATATGATTTCGCGTAAGAGAACAATAGGATTTTGTGTAACGACCCGTTAGAGGGCATAGTATTTATTCAGAATTAGTTAATTAATTATTGAAGTAATTAATTAAGAGAACTTGCCGTTTAATTTTCAATGTGGCAATTTAGAATATTTTCAATTGAGAGATCAGCATCTAATTAGCATTTAATTCTTTATTTAGTGTTGAAATTAAATGAAAGGACTTGAGCGTCATTTAAGAAGTTGTTATTTATTTAATTAGTTAATAAGAGTTATTATGAGATTAGGAGTCCAGGTGCGAGAAGGCTTGGGCTTAGAAGTCTCCAAGTTATAATGGGAATGTGAGATGGACTTAGGGTTGTTTATATATATATATTTGACCATAGCCATATGTTCTTCACGCCACAAGAACAGAGAGCAGGAGCCAA
Source organism: Diospyros lotus (assembly GCF_014633365.1). NCBI lineage: Eukaryota > Viridiplantae > Streptophyta > Magnoliopsida > Ericales > Ebenaceae > Diospyros > Diospyros lotus. The sequence continues at coordinate 13,781,731 of NC_068347.1, forward strand.
CAGTGGGTTCAAGTCTTTGCTTAGGAAGATTTTTGTTGCAATCGTTGATCCGATTAGAGTTAGCATAAGGCAAGTATCCTATCTGTAATTCCTTTCATTATAGATTCATAACAGTTTGTCCTCAGTTGATTCTAGCGTTCCATTGAGTTCTCATATTTATATCAGTTGCAGTATATATATATATATATGTATACGTAGAACAATGAGTGCATGAGGAAGTTATGTGGGATTCTTTCTAGTGAATTTTTTAAATATGATCTTCAAATCATATTAGCAGTGATCTCAGAATACTAAGACTAATTGATTTGGGTTCCTAGTTTAATCAGATGGTATGTTCAAGAATATGTATGTAGATTCATGTGATATATCCATGTCCAGTGAGATATGATAAGCCATGCACAATTCTTTTCAGCGTTTTCTTTCATAAGCGGTTGATTTAATACATCTTGATATTATTTTATATCAATTGGGATTGTTCTCCCAAGATTTCTTTTGGAATGGTGTAGTGATGCTAAGTTTTGATTCAAGATATGGTCTCTGTTATCGTAAGCTTCGTTTTGTATAAGTTTCCAGTCATTCGAATGAGCCTCTTTGTCATTCGAATGAGTTCAGTGGTATCCGAATGAGTTTTCAGTGCTATCGTAGGTTTTTCCCTTATAATATATCAGTCATTCGAATGAGTCCCTTGTCATTCGAATGAGTCATGTGTTATCATATCATTCGTATGTGTTTTTGGTTTGTCATTCGAATGAGCTTCCTTGTCATTCGAATGAGTCCTTGAAAATGCGAGTAAGCTGTTGCTTTGTATAGTCTAGCATTCGAATGAGCCTTCTTGTCATTCGAATGATCCATAAATTGATTCGAATAAAGTTACTGTTGCATTTGAATGAGTCGCTTTTAGCCAGTTCAAAAGTTGGAAATTTTTAAAATTCATTCGAATGAATTTGTGAGTCATTCGAATGAGTCCCTAATCAGATCCGAATAGCCTTGTTATATATCATCTATCATTCGAATGAGCCTTCTGTCATTCGAATGAGTCTCTGTCATTCGAATGAGTTTTCTGCCATTCGAATGAGCTTGCTGAAATCCATTTTTTTTTTATTCGAATGGGCTATTTTTTCATTCAAATTGCTTCATTTTGCTTCCTCAATCATCCAAATAGTATCAAATGGCATCCGAATGGCTTCCAATAAATTCTTTATTCAAGTCTTAAATTTAATATAAATATTCAAATTATTCAAATATTGAATTTTTATGCCAAGATATGATAAAATCCAATATGCCATGCCTATACTCAGAAATTTCAGAATATTTGAGTCTCAATATAGATGATAAAAATACCATGTTTAGCAGTTAATTATGACATAATCAGCATTATTTTGTGAGATTATGTGTAACACCCGGTGTTACAGGTGTTAAAAGAATGAGAGAGAAAGTGAGAAAATTCCAAAAATGCCCTTGAGAAGGTGTTGGATCCTTGAGATTGAGGGTGCCCTATGAGAGGGGTATTTTGGTAATTTGGATAGTGAAATCCAATATAAAGGGTATTTTGATAAATTGGAAATAATTCCTATGTGGAATTAGGTATGTAAGTGAATAAGATCCTAATTTGGTGTTTATGTGGAGATATATGGGATTAATAAATTCACAAGGGGTATTTGGGAATTTTGGAATTTAATTCCATAAAGGAATTTAATTATGGAATATTAGGAAACTGGTGGATATTCAATTATGTGGTAAAGTAATTAATTTTTCCCTATATTAGAGAATAAATGTGGTGATGCCACATGGATGGAGGAGATTAGAACTTGGAAGCCAAGGTTGTGTCTTGGAGTGACACATGGCATTTTGTGGTCCAAGTTAAATGAGAGATTAAATTAAATGCAAAAAGAAATGCTAAAAGGGTCTTTCAAGCATTTAATGAGAGGCATGATTATATGGATTAAAGAAAATCCAAAAGAAAATGGTAAATGGTCACCATTAATGCCTTGGAAAATATGAGATTTATTTAAATGAGAAAGAAAGCATTTATGTCTTTCAAAGTGGTCTCTCATGTGATGGTGAAAAATTGTCCCATTAAATTAAATGGGAAAGAAATTTATTTATGTCATTCAAGTGTGATGGTTATGAAAATAGTCCCATTAATTTAAATGGGAAAGAAATGATATTTCAAAGGATGAGATTAATTCTTGAAATGGGAAAGTGATCCAAGGGTTGCCATTAAATCTTGGAAGTTGGCATGGATTGCCAAATGGGTGGAGAGATTTTAAAGAGAAATGATTGGAAGGTGGAGATTTAATCTCCAAATTAAATCAAAGGCTAGGATTAAAACCTAGCAAAGCACATGGATTGTGCTTCCTTTGGATGGCTAAGATGTTGTCTTGTAAAGTGAAAAAAGATCCAATGGTGGATTTTAAGCAAGACTTAATGCCATGGATTGTGTTAGTTTGGAGGGTGAGGATTTATTCTCACCAAATAAATCTAATGGCTAGGATGCATTCTTGAAATATGAGGGAACTAGTATAAAATGGCAAGAAGGGAAGTCTTGGTTTCCTTTGGCCATTTGGAGAAAGAAATGAAGAAGGAAAGAAAGAAAGGGAGATAAGAAAGTCTCCCATGGAAGAAAAAGTGAAGAAGAAGAGAAGAAATCAAGTAAGTGCATTCTTCCTTTCTTTATTTAGTGTTTTTTTATCCAAAGAAAGTGAGTTCTTGTTTGAATGCCATTTTAGATGGGAGAAAATGAAGATGGAAGCTCTCTTGAAATGGAGATTTAATATTCAAGAAGAGGTAAGGGATGGCCCCATGGGAGGGTGGCCTTGCAATGAGTTTTAAATATGTTTCATAAATGTATATGTTGCATTTGGCATGTTCTTTTATGTTCATGAGACTTATGGCCATAGGTTAGTTGGGAACATGGTTGAAATGGTGGGTTGATGCCTCTAACCTTGGAGGGTTGTGAGGGCAAAGAAACCTAGCCACACTTGCATGCATTTGGCATCATATAATCTTGTTATGTTCATATTTATTTTGCATTGCACCCTTATTGAGCTTAATAGCTCATGAGGTTTTTACCCTCACATGTAGGTTGTGAAAACATGGTAAAGTAAAGCAAATGGTGGAATGGCATGTGGGAGCATGAAAAGAAGATTCAAGTGCATGTTATGGCCTATGGAAGCCTATGTTGTTATGTTTGATTTATGAGATGTAAACTTGTTTGGTTGGTGATGGCTTATTCAAGCCTAAGATCATGTATGTAATTTATATTTTAGGATGTTTGATTTTATTGTGAAATGAGGCATTGGCTTAAGGCATGTTGAAGCCTAGGTTGGGTGAAAGCCTCATTGTTGAGTATGTTGTGGGAAGCAACTAAGATGTAAAGTAAAATGGTTTTGTTGGAAAAATTTGTGTGTGTTTGATAATGTTATGGAAGTATTGAAAGTTGGGTTTAAGCCTTGATTATGGAGAATTAAAGGCAAAATCAAAATGAATGTGAAGCATTTTTGATTATTTTAAATTCTGGAAAAATTGGGTTAGGAGGCCCAAGAATATAAAAAAAAAAAAATGAAGTTGCAGCCTGGCTGCAGCAGGGGAAGCAGCAGCCCCGCGCGCGCGCGGGTAGCTGCGGCCGTGCAGGCGCGCGCACGCGGCCACGCGCGGCATGCGCAGCCAACGCCCCGTGGGGCCCCGCGCGAGCCCCGGGGCGCGCCGTGGGCCCCGCCGGCCAATTTTTTAAAAAATTGAGAAATTACGGGGCGTTTCTTAATTGAATTTGGGCCCCGGAGGAATTTTCAAAATAAAGGGATTTTTCGGGCATTTTTGGAGAAAATGCCGAAATTTTGAAAATTTGAAAATGATGAGTTTTTCCTCCAAAATTGGTGATCCATCAATGGATTGGTTTAAATGGTGATTTTTAGAGCCCGGTAAAATTCTTGGTCGGAAAAGAATTAAATTCAAATGAGAAAATAATGATTGGGCGTCTTTGCGAGATTTCTTTTTAACCAAACGCGGTGTGGTTTAAAACCCAATTCTGCTAGTAAATCCTAGGGTTTAAGGGAAGGGAATGACGAGCCTAGTTCCCACCTAGGGCGTTTCTTCTTGAAACATAGTCTGCCCTTCATCAAAGACTAGGCAGGTGGACAATTCGGGTAATTGTTCACGAGTAACACCCGTAAGTGGGAGTAGGGCGTTACATTATGTGCATACATATTTGTATGAGCATTGAGCATGACTTTATGTGGAGCACTACATATCGTGTGCCAGCATTTATATGAGCATTGCATTATGCGCGCCAGGCGGCTTGTCCGCAGGGATCCCACTAGTATCAGTTCAATTATATCTCAGTTATGAGTTGCTCGCCTGATGTCGACCAGGGAGCTAGGGGCATATTGCCCAAAGTATGTGCTTACAGTTTTTATGTTTGTAGGACTCAGATCAGTCAGGTATGTATTACAGTTATGTGGGCCTACGTACCAAAGTTGCATACCTGCATTTAGTTACAGTTATGTGCATTACATCTTATAAATGCCATCCAGTGATTATTATATCTCTCAGTACAAGTTCAGTAAGTATTTTTATTAGTATCGATATTCTTCGATTCAGTCTCAGTTATTCTTTTTAGTTTATTACTTGCTGAGCTTTGTAGCTCACCTTGTACTCTTCACCATTCCAGGTCCTAGTGGAGGAGTATCAGATGTGGGGCCTAGCAGCAGTGTCCAGTAGTGTGTGTACATGGAGCCGCTCAAGACCAAAGATGTCTGGGAGTTGTTAGTTTATTAGTTAGTGCTTGATCAGTTTAGATTTATTTTATATTCCAGTTTAGGGATTTTCCCTTAGATGTAATTTATGGTTTTCAGTTATTGACTCAGAGTTTTATTTCAGTTGATTGAGATGTTCATTTTGGTATCAGATTTCAGTTTATCAGTCAGTTTATTTTATTATCTCCAGTAGCACCTCTTCTCGGGCAGTTCTAGGAGAGGGGGTGTTACATTTTGCATACAGGATTCTCAAAAAACATGTTTCGTGCAATAGAAGTCTCACATAAGAGAGAAAAATATAAGGTTTGGAGTTTAGGAGGCTCTCCTTGAAGGTTTATCTTTGGAAGTTACAATTTCACAGCAAATGGTTTAGGTTTCTGTAGAAAACACAAGTTTCGGTAAGCCTAACCTCCCATATTTTTACATAGGGTTAAAGGACATTAAATTAGGGACAAAACTAGAAAATTGCAAGACAAGAGGGCCCCTCACGCGCCCTGGGAAGGTGGCCTACGCACCTTCTGAAAGTAAAGCAAGATTGCTATGAGACAAGCAGCGTAGTTCAAATATTTTGAACCTTACCTCGATCTCGGCAATTGGATCAACGTCGAAATTAAATCATTCACATACAAATAAAATAGATCTAACTTTTAGATTTTTGAGTCGTTCGTGGATTCGAGCCGTCCAAGCGTCCGACCTCTAACTTGTGATACGCGGCACGCGTCCGTTGGCGAAGAGAGATGAATGGAAGTGCTAGCTCCTTCTCCTAACAAGGCTTGTGAATGGACGGGAAAATAATGATTTTTCAAATCTTGAAAACTATAAAAATAAAAGCTTAATTTGGGCATCCCATAAAGGGGTATTTGTAGAGGAACAACCTCCTAGGGTTTCCTAAACCCTAATAGACATGGATTGACTCATTTATCCTAGTCCATCTAGAATCTTAAGTGGGCCAAATCCATTTATTAAATATTTGACCAAAATCTAATTCAAGCCCAAATATTTAATTTAATATTTGGCCCAAATCTAATTTAGTCCAAATATAATATTTAATATTTAATATTTGTCCAAAATCTAGTTTAATCTAAATATAATATTTAATATTTGGCCAAAATCTAATTTAGCCCAAATATTAATTTGATTTAATATTTGGCCTAAATATTTTATTTAGCCCAAGTATTAAATTAAGCCAAAATTATTAAATTAAAAACTCTTTTCTAATTTAATCAATTGTCATTTTACGAAACTCTTCCCTATATGACAACCTCTCGTCATGTCGACGTCATTACGTCTATTTGTTCTTTTTTCATGAGAACCTAAGACAACACAAGTTCTTGTCGAAGTGTCCCACTTAACCATACGTTTGCTCTCCTAGTTTAAGCCAGGGACCGTACCTTTTTGCGTATGGTTCATTAGGCTTCCGAATATGTAACATCCCATATTTTCAACTCAGATATGATCTAATACTTGGGGAAATAAAGCATTTTCTTTGAAATCGAAAGATTTGGTAGGCACATGTGTGATTCCCGGGTGAACTTTCAAGGAGCAAATGAAGGATTTTCGAAGAATCGTGGAGTATAAAGCAAGAGATCATCATCTTAAGGGATTTTGGAAGGGTTTAAGCAATTCTGGGGCTCAAGTGACATAAGGGCAAAGAACTTTTGGGCCAAGGGGTTATTTGTGAGAAACTTAAAATATCTACTAACTAAGTGGTTAGGGGAACCAAATGGGCTAGCAAGTTGTTGGAAATGTAATCATGATCAATGATGAGAAATGTGGAAAATGCAATTAACCATGTGGGATGTAGTTGTTAATTAAAGGTGTAATGATGGGAAATGTAGAAAATGAATTAAACCATGTGGGATGTAATGACAGGAATATTGGAAAATCTAGTTAAACATGTGGAGGTTCAAAATATCAGGGACACGTGGCAAACTTTGGTTGAATGCACATGGATGGAATGATGACGCGACACGTGGCGCGATTTGGTTCGTCGAAGTTTCCTATAAATAAGGACTTTGGGTTATTCATTTGGGCACCAAGAAAGGAGGAAAAGAAAGGGAGTTTGAGAGAGGAAACGCTGCTAAAGAAGGCGAAAAATCTGCTAAAGAACGAGGGAGAAAAGGCCTTGTCAGGAAAGATCAAATCACCACCGTAAAGCACTCTAAACAACATTGAAACTACAAGGTAAGTCTGATTTATTTTTATAATCCTGTAGAAGGTTGAATAAGAGTGTCGTAAGTTCAAACGGGGGTCGAATCAAACCTAAAACGAGGAAGTTATGGCCGAAATACCAAAAGGTGGAGAAGCTGTGCGTTTTTTAAGGGAGGTGCGTCAGCCACCTTCAGGAGGCACGTGAGGGCACGTGCGACCTCCTCTTGGCCTGCAATTTTTCATCATTGACCCAATTTTAATTACCTATAACCCTATGTAATCACACTTGGTGTTTGGTTTACTGAAATGCATGATTTTTGCAGAGAACCCATCCCCGCCCATTGTGAACAGTGCTTCCTAGGGTAAACCTTCAAGGTGAGTGGTTTTCGCATGCTTCTTCCTTCCTGTTGATTATTCCTTGGTCTCATTTGTGTGGGGTTGGTGGCTTACATCTCATGTTTCCTTGCTTTTGAGCATTTCTTTCTTATTTTACCTGCATTACGGAGTTTGTTGTTGTGGTTCGTTGATGGAGTTAAACATGATTACTCTCGCGCTTGGTTTGTGGTTTACACATCATATTTTCCTTGGTTTGTGCACATTGCCTACAGGTGGGGTTGTGCCTACTTGATATTACTTAGTTTGTACATATTCCTTCTACTTTGTCTTTAACATATTATTTAGTGATAGTGGCTATTGGTGGATCGAGAATTTGTATATGATGATTGGTCACTTGTTGGTGAATCATCATGATGATCTGGGGGGCAATCCCGTGCCTATAGGTGGGGCTATGCCTACAGGTGGGGTTGAGGGGTTGGACTTCGATCACGTGCCTACAGGTGGGGCTAAGGCGTTTCACACGAGGGTTGATCGGAATGATGGTGACTCGGGGAGACTTCTTGATATATTACATTTTGGCTCTTGCATGCACTATTTCCTTTCTTTCTTACCACTCACTTAGATGTTATTATCTAACTTCGAGTGTTTTATACCCTTAGAACATTCAACTTCCAGGTACATCAGAAGTGTTAGGTGTTCCAGGTTCCAGTTCGAGTAAGGGCAAAGAGGTGGTGCTACACTAGCTTTGGGTTTTGCAGCTACCTTTGTCTTTATTTCATTATGTAACCTTGTAAACCACAACGATGTATTGTAATAGCAGTTAGGGTACTCAAGGTTGTAAGGGGTTTGTGTATGTGAGTGTCCTATAGCTGTACCTTCAGTGATGTGTTGAGTTATTTTTGGAGTATTGGAAGTCATGAGCATTTCTAATACTTGTAAATGAAATCTAGTGGAAAGCCCTTTATTTAGCTTTGGTTAAGCTCGTAGGTCGATCCAATGCTTCCGTTGGTAAGGGTTTCCATAATGCTATAGGTGATGTCTTCTTATATTTCACATTGTTGTGTATTTGGAAAAGCGGGGAGTTACAGAATATGTTGGCAATGTGTTGGTACAAACACATAAGATAAGATTGGCCGCTAGCAAGGCGTTATGTAACTCCCCACTTTTCCAAATACGCATTAACTTGAAATATAATTAAGACATCACCTACGGGCATTATGGAAACCCTTACCAACAGAAGCATTGGATCGAACCTGCAAGCTTAATCAAAGCTAAATAAAGGGGTTTCCACTAGATTCCTTTATATGTACAGGAAACGCATAGAACCTTTAATAAACCCAAAAGATAACTCACTACTTATAGTTATAACTGCAACACATGCCTAAGCTAGCGAATAAACCCTCATCATGGTAACTTCCCCATACAACATTTGAAGTGCACCAATTAAGATATTACACCAACACATCCCATGCATTTAATACAAGCTCTGGCATCCTAACTGCTATTACAACACATCATTCGGGTTATATAATAACATAATGAAATAATGGCTAAAGCTGGCTACGAGACCAAATCGGAAAGAACCCAAAGCTGGCAAAGCTCCACCTCTTTTGCCACGTTTTGAACTAAAATCTGTAACACCTGATATTTCTAATAAAGTTGGGACGTTGAATGTCCTAGGCGTATGAAACACCCGAGTTAGATAATAACATCTAAGTGAGTGACTTAGAAAAGGAAAGTATATGCGTACAAATGCAATAATACTATTATGAAATCCACCCCTGTGGTAGCAATGCCAAGCTGTTGCAATCACCCCCGCGGTCATCATAGTCACCCCTTGGCTCACTGCAAGAGCATGAGTTCTTCCATGATGGCCCAACAACTAGCCACAGTCACCAACACAAACATGATATATGACAAAGTAGAAAGAATATGCATAACCAAGGAAAAAAATGACATGTAAGCCACAAAGGCATGATATGCGAGCCAACATACACACACAAGTGAAGCAAAAAATTCTCAAAGTGTCACAAACATGCAGGAATCACTCACCTTGATCGTTTCCTTTCGATAGCACTGTTTATTGCCCGGTTTCGAGCATTAGGGCTGTTTTTGCAGAAATCACGGATTTTAGTAAACCAAACATTAAATATTTTACATAATATTGTAGGTAATTAAAATAGAGAGCAACGGTGAAAATTTCAGACCAAATGGAGGCTGGACGCGCTCTCACACGCCCCCGGAAGGTTGTCCACGCGCCACCTCCTTCCTTGTTACGGATTTTACAACCTAAAATTAAAAATGCTATAACTTGCTCATTTTTGCTCCGATTCGCTCTCCGTTTGAACCTACGGACTCCTATTTTCATGCTCTACGACCCCATGGAATGAAAATTGGCTTACCTTTTCGGTTTCCTTTCTGTTTTGGAAGTTTTCCGACCAGGTCTCTCTATCTTTTCTTCTTTGCTTTTTCTTTGGTTTTTCTTGCACTTGCTTGCTTTCTTTCTTCTTAGCTTCACATGGCCTTTCCTCCTTCCCTTTATATAGCCTTTAAATTCCCAAATCTTTAAGATTTCACTTGGCCTCCAAGTTGTTCATTTTCTACCCTAGTAATTATTACAACTTTGAAATTTTCCTATCTTCTAATGCAAGCCTCCATGCCTTCCAATCCTAGGCTTCCAAATACACCTTCAAGATAAGCTTTATCATCTTATTCCCTTTCAAGAAAATCCTATCTAATCCTAATCTTCCAAGTTTAGACTTTTAGGATAAAAATCAATCATTACAACCATTCTTCCTTTCCAAGCTAACCTTACAACTTCCAAGCTAAGTTATTCCAAGACTTTTAGGTAACATTTATTATTACAACTTCCAAGCTAAGCCTCCTTAAGACTTTTGGTGTAAGATTAATCATTCTTCCATAAGACTTTAAGGTGAAGTTCCAAATCTAATGCTATCTCTCTAAGTCATGTCTTCTAGGGTAAGGAATCATCATTGCAATCATTTCCTTTATTACGTTAATGCCCTGAATCAAAATACCATTTATTTTGCTACTATAATTTCCATTACAACATCCAAGTTTTATATCAAGTTCCGGGGTATTACAAGTCATGCCTACCCAATTATTCAGAAAGATTCATAATCTCCAAATAACCTTTCACGAGCATGGTTACCGTGTAATTCAATCATCTCGTCAATGTATCTTATCTAATCTCAAGTCTGGTGATGTGTTGCTTGATTACGATCACATGAGTTTTCTTTGGTCCACCGGATATCCTCACTCAATAGAAAATGAATCAATAACTCTTTATTAATCTCTTTCACCATTGCCATTGATTTAAAGTGAATATCCACCGAAGGAGCCTTAGATACATCATCCTCTATCAAGGGATAAAAGAGTCCCATCTTGATTATGCACTCATCTCCATAAGTCTGACGATATGCTCAACGATCGCCCACGTGCAGCCTTTGTCTAGGCCTATCGAAATGATGTCAAAGCATACCAGTCTTCTTATGAGATGACCGTGACAACCTCATGTCCAAGAATTAGTTACACCCATCTCGTATGAGAATTCCATCAACTTATAACCAAAATGGATTCTCATGGAAAGTCATGTCCAGTGACACGTTCTCCAACATTTGTCACCTATGTACTTGTCTAGGCATCCCCATGCCTATGGGTGTGAGACCCCCATTTCTATCACATGGCAAAAACATAGCACATATAAGTCTTACCATAATTATCAATGTCTATTCTTGACATTGCTATGACTTGGGACATTTAATGATGTTGAGAAACTGTGATACATCATCTCACATCTTTATAGGTTAATCATAGTATACATCATATGGATTTCTATCTAGTTTCATTTGGTCATTACAATAATAACAAGAAACTAATAGAACTACTTTTGTAAAATTAAATAACTCTTTATTCAATAATAAATATGATTACGTCAGTGTACAATTTTCCCAATTTGGTTAGATCTAGAGCACCTACGCTAACACCTTCAAGCGCAGCCACTTCCCAACGCGTGTATCTCACGCATCACCCCTCTGTTTCGGATAGTTTCGCCTACTTTTGATTTTTCGGCCATAACTACCTCATTTTAACTCTGATTTGACCCTCGTTTGAACCTACGGATCCCTTTTTTCCCCCTCTACACAATTAATAAAAAAAATGGACTTACCTCGTTGTTTTTATGACTGTTTAGGATGAACTTTGGCAAAGACCCGAAACTCCGACGAGTCTCGTTCTCCCCCACTTCTCTTTCGATTTCTTCCCTTCTTCTTACAAAATTTCCTCCCCTCTCTCAAGAGTATGATCCTTACCTTAGAAGCCCTCAAACCTTAAACTCACTTGGAATGTTTTGAGAACAACCCATGGGCTTTATTTATAGATTTCTTGGACCAATCATGTGTTGCCACTTGTCTCAAGATAAGCTTTGGACTCTAAAGACTCAAAGCTATAATTGAATGTTGCTTGAAATCCAAAGCAATATTGGATTGAGTTTTAAAATCCAAAGAGATCCAAAATTATATTGGAATAAATCTTGAAATCCAAAGTGATTTATTTATGCAAATACCCCAAACTTCTTCCAAATGCGATTTTGGCCTTGATTAGTTCTCAAGTTTTGATATTTTACCACATGAACCCCTAAGTCCCATAATTCTCAATTGGCCCAACAAAATTTGGAAAAATGTCATGTTCAACTGAAAACAAAATCACACTTAGGCCCTAAATCCATGTTTCAGCCGCAAACCTTTTGTTTCATGCCGAAACCAATTAAAGGGTTGTTTTATTCACAAAATTAGAGCATTTTTAGGGTTTTGTGGATTTCTCGAAAGTGTCTTACCATTGCTGCATCACTTACCCTGCATTTATCACTTTTTATATTCTTTTTGGATTAACTCAACTTATTTAGCAGCTATTTATGTTCACAAAAAGGGTGAGGCATTTAGACTCGCCAGTACACGAGTGTGATTGTAGCAGAAAATTTATGTATGTTTCCGGGCAAGACTGGGTCGATTCATAGGGAGATTACTCATGGAAGGAGATAACCACACTAGTTCTCTTGATTAATAAGACAATAAGATGAGATCAAACTAAGTGCAATATAACTGTAATGTGGATATAGAGAGGTCTTGGGTCAAGACAAATCTGGTGCCAAACCCAATTGATTCACCATATAGCTTTCTTTGATGTAACTAAAAGTTCAAATAGCTTGGATCTTAACCATAAAATATACTACTGAGATGATGATAACTCTTTATTTAAGCAACCTCCATACATGGCATGGAGACTCTATGTTAAGCAGTTATCATAAATCAGTGTATAAATAAGGTTTTAACAAAATAGTCACTTGGGGCTTGGGTATGAGAACGTTTCCAAGTCAAACAATTCCCATACGTGTCATGGAAACTCTAAGTTAGGCATATGAACCAATCCAAGCCTGAGATTTTCATTAAGAACATTTCTCAAACTATTTTTTGCTTCTGTTACTTGAACATCTGAGGTTCTGCTATCTTGATTCATTAGTGGCTTTAGGCATCGTCCTTGCCTTAACCCAAGGATTGAATTAGCCACACATCTTCATGGGAAGTGCACAACTAAAACTAATCTCAACGGATGATTACAGAGAGAATAAACGGGAACAAACAACAAGCACTAAATAAACTACTGTTGTATTGATTACTGAAACGAACTACAACTTGAAAAGAAAATAAATGGACTTGTAATATATCTGGAGTAAAAGCTCAGAACTAGGAACTAAGAACAATAACTGAAGTACCACAAGTTTAAAATACAGACAAGAACTAAAACAAGCAAAACAGAAAAGAATACTTTTTAACTTTCCACTGATCCTCTTCTTTTTGTATTTTTCTGAGTACTCTGCTCTCTACCCACACTTGATTCCAAAGAATGTTGGTTCCTTTTTAATCTTGTTGCGCATGGAAGAGGGGACCACTTGGTGAAAAGTTGTTCAAAAAGTTCGTTGAATTTACCTTAGAGCGACCGTGTTCATTTGCACATGTCAGAGCATTTTCGGATTTTCATTCGAATGTGCGAGCAGGGATATTCGAATGTATGCTTAATTTTCTTGGCCGCTTGGATCATTCGAATGAATGCAAAGCTCATTCGAATGAATTTCATGCTTTACTGTTCATTGCACGGTGATTTCTTCTGTCATTCGAATGCAACAGTACTCTCATTCAAATGAATTTCTAATTTTCCTCTTGACTTCCTCTTAATATTCGAATGACTTGAGAAGCATTCTAATGCTATCGTTTTCATCTGAATGCTATTGGGTAAATACGAATCCCCTTGATGTCTTGAGTTTCTTCTACCTATTTGAATTAGTCAGCCTTCATTCGAATATCTCTTATATCTTCTTCAACTACAATCGAATGACTTAATCCTTATTCGAATATGTCTTCATTTCTACCATACAATTTGTTCATCTGAATATCTTTTCATACTCAATTACATTCGAATGACTTAGAGAACATTTGAATGAATCCGAATTACCTTGACTTCCTGATTTGCTGCTTCTTATTCGAATTTTGCCAACCTTATCCAAATGCGTTCTCGATGGTCTTCATATTTGAATGTTATGAATAATTCATTCGAATGATCTTAACTGGCTTCCATTCGAATTGCTCTATCTTTGAATATCTTCTAAAGACTCATTCGAATTACTCAGCCTTTATTCGAATGTGTTAGACTTCGTCAGAACATCTTCATTTCTTGGCTTCTTTTTCCTCTTTTTATCATGCCTTTGAAGAATTAATTCATCCTTTGATCTCTTTTCCTTCCCTTGGACTGGAACAAACATTCTTTAATATCTTTAGCTCATTACATGGATTAAGAGGCAATAAAAATATAACAAATTTTGGCATTTTTTAGCATCAATCACACCCCCTAACTTAAACATTGCTAGTCCCTTAGCAATTAAATTAAATGCAAGAATACTTCATCATCCACAAACTCGTTGATAAATTAAATCTCGTATGTGAAGCAAAAATGTATGATCAATAGCATAGGGACTTTGGACATTCAAAGAAATGTTTATTATTTGAACTTTTGTCCAGGGCATACTTTTTAAGTTAAATCAATCAGCATATTACATTCAATTCTCTAAGCTTTGATTGCAAACCTCACTGGATATGTCTCTCTTCAATAAGCTGATCACTCAAAGTTGCTCTCAAAGGATGTACCTCAATTTGGAGTAGATGTAATGCAAGTTCAAAAAGGTATCATCAATTATTAAAAATGTAATTAAGGATGGAGGGGACCTGACATAGCTTCATGATCAGAATAGTGTCTCAATGAACAACATTTAAAATTGACCAAGTCTCCTTGTTCTTGAGATTATATCCTGAAATTGCATGAATCATAGAACCAAGAGGGATCTTACTGGGAAGTAATGGGGCTAAATGGTGATGTGGGATAGCAAAGGGAATGATGGAAATCAAAAGGGTGCTTAGGTCTTAGGAATTTTCAACCTCAACTAAGAACAAATAAATAACTTTGAACTTTATTTTTTTTTTTTTTGTTTGATACTAGAAATAAATATACACATGTGATGCATTCATGCATCAATAGTTGAAATCATATCAGGATATCTAAATTCAGTTGGTCGTATCCAAACCTGAATTTAACTGCTATTCCAACTGATAATGACCAAGCCTCCATTGCTTCACCCTCAATGGCTACGGGGGTGTTTTTAATGTCCTAGACCTAGAGACAACCATTTTCCTTAAATGGCAAAGTGGTCTTTTAATGTCAGATTCCAGACGATTTTTTTTTTCTGTCTTTGTCATGGAAAAACAGACTAAGCCTACAGAATAATTCCCGGGACCTAACTAATGGATGAATTTTTTTTTTCATGGCTATGGTTTGGACAGAGGCAATAATGCAAATGGTCATATAAGGCTCAAGTGGGCTATAAATGGGAACTGATCCAAAAGAAATAGGTCAATTGGCTCAAGTGATAAGAAAATGATCCCTCTATGATGTTCCATAAAACAGTGTTATCCATTCAACTGGTTCCAAGCTTAGAGTCAGTTAAGTTTAGCTGTTATCATTAAAGACACTCAAAGCAAAGTGTTGTTTTGAAGCTATTGAAAAATGAGAGAATCAACAAAGCATTTTATTTTATGAGTTGGTGTTATTTCACTCAGAATAAACAGTTATGAGGCTTTAACACTTACTTGGGTAACAAGTCTCCATTTAATTTGAGAATTTGGGTAATTTGCTGACCATTTCACCATTTTTATATGCCATCCAAACAAATGAACAAAAATAAAGCATCCTATGTAGTCCTGGTCTTGGTTCTAAATCTCATACAGTTCTGTTTTCAAACAAAAGATTGTCATACAAATAATCAATTGTGAATCTAAAGCATAGAGTGAGCAAAGTCACTTTCATTGAAAAAGGAAAATGTAATTAATCTTTGTAGTTCATAGGTACAGAAGTTAAGCATGAAGAATCAAATCCTATGACTACTCAGTGCCATCAGTGGCATCATCAGAAGTGGTGTTCTCCTTAGTGGAGTCACCAGAAAGAGTCTTTGATAAGGGTTCAGCAGGAGGAACAGAGGAAGAAGATGGAATGGCAGGTTGAGGAGGAGCTACATGCTTAGGCTGTGGATGTGTCCTGATGTAGAAGGTGCACCCCCTTCATCTCTCCATATGTCAATGGTCCTCTGTATGCAAGTCTCAGCCTCGGCCAACTTGGTCTTTGAGGACTTCTGTAGTGGCTCCTCTATAGATGTGCTCAGAAGCTGACCTGCCTTCTGGTTCAATGCAGTGTAATGGTCATTCATGGTCATCTCTCCTGAATAGATGACTCTCTGCCTCACCTGTAGCTCCTCAAAAATAGCCTCATGTCTCTCCTATATCTTCTTCAATGATTGCTCCACTAGGGTTTCATGTCTCTCTTGCCTTTCTTGCATTTCTTTGACTAACTCATACAAATCTCTAAGTGAATGATCTCTCTCTTGTCTCTTTGTCTGGTCCTCTTGCAGTGGCGGTTCCTGAGATGGTTCTTCTTGTCCTCCAACCTACCTAGCTGATGCCTCTCCTTTCTTGGGTGTTGTTGCCTCAAGCCTCTTCAACTGCCCACTGCTTCTTCAAGTAGATGCTGGGCTGATCCTATCCATTGGCTTGATGACTTCAAAAGTTGTCTTCTCTTTTACCCTGTTTCTCAATACAAAGTAGGTAATCAGCCCTCCAAATGGTAGTCCTCCACCTCCATGTGCATGCTTGACCACTAGGTCTATGGTATCAAAAATGTGCTTGGCCAAGTCTATGTGTACTCCTAGGATCATCTTCCCCATAAATGTGGCTTGCTTAACCAAGACACTGCTAGTGAATGCATAGGGCATGAAATGGGAGCAAATAAGCCTATGTAATGTGATGCATTTAGGGGATAAATTCTTCTTTGGGAGGGTAGGACCTAACCAGACAACATCTTCTTTTTCTGTCAAAATCCTAGCCAGGTTCTCTTTACCCAAGTCCACACTTGCCTCCTCAAGGTCCCTCGGTGATGCCTCTCTTGGGATTTGGAAGGTTTCAGCAATGTCGGAGGGCTTTAACTCTATTTTTACCTTTCTCACTTCAGTAACTAAGCACCTATTTCCCGAGTCATCTCTGTCACTGGTTACATTTGAGTAAAACTCTTTGACTAGGGGAACGATGGCCTTGTGCTGAAACTTAACCCAAGACTGCCATCCTTTGGCAGTAATCAATGATAACAAATCACACGGGGGCTCTTCAAAATGTTCCAACATGATTCCCCTCTCACAAAGCACTGGTATTTTCGCATATCCCTCACTATAATTCTTTTCAGCAGTGGGGCTAATCAACCTAACATTGGAATGTGGAGGATTCAAATCAATGGTTGGGGTGGAAGCGGGTTCTTTTCCTTTCTGCCTCTTTGAGGCCCTAGAGTTTTCTCCTACAACCTTAGGGCGTTTTTGCTTCGGAGACATGGCTAATTGAGGGATGTTTGGGCTAGGGGGTTGACTTGGGAATTTTGCCGAACAGTTGGTAGGCACAATATGGGCTTTCCCTTCTCTTCTTCTTTCAATCGCCCAACCAATCCCCTTTTTCTCACACTAATCTCCTTTACTCCCTCTTGTCAACAACTCCTTTATCCAACAGAATGCCCTTTAAATTCAATCAATTTAAACAATCCTTACCTCTCGACTATTCTCCTTCTGGAGCATTCGAATGCAGCAACCCCCTATTCGAATGAAGGCGCACTTTTCTTCCCCGTGTTGTAATCGGCTCGATCTTTGGATGGATGAAATGGATGATGAATGAGGGTTTTTAGAAATGGGCATCAAGATATATAGGGAGAGTTCGGGTGGATGGATGAATGATCGCACCGATTGAGGAAAGGATTTGAATGAGGGAGAAGAGTGTGTCGATTCGTATTGATGGAAGGTTATGAAACTGACAGAAGCATCATTCGAATGATTTTAGGGTCATTCGAATGAAAGAGGCAGATTCGAATGATAATTGGGAGATTCGAATGAGAGATCGAGTGGATGAATAATGGGTAACAGGAGATTCGAATGAGAGAGAGAGAATATGAATGTTCGCTGAAAGCTTTTAAAAGACTAGACCCCTCATTCGAATGAGGAAAAATTCATTCGAATGAATTTTAAACAGTAATTTGATTATCGAAGGATTTGAGCTACTCATTCGAATGCAACAGTACTTTCATTCGAATGAATTTCTCGGTCATTCGAATGATTATGAGGGTCATTCGAATGAATCTGGAAATATGCTCGCAAAGGACTATTTGAATACAACAATCATTCGAATGCAAAAAGCTTCATTCAAATAATTTATCCGATCGACAAGATAAAATTTTTTTTTGATTTTTGATTTTTTATTTTTATAGATAAATCAAAGCCATATTCGAATGTTAGAGATGGATTCAGATGAAGGTAAGGTTATCCGAATGACCTTGCGGTTATTCGAATAGCCGCTGTAGCTTTTAAAGAAATAACAGACTCATTCAAATGAATTTTAAACAGTAATCTCATTTGTGAAGGAATTTGGCCGGCTATTCGAATGCAACAGTGCCCTCATTCGAATGAATTTTGGGCATATTCGAATACAACAGAGACTATTCAAATGCTTTCTCGATTTATACTTCAACAGGTCATGGGTCATTCGAATGGTTTACAACACATTCAAATGACTGAGTTCATTTGAATACGATATTCGAATAACAACAAAAGAATTTTTTTTTTATTTTTATTTTTTTTTACACACATACTTCTAAAGACCCAAACACCTATCACAAAATTTAAATTCTCATAGCAGATCATCAAGAGATATATATATACACAAATAAGCATGAATCATCCCAATAGTTCAAGCATACCTTTACCCCCCAACTTTTTCTACACAATACTAAAGAAAGAGAATGCAAGGATTACCTGGATGCCTTCAATTTTTTGTTTTTTTTTGTTTTTAGCACAGAGATCTAGTTACTTACTCGTATATTGCTGGTAGTCTTCATTGCACATGTGGATCCATGAGCTTGCTACAAGACTTAAATCAAAATGAAGAGTGAAAACAATTCATGAAAGAAAAACATTAAATTTATATTTTATTTTGTTTTTTTGTTTTTTTTATATAAGCAACCCCTACCCAGTGGGTGGATCTGTAAGATCCATGTTCTCTTCCTGTTCATTCAAATATTCATAGTAGGGTTTCAGACGCTGTCCATTTACCTTGAGAACATGACCAAATTGAGGATTTTCTATATCAAATACACCATGAGCTGAGATGGAATGAATTCTATAGGGCCCAGTCCACCTTGACTTGAGTTTTCTAGGAAACAAATGGAGTCTTGAATCGTAAAGAAGTACATGTTGACCTATACAAAAATTCTTCCTGTTAATGTGTTGGTCATGCAATTTCTTCATGTGCATCTTAGAGAACTTGGCATTCTCAAATGCCTCATTTCTAAGTTCCTCAAGCTCATTCAGTTGCAACTTCCTGTTGAGGCCCACTTCTTCTAAACTTTCATTCATCTTCCTGATGACCCAGTAAGCCTTGTGTTCAGCCTCTACTGGTAGATGACATGGTTTTCCATAAACCAATCGATAGGGAGACATGCCTAATATGGTTTTATGTGCAGTCCTATAAGCCCAAAGAGCATCAATTAACCTTAAGGACCAATCCTTTTGGTTGGAATTGACAGTTTTCTCTAAAATGCGCTTGATCTCCCTATTTGCCAATTTTGCCTAGCTATTGGTTTGAGGGTGGTATGGCATTGAGATTTTATGAACTACCCCATACTTTTTCATTAGATCTTCCATAGGTTTGTTACAAAAATGAGACCCCCCATCACTTATGATGGCTCGAGGCATACCAAACCTACTGAAAATGTTTTCCTTCAAGAATTTCACTACAATCCTGTGATCGTTTGTCCTTGTTAGGATTGCCTCAACCCACTTGGAGACATAGTCTACAGCCAGCAAGATAAATTCATGTCCAAATGAGTTAGCAAAAGGGCCCATAAAATCCATTCCCCAGCAATCAAAAATTTCAAGAATCAGAATGGGTTGCAAAGGCATCATGCTCTTTCTGGTCAGACTTCCTAACCTCTGACATCTATCACATGACAAACAAAATTGGTGTACATCCCTAAACATAGTAGGCCAGTAAAATCCACTTTGTAGGATTTTTGCTATAGTTTTCCAGGTGGAGAAATGACCTCCACAGGCAAGGGTGTGACAGAAGTTTATTACACTATGTTACTCATGTTCTGGAATGCACCTTCGCAAGATCTGATCAACACACACTACAAGAAATTTGATGTTTAGTTACAAAATTTGTTGTCACCTAATATCAGATTTTTATCACTAAAAATGTTTAGGGACGAAAAATATTTCGTCGATCTTTCGTCACTAAAGATATTGAGTGACGAATAATGATTTCGTCACCAAATATTAAGAAAAGGCAACGAAAATTATTTTCGTCATCAAATGTGAACCAATAGCGACAAAATATTTTGTCATAAAATAGTTGATATATCGTCAGTAAAAATCATATTTTGTCACTAAAGAACCAAATAAGAGACTTCAAGTGAGGCTATTTGGTGACGAAATTCTAATTAGCTACAATTTATTTTGTAACTATATGTATTTTACTTTTGTCACTAAAGTGAGGATTTTGTTTACTTTGGTGACAAATTTTTGTCACAAAATACTTTATATTTAATGACAAAATTAATTCGTTACTATTAATTTTTATGTTAAAGACGAAATCCTTTTGTCACTAACTACTTTTATTTTGTTACAAAAATTTTTGTCATAAAATTACCGTATATTTTACAACGAAATCCATCGTCACTATTTACATGATGTTTTTTGACAAAAAATTTTGTCCCTAATTACTTTATTTACTATGACACATCATTTTGTCACAATTTACATTATATCTTATTATAAAATTTATTTATTTTAAATATTTATGGCTATTTTCGTCACTATTATATTTTTTATTTTTATGATAATAATCTTTTTTATAATTATTATAATTATGATAATTTTGTAACTAATTCTTATAAATTAAAATAAAAATTTTATAACCACATAACTAAATCTATTTTTGAAAATATAATATTACTATCACTAAATTAAATTATAATTTTTCTTTTAAAAAACACTATAAGATAAAACAATAAAATTAACATCTTTTGCAATAATATAACTGAATTACAAAATTATCAATTAAACATAAAATATTATTACTACTTTGGTTCACATAAAAAGTTAAAAAAATATACCATTCATTAAATATAAAATTTAATACCAATCAAATACTCAAATGAATCCTCCTTAAAGTTACAAAAATACTAAAAACCCTAAAAAAAATAAACAAGTCAATTTCCACAAAAACTAATGCTTATCCATCCCTCTACCATCTTGATGCTTGTCGATCCCCCTACCATCTTGATGCTTGTCGATCCCTCTATCTCTTAGTGTCAATCATCTAATTAATCTGTAATAAAATATAAATGAATTAAATTATTTAAAATTAATAACTCAAGTATAGACACATAAAAAAATATATTAAATAGTAAAGGTAGAAATATATACCTACTAAAATCAAATTAACTCTTATTATTGCTACATCAAACAAAGTAATCACAAAATCAAGTTATATTTTAACTATTTTTTTCTTGTAATAACAATAAATTGAATTAAAGAAACAAAGTAAATCAAAATACCTTAAATCATTAGTAATTGATATAAATCCTAAAGCAGTTAAACTTTCAATCAATTGTTGCTGTGTCGCTAAAACAGATGCCAATTGAGAATTTAAATCTCCAATTTGTGCTTGTTGAGTATCCACTAATGTTTCAGCAATATTTAGTCGATCCAATAACTCACGTTGAGAATTAGCTACCTCATCACGTGTCCTTTTAAGAGCTTCTTCAAGCTCTATTGCTCTTCTATGTGCAGACTTTGAAGCATTTGCAATAGGTTTTGGACCATAACCTAAGCCTTTCACATAACCAGATTTTTTCCCCAGCATCTCATCCACAATCTCATCAATTGTCAATTGTCTTTCACCTTCTAAAATAACTTTATATTGTAACTCTTTCATTTTATCCTATAAACAAAAGAACACATATATTTAAGAAATAAATAATTTCTAAAAAAAATTACTACTAATAAAATAAAAACATTCTTACATAATTAGTCTCTGCATCCACTGATGATCATCCCTTTCCGTCACTGTAATGGGTGTGCTTATAGAATTCAATTCTATCAGGTTCCACACCATTATTCATTTTCTTAGCCTATCATATTTGCATGTCTTAACAATTAAACAAGATATAATATTCATACATAATAATAAAACAAAAAGTAACAAATTGAAATGACTTACAATTTCAGATCGAGCTACTACAAAAGCTTTTGAGCCCATTACATGGTTGTACTTCAACTTTGATCGATTGTTTTTGTTAATCTCACAACGTTCCTACAATACCAAAAAAAAAATCTTATGTATTATTATCAAGAGATACAAATATACTATTAAATTAATATAATATTATTAAACAAATTTTCAAATTTAATTATTCAACTCAACTTTTACCTAGCAAATTACACACCAATCATGAAATAATTGTATACAATAAAATAAATATAAATGTAATTAGACAAATTGAACAATGCATAAATTGATTTTACTTAATTTATACCTTATGCTTAGGATCCATCCACATTTCAGATAGGCGTTGATAATTTTGTGCATTCAAACCAGATTCTTGTAGAAGCTTTAGCCTTGCCTCACTACAAGAAAAGTAATTTTTAGTGGCCACTTTTAGTGACGGCCAAATAATATTTGTCACAAATACAACTATTAGTGGCAACCATAAATTGTTTGTCACTAAAAATGGATCATGGGAAACCAAAAATACATTATTAGTGACGGGCACAGGTGGCGGCCACTAAAGGTGAAGTATTTGTGATGGTCGAACATGGTAGTCACTAAAAGCTTGGAGCTGAAACAAGCTTATTTGTGACGGCCGCCAATAGCGGCCATTAAAGCTTCATTATTTGTGACGGCCATATGTGGCGGTTACTAAAAGTGAATTATGTGTAGCTGGTCGTATGCAAGCGAGCTTATTGTGAGGGTTGGTACTGGCGGCCACCAAAAGTATATTATTAGTGACGGCCACAGGTGGCTGCCACTAAAGGTGAACTATTTGTGACAGTTGAACATGGCGGCCACTAAAAGTTTGGGGATGGAACCTACTCAAACAAGCTTATTTGTGACGGGCGCCAATGGCGGCCACTAAAGGTTCATTATTTGTGACGGCCACAATCGGCGGTCACTAAAAGTATATTATCTATGATGACTAGATGTGGCCGCCACTAAAAGTTTGGGAAAAGTGTTTTGAGTCATTATGCTTATTTGTGAGGGCCGGGGTTTGTGGCCACTAAAAGATGACTATTTGTGATGGCATAATGTGGTAGCCACTAAAGGTGAATTATTTATGATAACCGAACACGGCGGCCACTAAAAGCTTTTGACCTAAGCACAATCAATCTAATTAGGGAAATATGGGGACTTAATTAATACATCATACGTTTCATTAAATAATTAGCAGAATCTAATATATATATATATATATATGCGTAACAAATGTAATTATTTTCTGCTCTTTTGTTATTAAGCGACGAGACGATGGCCAATTAATTTAATGGCTGCCTAAAAACGTTATGGGCAGTGACATTAATTAATTAATGACAGCCAACTATCTTTAACTATCTTAATTAATTAATTTAATGACTGCCTAAAAAAGTGAGAGACTGAACATGCACTTAAGATTCCGTTTTGAGAGACTGAACAGCCAATTATTTAAGATTTCATTAAATAATAATTATTTTTTTTTTTAATTTCTCTATTGATATTTTTCATTTTCACCTATTTGATATGAATAATGACTTTTGGTCTGAATTGGTTGAATGGGAAAAAAACCCCTTGCGTACACTTTATATGATTTTTGGTACAATTGACTTTTTTGAGTAAAATATAAATCTCTCCCTTATCTCTCCCGCCTCCATTTCCCTCCATCTCCATCTGTCTCCTTCTCTCCCGCCTCCATTTCCCTCCATCTCCATCTGTCTCCCTCTCTCCCGCCTCCATTTCCCTCCATCTCCATATCCCTCTATCTCCTTCTCTTTCGCCTCATTCATTCTCGATCGCCTCCGTCTCCTTCGCCACAACATCTTGCCTCCATCTCCTTCTCCGTCTCCTCCTTGTTGCCTCAACATTGTCGCTGCTGCCGCCGCATCCGCTACCTCAACACCGCCGTCACATCAGCTACCTCAACACCGTCTCCGTCTCCATCTCCATTGCAGCCTCTAGCTCCAGCAAGTCTATCTCTGATTTTGTTACAGTAGAGAACAGATTCTGTATTTGGTGCTTAGAGAACCAACAACTTATTAAATTAATCTATTCTCTTATCTTCTTCTTTTTTTCCCAAGAAGTTTGTACAGATTTTGTTTTTTATTATAAGTGTGTTTGTTGAACAAATTTTGTTTTTTATTTGTCCAGCATTATTTTACCTAATAGTTATTTGTTAACATTATTGGTATCGGATTGTTATATGAAAATGATTTGTGAATTAGAATTTATTTAGTGGGAGCAGTGAAGTGGATGCAGGATGGAGACCGAGGTTCCCTTCCCTTGGCGTCTCCTTCGTCTTTTCACTCTGACTAATGAGTAATAGGGCTTTTGATTTTTGTGGTTTTCTAATTTCTAGTGGATTAGCAGGAGTGTTTGATATTTTTCTGAATCTGATATCCTCAACATCCCCAATTCATGATGTTGATGTCGTTGGTTATGTTCAGTTTAGTTTGTAATTTGTAAATGATACATTTCAAAAGCTATGAGAACCTTTTAGAAAGGGATTTGGATGTTTTAGTTTATATTGATAAGCACATCTATCTTAACACATTTTAGTTATATCCAATGGTGGTGATTTTGTTGTAAGTTTAAAATTTATTAGATTATAATTCATGGATACCCTCTGGCTAAAGATACTTGTTCTCTTGAGAATTTCTGAAATTTGGGGCATGGAATGTGTTTGTTCTTTTAGATTTGATTTTTGAAGTCTTGTTACGATTTTAAAATTTCTGAAATTGAAATCTGTCATATTATTTTAGATTTGATTTTTGAAGTCTTGTTACGATTATAAAATTTCTGAAATTGAAATCTGTCATATTATTTTAGATTTTATTTCTGAAATTTGAGGCATGGTAAATGTAACACGAAAAGGAAACCCAAAATCAACCTTAAATGTACTACTTTCTTTTTTCATCAACCATAAAATCAACAAAAGAAAAAAATCAACACTAACACTATTAAACCCCTAACAAACTTATGCGTTCAACAGAAAACAACTCAATTCATTTGCTAGACCATGATTTTTGCATAAAGGTCTGTTCAGTAGTTGTTGATCTGCAGAGCCTCTAGTCTAAATTAGGACACAAGGATGTAACATTACAAATGAGGGAGGGAGCAAGTGGATTAACATATGTCTACTTCTGTGTATAACACTATATAATTCATTGTATTCTACTTCTGTGTATGACATTACAAATGAGGGAGGGAGCAGGTGGATTAGTTATTGTTGGATGCTTGTACATAATTGTTGACCTTCCATCAATCGAAAAGGAAAATTTATAGGTGGATTATGCTTGTACATAATTGTTGTACATATTATTTAACATCAGTAGTAAGCAAAGAAATGCCATTTCCTTGTACATAATTGTTGTGCTGCCATATCTTCATGGTTTCAGAGAGTTGGGATTTGGGTGGTTGTATTATTATATTAATATTATATATTATATATTATATATATATGCTTCAACTTCAACATTCAGTGCAATTAATTGAGTTAGCAGCAAACTCTCTTGTAAATTCTATCTGTGTCTCAAGTATATATGTCGACTATGCCTGGCTATGGAATTCGGATTTGGGTTATATCCGATCTCCCTGACACTCAAATTCATTGCCATTTTCAAGTTTAAAATGCAAACAATTTGCATTGGTATTTAGACTAAAATTTCGAAGATGATAAAACAAATAAACAAATAGATGATGGCCTATTATTCAAATGAAGTACAGCCCTAGAAATTGAATGGAAAAGGAATTCATCTATCTATCCCTAATTATTAGGGATTAAACGGACTCATTGTTGTATGCAAAACATAATGTGCAATTCATGCCTCTTTTGCTAAGAGGTAGAGATAAAGGGATGGCTTACCAAGAAACAACCCACGGGTCTTTCAGTTTATGATAGTAAACACATTCTGGTTATGGATATCTCCTAATTTTACCAGCCTGAAAAGGAGAAGGATTCTCGTGTTTTTTATGGAAGTGATAACTTCTATGTGCTTTTTAGGCTTCATCAAGTAAGCTTAGTTTGACTTGAAATATATTTTACTATGTGGTTGATCTTTTTAGGTGTTCTACAGATTGTTCCTCAAACTACTCTTTTCTTTCTTTCCTTTTCTCTGAACTTCACAGCCACTATATAAGAGAATGCAGTTAGCAAAGGTTAATTCTTCATCTGTTGAGAGGAAGTGGAGGCGTTCAAATGAGACAAGTACAACTGATCTGTATGCTAGGTTTGTTTGTCAATTCTATTCTCAAACAACAATTGAATGAGTTAGGGATACTAAATTGCCCCAAGTTTTCAGATAACAACCTTACTATAGAAACAGATTAACCAACACATGGGGCTAAGGCTTTTCTCATCTGACCCCCCCCCTAGGCTCTCAAACTGCAGGAGCTGCAGGAGCCTTCTAAGTCCCATCCTTTTGTTTTCTTTTTAGTTTTTAATCTGCCCTAATATACAAGCGGGTTTGATTTTCCTTGCAGTCCTCTGCACCCGCACGTTTGTCCTTGCAGCTTATGGACCATGCTCATGATAAGCCTAAAGTAGCTGCAGTTTTAATGGACCCTAATTTTTTGGCTTATCTGCATAATGACTTCTTGTCAATTGCTCCCAAGGAAAAGGAGAAAGGGATTTTCTTGAAAAGGTACATGCGGAGAAAGGTGTTAAATCTCTTATCATACTTGCTTTCTTATGTTATTGAATGCCTACTTGTTTTGCTAGAAACAAGCACAAGTATGGAGGAGACGAGTTGTCCGCTACACTCCGAGCCATGAAGGGGCTGGAAATTGTAAATGGTCTTCAGTGCAAGATATCTTGCATGTCTTCCAAGGTATGCTTCTGAAGTTCAACATCTGTCAAGTAGCTATAATAATGGAATGTACTTTCATTTTGATTTCATTCTCTATACATGAATAATCTATTCTTATGCTGAATATGGCTGGCTTGGTATGTATTCAGGTCTCTTATGTCTTGGACACTGAAGATTTCCTGCTCCGCGCTAAGAGCCAAAGGAGAACTCTGCATCACAAAACTCCAAGCAATGACCCAGGGAAGGTCTCAAAGATTCGCCAAACCAGAGTGGAACGGTTCCGTAAGTTGCTTTCTGGTTCATAAGAGTGGTGTTCTGCAACAAGTAGATATGGTATGTCCTTGGTACTTTGAAACTGAAATTGCTTGTTTTTTGATATTTTGACCCCCAATTACTCTTTTTTAACATTGGTTCTTAATCTTTTCGCTAAAATTTTGGAAATGGAAAATGATGTTTTCTCCTAATGGTCCTGTTTTTATTCTGTAGCAAGTAGATATGGTATGTGTTTACTATTATAAAATAATAGTAAACACATTCTGGTTGTGGATAGACAATAAAACATTTTCTTTATTGTCTTGTTATTATGGATGACTACAAGAAATTAGACTGACTTTATTATTGATGTTTGTTAATTTAAATAGAGGTTCAATATGAAATGTGAAATAATTTCTTTGTTAATCTAATATTGTCACCTTTCTCATTTCCCTTGTAGTGTTGGTTGAGCTCACATGAGTTTCAGGTATTCTATACCCTTTACTTTTTTTATGCACAAGTCACTTTAATTATTTAAAACATGATTATTGTATTTGGTCTTACATATAGGTTTCTTGTGCTCGTAATAAGTCTAATCGGTCAAAGCAAACAATGATTAAAACTACATGCACTAGAAGTTTTGCTCGAGTTAGAGCTGAACAGGTATAATTTAAATCATTTATACATCTTTCTCATTAACAATTTTTTTTTTTTTTTAGTTGATTAACTTGTCTATTTAATATAGGCTGAAATATTAGGACACGAACCGTTTGCATGGGAAATGTTCAAGGTGACATACAAGAAAAAAGACAGGTCAATGGTTGATTCCACATCAAAAGAAATAGTGGTAAATTTTATTTTAAACAGTTTATATTGTTATTGTGATATATATTTTAGTATTATGTTGTAACATATCTATTTTATTTATTATCAAATTTCAAGACAAAATTCAATCTTTAGTAACCCAAAGAGCTGATGAAGAACCTTCTCAAGCTATTGATGAAAATGAAATTTTTTCTGAAGTAATGGGAAGAGATTGTAAATTGCTAGATATCTTTAGTGTTCAAGGCACTAGATTTCTTTTTTGATAACAATATGATTGTAAATTGCTAGATATCTTTTTTTTATGACAATGTAAATGTAAAGTGCTAATCAATTATTAATTGACTAGAGTTGTTTTCTGAAGTTTCTTGATGATTAGAATTGTGCTTATTTTGGATACAATGTATTACATTAATAGGGTTTAAAATATAGAAAAACAAGCAGTGGGTTGTGAGAAAATTTTATAAAAATCACTTTTTGTGACGGCCAACAAAAAGTGGCTACTAAAAATGTCTTTTTTTGTGGTAGCCATGACTCTCATTAAAAGTATCTATTAAACACTTTTTGTGACAACCAATATAATGTGGTCACTAAAAAACATTCATTTTGTGGCGGCCAACACTGTCACTAAAATCTTACCATTTGTGACAACCAATAAAGCCGTCACAAAAAATTCATTACTTGTGACAACGGTGGTCGTCACTGAATAGTCATTATTTGTGACGGCCATGACCGTCACAAAAAATGACATTAATGACGGAGGACAGTGGTTGTCACTAAAAAAAATTTTGTGACCGTCATATCCGGCCGCCACTAAATGGTATTTTTAGTGACAACCAGCCAATAATTGTCACTAATACTATTTATGACAGACTTTTTAATAACAGCTTGTGACGACCAACTTAGCAGCCACTAAAACTTTTAGTGACGGTCTTGGTCTCCACTAAAAATCTTGTTTCTTGTAGTGCCTCCTCATTTTGTGCTTCAAAATACTTTCATTTGAGGTGGTAATGCCATTGCCTACTCTTATTTTTCAATAAATCCTCACAGCTATCTTTAACATAATCATCTTCCAAATTGATTTCAAATCTCTCCTTTAATTAATTAATTCAACACAAACAACAACAAAACAAAAAATATTCAAGTTAAAAGTCAAGATAATCAAAGAATAAAAAAAATAAGAATTTTTTTTTTTAAAAAAAGTATAATCTTACCGCACATTTAGTAAAAGCATCATGTTTTTCTTCTTCTGTAACTTCCTTCCATTTGATCGGACATGTCATAAAGTTCCTAGCAATTACACCCAACTCATTTGATAATTTGCATGACTGTTCAACAACAATTGGCCTTCCTTTACCTGTGGCAATATTAATAACCATCTTCCCCGATGATTTTACAATTTTTTGAAGACCAATTCCTCTTGTTTTTCCACGAACTTGTTTTTTTGAAATAGAATCTACAGAAACAAGACAAAAATAATTTAAAACTTAATAATAATAATTAGACATCAATAATGATAGTGTTAGACACTCCTCTAAGACACTCATAAAGTATATATTTGAATAAGAAAATTTTCTTCTATCATAAAACAAACAAAACAATTATAAATGCAAAAATAATAATAATAATAATAGATCTTTATATAAGATACGTACTCCTAGTCTCTTAAAACTTATTAATTGTATGAAGTTGAAAACATAGAAGAAATTTATCCAATGTATAGTTGTAAGTTTTATTGGTCACTTTCCATAATTGAAATCATCCATAACTAAATTTTCAACCAACTAGAATCATACAATCATTTTAACTAGATTTTCAACAAACCTAAAGTTGTATGTTTACCATAAATCAATTAAGTACATAAAACTAAGATATTGAAGTTGTTATACAAAAGTGGAATTTACCATTCTCACAAGATTTCTTAGTAGAAATGATGGACTCGTGTGCATTGGATCCCTCTACTCCATTAGAATTGGATTGCATTGTTGTCCCATGTATAGTTTCTTGGCAAAGAACATGTCCATCTAGTGGCAATAATATATTATAACAATTAAGTATAACATATAAATAACTTAATCATAAAACAATTAAATACACAAAAATAAAATAAATAAACTCATGTATAAAAGTAGAGTTTACCATTTTCTAAACAATTAGTAGTAGGAAGAGTGAATTCTTGTTCATTGGATCATCTATTCTATCATAATTGGATTGTATTGATGTTCTATTTATAGTCTTTTGGCGAAGAACACGCCCACCTAATGACAATAGAATATTTTAACAATAACATATAACATATAATAAATTAAAATGAGTAATTTAAGAATAACAATTGTTTACCTTTCTCAATATTTTGTACATTTGAAATAGATTCTTGTTGGCAATTTTTACTAGTTGTGATAGTTGGTAATTGGATATTTGTGCCTTGTATTTTTTTTTTGCCTTAGATTGCGTCCCCCTGGTGCCATTGTTGCTATAACCTGCAATCAATTTAAAAAGAATAAAACATTGAGCATTTAACATTTATACAATAATATGTGCTATACAAGTTATTATATTTTAATACATGTCACATAATTTATATAGTTTTTTAATTTTCCCTTTGCTGGCGCGATGCGCCTGCTGCAGCAGTCTATCCCCTCTTATACCTTCCAAAATTACAACTTCAAATTGAACACATGGAGGCTAAAATTACATTTTCAAAAAGAAGGCAGTGCTTTTACTACCTTCTCCTTATAATAATTATATTAATAATAATATAATAAAATATATATATATATTATACATCTGCAAGCGTTGCAACAAACATATAATATATATTATATATTTGCAGAAGCTTGGCAGAACACAATAAATATATAATATATTATATATAACAAATATATTTTATTTTATTTCTAAATAATATAATATTTAGGGAGAACAATTATCCCCAAATTTTAATTTGCAATTTGCTTCAAATTGAACTGGCAAGAAAGAAGAAGACATAAGGGCTAAAATTAGATCCATCTGTACTGCTTTTACTGTATTCTTCTTTTGACGATAATTATTATTATAAATTAAAAACCATCTGCAAGAACCAACGTTGCAAGAATCAACATAGCCTGTAGCTCTAAAATTGAAAAAATACACTGTTAAAAAAATTAAAGAATCATGAATAAGAAGAAAAGAAAAATAAAAAAAATATTTGCGATCAAATGATCTAGAACCCACCATATCTGAAATCTATCAAAGAAAGGATGAACACAAATAAGAAAATATCATCCAACCATCAACAAAGAAAAAAAAATGAAATTGATTTTTCAATCATCGATTAAAATAGTAAACAATATTTGAAATAGATAAACGTACCAAGAAGAAACTGAGAGGCGACGCTATAATAGAACCCTAGCAAACTCTGGGAGAGTAAAATCTTCAATGGAAGATAGATCGGATTGAGGCGCCGGTAATATATGATTACAAAATATATTTAAGCGGAAAAATTTTGAAGAATGCCGTCTATGTGAAAAAAGGGTTAAATACCAATTAATATAATTATTATCAAAAAAGGAAATAAGAGGAAAAAATTGAAAGCTCGTAAAAAATGTAAATCTCATATAAAAAAGCTATTAACTAGCATTTAGTAAACGAAAAAAAAAGAAGAAAATTAGTGAACTAGCCTATTTTTTTCTTTATTTTGCTAAATAGTGAACTAGCTAATTTATTTTGCAATACAAAAAAAATAAAAAATTATTTTTAGATAATTTACTCACAGTGAAAGTCGTAGAATTGACCCATTCCAGGAAGATCTTCATCAAGGGGCAAGGGCTTCCTCTCCTCGTCTGGCTTCTGAAGCTCCTCATACACATCATCGTCACGTGACCAACCCTAACCCATAGTCACGGAAATCACCAATGACAATCTCAAATAGAATTAACGTAAAATAAATAAAATGTTGAATAGAAAATGCAAGAAAGCAATAGAAAAGGATATCTTTGGTGAGAAACTTCGCGCGGTGAGAGGTTTTGTGAGAGTACCTCCTCTTCTTCATCTTCCTGTGCTGACACTTTCCCATCATTTTAGTGATGGTGGCTTAATGGGACGGACATACGGAAGGGAGGAATAAGAGGATGGAAGGGATCTTGGAAAGGAGGAAATGCACTTTATGCGCCCAGCTTCTGGAGTCTTCTTAGATAATAATTATATTAATAATTATTTATATATATTATATTTACAAAGGATCGGTAGAATGGGCCCCGCGTCGACCCATCCGCCACTGCCTCCGCCTCCGGTCGTCGCCACCGCCGCTGCCTCCGCCTCGGTCAGGCTCCTCCTCCGCGTACGCCGCTGCCAGATCTGCCTCCGCCTCCGCCGACTCAAAGGTATATGTATATATATATTCTGTGTGTATATATGTATTCTGTGTTTGTATATATATTCTGTATGTATATATATTCTCTGTGTGTATGTATATTCTTGTATGTATATTCTGTGTGTATATGTATATGTATATGCATATATATATTGTGTGTGTATATGTATTACAGAGTTACAAGAGAGAATATACATACACACACAGCCAATACTGCTTAGTTAACTTCAATGGATGCTTGCTGAGCCAATACGCTTGAATCGTAGTTAATTTTCAATCATGTTTCTTAAATAGTGCATGTGTATGTTATAGACTTGCAAACATTTTAATAAATCAAGAGGACTTGAAGCTCTGTAACTCTTTAATCAATTAAACAAGGTTAATAATTGATTAATCAAGTACAGATTCAGTTTTGATTTTTTCCAACTGAAAACAAAAACTAAACACAAAATTTGAAAACTTAAACTAAAAATGAATACGTGAAAATTAGGAACAAAATCAAACAGGCACTTGATCTTTGTCATGCCCCGCCCCCAAACTTTGTGATTTGTCAAAGCTGGCACCCCAACTTTATTGACACAGTCACTGCCACAAACGCCCAACTTCTTTTGCCTTGTACTAGTGCTAACCCATAACAAGCAGTACTTATTTTACATCTTAACAATCCATATAGTTAAGACCATCTCCAAGGACCATTCAGAATCACTGCCTATTTGGTATTTATCTCATCTATCACAACCTGATTGCCACTGCTGCCAGTACTAATTATTAGTTCATTGAATAAGAAACCAAACGCCACTAGCTTATTGAGCAATTTCTCAAGTTGCTCTTACACTCAGTTGTTTCCCATTGAGTACGACATTATTTTCTTGTATGTCTAGTTATTACAATTTTATCTTATTGTATTAGCTTGTTCAGAATCTAAGTTCCTTATTCATACATTATGGAGAGGATAAGAGTATCATTTCTAGAATTCTCACACAGGTATGTAAGTAATTTTTTCTTAGTTTTGATTAAATTTTTATTGTTTTTTATTTTTTAAACCCATATTACAAAAGAGGATCTCTATTTATTTTGTTTAGGAATCAAGGGTGTTGCTGGGAAGATGGAGTAAATTGTGATGATATCTATTTTGGCAGACTCGGTGATGCAACTCTGGTTCATAAGAGTTGGAAGATTTTGGTTTCACTTCTCTGTCTTTGTTGGTTTTCTTGATAATTGTTTGGTAGTTTGTATTTTTTTATATATTTTAAATTAAGGATCTTATGGATTTTGTTATGGAATGATGTTGAAATGAAAGTGGGTTAAGAAAAACTTTCGTATTTATTTGGGAGTTTGCCCACAGTTATTGAGATTAGTTATGATTGTATGATAGTCCTAGGAATTATATTTCATTGGGGCAATTTGGAAATTGTTGGAGTATTTAATAGTTTACTATTATAGTTTTGTTATGTTGTCAAGTGTACCATTTTATTGGGTTGTTTTATTTTTAATTCATAAAAGTTTAATTATTTTTCAAAAAATATTTTAAAACTTGAAATTGATTTTTTTTTTATAAAAATTTTGATGTGCAGTTTTAATTTGTGTTAATTTAATTTAAATTTTATTTGTGTTAATATATAAATCAATTATATCTGGTTTTTTGAACTATGATTTGATTGCTTCTCAAAACACACTAAAAAAGAATTAAAAAACATATTAGATAATTATATGACAATTTTTTTTTGGTAATGCCATTTCAATTTATATTTGTAAAGAAAATTAAAAATATTTTTTATAAAATTATTAATAATTTCTCAAAAATAATAAATACTTTTACTTTGTATAAGTGTTTAAAACTTTTTAAATCAGTTGATAATTTGTTGAGAAAGTGTTTATAATTTTTGTAGTAAATAAACTTTTCATACAAATATTGTGTTTAAATAACATAATTAGACAATTAAATTATATCATTTTTATTAAGTTGATATTTTCTAAATAACATTGATGCTAATTTATTTTTAGTAACAATTACATATGCCCATACATCAAGTAGGTATGTATCATGGGTTTCATTGTAATTTAATTTTAATTATTGTAAATAATGAGCACCCATAAAAATTTTAATTTTCAAAGGGATGTTTATTCATTATTAATAATTAGTTTATTATTTGTTGTCCGTTATGCATATTTTATCTCTAAGTTAGAGATGAAATTATTTGTTAATAGTTAAATACCATTATTAGTAAACGTTTTGTCACTATAAAATCATTAATTTTGCAACTAATTTGTTCACATTTTTTATTCTTAAAAAAGTGAGAAAAGATTTCGTTAGTAAATGTATTATCTATTGACTATAAATTATTTCGTCACTAATAAACTAGTATTTTCAGCATTGGTTTAAATTCTTAAAATGGTGACGAAAAAGTTAGTTGTTAATAGTTAACACCATTAGTGACAGAATTGTTTTGTCATCGATAAATTAATAATTTTGGCGTAACATATCCATATTTATGTTTTAGAATTAGTGACCAAACTATTTGTCATAATTTTTTAATACCATTAATAACAAAAACATTCGTCATTAATGCATCATGGATGTTGTAGCCAAAATAAATAATTTGATATCATCCTAATATTTTAGAGCATTAGTGATAAAAGTTTACCTTTCGTCACTAAACATCTAAATGATTATGTGCTTGGTGACGAAAGTAATTTTTCATCATTAATGATAGAGTATTAGTGACAAAATTTCACTCGTCACTTATAAATTCGTAGCTAATCATCACATTTCTTATAGTGAAATAGAATATTGATATTATTGAATAAATATAATGGTCAGGGTATGTTGAGAATATGATTTGAATACGTTAGAAACCTAGCACTAAAATCAAGATATTATGAGATGTGAATAAGGTAAGTGATACTTCCCAAATTGGATTTAATTTTATGAAAAGACTTGGTTTGTGAGTGGTCCTATCCCGTAAATGGTTTTTTCCAAAACCCGATTTTATGTGAACGATTTTACCATGTTGACATGACTTGATATGCTATGCTTCATGTAGATTGCATTTACATGTATTGATGATCAAATATGCATATATTGACGATGATGTTATTGATCATGCATTACATATGAGTTCAGGCTAGCACTGCTGCACCCATTGACCTCGGCATGGATAGGAAGCTGTAGTAATGAGGGATAACATTAAGGTGCAAACGAGACTGCGGATCGGCACCGTTGCACTCATTGACCTCGGCATGGAAAGAAAGCCGTAGCAATGGGGGGTAGCATAAAGTGCAGTCGATTCACGGAAGGAAATGAGGAATGATGATATTTTGCATTTTGCATACATGCACAAAAATATTTTTGTACCCTTACTTAGATGATTCATCATCTAACTCGGGTTTTATCCCTGGAATATTCAAACGTTCCAGATGGAGACTGTAGCAAAAACGAGGATGAATGAGGTATGAAACCACAATTGAATTGAAATAAAATGGCACTTAGCTAAGTGCATGATGAATTGAATGTGAATGGAATGTACGTTATGTAGCCTATGTGTTTAAATTCTACTACATTAAAATCTGAATGTTTTGAGAATGATAATGTTTAACCTTATGGTTAATGATGATGTAAAACCCTATTTAGGGTTGATGTTAATCGAGGACGTATGTTATATTAAGTTGAGAACGTATGTTATGTTTTAAGTCATGTTGAGGATTTTGTTCCATTGATGAATAGCCTAGTATTGAGGATTAAGTTCGAGAAACGATGATGTAAAGATTTTATTTATGATTTATGTTAAAGTAAGATATCAGGTTTGATTCTAGCTTCTGTAATAGATGTGTATGATGATTCTCTTTGAGATAAAATGATTGGAAATTCTAGGATGGATGAGAGGAATGATGTGATTTAGTATTAGTTTGAAAGAAAAAAAAAATTATTGTCCTAGAATTGTCCCAAGTTATGACGCACCCGAAAAGCGGGGCGTTACAGCGCGTCTCTCTCTCCGCAAGGGCACTTCCTTCTCTCCGCTGGAAATGGTGCTTTCTTTTCCCGCGAGGCCACTAGCTGAAGCCTCTCCGCAAGGAGTCTTCCCAAGAAGTCTCTCGGGAAGGTTTCCTCCGAGGTCTTCCGGGAAGCCCCGTTTCCAGCAGCTCTCCATCTCCTTTTCTCCCTCTATTTCTCTCCCTGTGTGAAAGATTATATATATATATGTGTATGTATATAAGCGACATATATCAACATTGTGGCTGGGCGGAGCATATACATGTATACATATCTATCTAGGGTATATAGGCTTATGTATGAATGTAGCAACCAAATGATTAAGCCTAGGATCTATGATATGGTGGAATGGCATGCATGTTATTACGATGCACCCTCAGACCCCTATGTCTCCTAATGTATATCGCGCTGGATGCTGTATATAATGTTTATATTATCTCGCATATGAAATGCCTATAAAATATAATATGACATGTTTGTGTTCATGGAATGTGATGTATCCCTTAAAGAAACATTGGTCAAGTAAGTATTACCTCCATCCACCTCTCACCAAGCTTGGAGCTGCGCTTGGGCAAGTCCCTTAGGGGTCAAAACCCTGCGTCGGCAGCCCACCGTGAGGCCCACATTCTCCTGGAAAGCCCCCTATGCTATCTAGCTCTCTGGGAGGGATTCCTCTTAAGCCCGTCCAGTTGCCATTAACGTGCAGGTTCACTCTCGACACCCCGTAATAGTATCATGATCCACCTTCTCTCATCAAGAAAGGTATAACTACTCTATATTCAATAATAGCATGCTTCACTTGTCTATTGAATTGTTTTCCTATCGATACTGACTTAAGCATCGGAGGGCATATGCGGGTGAGGAGTTCTCGCGTGCCTTCTAACTTGTGTCTATGAGCACAGATATGTCCCAAGCATATAGAAGGCCAATTCCGAGAGTTCCCGAAGGCGCCATCAGAGGTTCGCCTACGACCCCGATTAGTACATCGAGGACCCAAGCTACCCGACGCCTATCTCCACCAGTGGACTCCTGCCAGCTGTCAATCTCACTCTGCCTCGACTTCAGCTTTCCCTCTTTATAAATTCTATTGTCGTGATTTTTTTCTGGTCACTACAACACCTATGGCTGAGGCTCACTTGAGGGTGAAGATACCAAAAAGGCCTATGGATGAGGAGGCCCTCTCGGGGGGTGTCACAAGCACATGAGGACTTATACTATACACCTGTAGAAATCTTGAAAACTTTGAGAGAATTCTTATGGAAGAGTTGTTGGAGCAATGGCCAAATGAAGGGCCTAAGCCTCATTTTATAGTGACACTCGAGATAAAGTATACAAAAGAAAACTACAAGAGACGTGAAGATGGAGGAGATGGGTACAAAATAAAAATTCACTAAAGGAAAAAACAACCTCTTGAAAATAAAGTAGTGTTGCAGGCAAAATACTCTTCCTCTCGAGATAATCGACATAAATAGTAGGAAACAATTGTTATGCCTAACAAATATTGGAGTAATGCAAAAATAAAAAAGGAAATCAAAAAGATGAGAGTGGGCGACATGGCAACCTAGAGCAACCTTGGGTTCCCTTGGGTGGGGGTCACTTGGGGTGAAAAAAAGTTGCACCCTCGAGTGACACACTTGGGGGTGGCTATCCCTCTGCAGGGCTATGTGGCCACAAGGCAGGCCCTACCCTGTGCTCATGG
The DNA here is from genome assembly GCF_014633365.1 of Diospyros lotus. Taxonomy (NCBI): domain Eukaryota; kingdom Viridiplantae; phylum Streptophyta; class Magnoliopsida; order Ericales; family Ebenaceae; genus Diospyros; species Diospyros lotus. Next base: position 13,819,849 of record NC_068347.1, read on the forward strand.
CCGCGATTGACCATGCAAAGGGAAGGGCACGCATGTATCTCTAACTGATCTTTTTTCTAAGTAAGTTATCCATCAGTTAAAGAAGTCACCCAAGCTACCATTTCATTGTGGGAGATTCACCTATTTTTCAGATTTTCAAATAAACCACGCGTGAGTCATCTTTAAATCAATTTTTCATCTATAAGTTCATTGTTCTAGTTAGAGCCACAATAATTATATTAATAAATTTTATATTTTAAAATAATTGAAAACAAGGGTAAGAGTTAGAAGGATGGACTCTCTACTTTTTCAGGGATTCAAATATTGAAAATACGGTAATGTTATATTAAAAGAAGAAGAATTAATAATGTGAAGAAAAGTAACAATGTTGTTTGTTGGAAAGGTTTAAAAGTGGAGATTTTTTAAATTAAGAAGTTAAAATATTAAATGAGATGAGGATTATTATTTTGAATGAATTGTGAGTTCCGAGGGATGGGACGACTGGTAAGCTCTCCTCGCCTACCCTTACTGTTCCATCATTGTTACCATTTCCTAAAAAGCTTACTCATTTTAGCAACCTTTGTGATAAAATAAAATAAAATAAAATTTTTATAATATAATAATTAATTAATATAAATAGAAATAAAGGAGAGGGAAAAGAGAAATGTGTAGAAAATGGAATGGGGGCTAAGCGTGGCTGCGTGGACTTCGGGAAGAGCGCGCAGACGCAGTGAATAGTAATGGAAAGACGTTTTCCCCCCTTCTTCTAGAGTTTCGGTCTGCGAGCGAATAGAGAGCAACACACAGAGTATGAGAGAGAGAGAGAGAGAGAGAGAAGGGGTCAGAAATCAGGTCCTCTATTTTCCCCTCCCGTTTTCTCTTTCACAATCGGAAACCGTCTCCCATTCCATTCCAACAGCCGGAAATCAGGTCCTCTATTTTCCACTCCCGTTTTCTCTTTCACAATCGGAAACCGTCTCCCATTCCATTCCAACAGCCGGTGAAAATCTCTCTCTCTCTCTCTCTCTCTATATATATATATATATGTATATACATACATGTCTTTGCACAGAAGAACGTTTTTCTTGGTTTTGTGTATTTCTTGGTTGGTTGGCTGTTGCTTTCTAGTTTCTACTACGATTTTTAATGCGAAGACAGAGTGGGTTCTGGGACTATGTTGATGGCTCTGTGCTTTATCTTCTCCACCCTATCTAGTGACTCTTTCAATCATTCAACTGTGTTGCAACTGGCTTTGCGTTATCTTGAAATGTTCGAGACCAGTCCCCATATTTCCAAGTTATCCACGGATTTTACTTTTCATACATACAGCCAATGTGTAAAATATATACATATATATATATGTATGCCCTTTTATTGTTTGAGGGAATGCCTCTTTCTCTCTCTCTCTCTCTATATATATATATGTATATACATACATGTCTTTGCACAGAAGAACGTTTTTCTTGGTTTTGTGTATTTCTTGGTTGGTCGGCTGTTGCTTTCTAGTTTCTACTACGATTTTTAATGCGAAGGCAGAGTGAGTTCTGGGACTATGTTGATGGCTCTGTGCTTTATCATCTCCACCCTATCTAGTGACTCTTTCAATCATTCAACTGTGTTGCAACTGGCTTTGCGTTATCTTTTAATGTTCGAGACCAGTCCCCATATTTGTAAGTTATCCACTGATTTTACTTTTCATACATACAGCCAATGTATAAAATATATACATATATATATGTATGCCCTTTTATTGTTTGAGGGAATGCCTCTTTAATCTGAGAGCACTCCCTATACCCATAACTTCTTTGAGTTTTCAAGTTCTTCGTCTTTTGTTGGCTTGTTTATTACGTCTAGGATTGCTGATCCACTCATGCGCATACAAGCGCATTTTATTTCGATTTTTGCTTAACGCACAGACGTACGTTTCTTTTTTCCTTCTTTTTTTCTTGATTCTGACATGTATTTCCTTTTTCTTTTTCGCTCGGGGGCGCCTGCCCGCCCTTCCTTTCCATAGTTTTCTTTGAAAAATCTCTGTTTCTACAGGAATGTCAAAATATGGTATACCTCAAGTGGAAGCACATGGTGGGTCGTCCTTCGAGGACGAAGACGAAGACGAAGAATCATCATCAAAAGAAATTGGAGAACGGCAAGTATCTGAATCATCAAAGAAGCAAGAAGAATATGCAATCGAAGAAGACGACGACTTCTCAACCGAAGAGGAAGAAGGAGTGGCGAAATCTGTCACTAGGCCTTTAAAACGACAACTGAGTGGTGAAAATAGCATGCTTGGATTGAAGAGGGTGAAGCGGGGAATAGAGGACGAAGATAGTAATGTTGAGAAAGAAAAAGAAAAGGGGAAGTCCGGTGAATTAAAAAGGGTATTGTTTGAGAGATTATGGAGTGAAGATGATGAGATTGACCTTTTAAATGGCATGATCGAGTATAACAAGAAGACAGGGTTAGAAGAGTTGAATGATTTTTTTGATTTTATCAAAAACTCATTGCATGTTAATGTTAGAAAAGCTCAGTTGTCCGACAAAATTAGAAGGATGAAAAAGAAGTATCAGAACAATGCGAGAAAAGCTCAAGCAGGCAAGTTACCAATGTTTTGGAAGGCGCATGAGAAAAAATCGTATGAATTGTCAAAGAAGTTGTGGGGCTGGGAAGAAGGGGAGAAGGAGCTTGCAACATTGGATAGGGTGGTGGTGAAGGAAGAGAAAAAGAGTGATAAAGTGGGGTACTCACCACGTGGGTCCAACTCCAACTCCAACTTGAACATGGATGAAAAGCAGAAAAAACTTGAGGTGCGGCAACTTGAGCTTTTCTTAGAGGAATTGAACTTAAAGATCAAGCGGACGGAACTGGCTTTGGAGGTAATGAAATCGTCTTAATGGATGCCAGAGTGACTTAGTTCTTATTATTTTGATGATGATATGATGTTTTTTTTTTTTTAGCCTTTGACTGCTTAATTTTGTTGTGAGATCAATGGGTGATGATATTGGTCTCTCTTGTTTGTTTGGTGATGAATGTGGGATTGATTGTCTTTTGCATGGTAATCATGGTAATGTAATGTAATGTTTTGAACGGGACTCTACTGGAGATGTATGTCATTGCATGCTGCCTGCTTATAGGCTTCTTCTTGTCCTTCTCTATTTACATGCTTTTGTTCCTTATTTGGTTTTTAGTTGTTTAATAATTTCCCTTGTAATTAGTTTATATTCTTGTCCTTACACATACCGCTAATTACAAAATTTTAGATTTAAAAAAAAAAAAAAAGCAATCACTTAATAATTTACCTCCTCCTCCTCATATAATATAATCGAGTTGACGCCTCTCGGGACATAACCAAGTGGCAAAGGGGCAAGCTAAAAACTTGTTTGGAGGCTCTCAGTATGGTTTTGATTCTTGAGAGAAGTAGAATGCTTCTTTCTGGGGAATGATCTTAAGAGTGACATTGTGGTCTGAAGACCTACCACTTGGTCACTCGGGCAGATCTTTCTATTTATTTCATTAGTGTAGTTTTACGGACGGAGTAGTTGAGGACGTCAATAATGAGTTGTAATCCAAAAATGTAGTCGAGTTGATAAAGATTACATGAGTTATTATTTTACTATTTTAAAATAGCAAAGGCACATATACTCCTTTATATTCAAACATATTCAATCAATTTATTCAACTAATGCCACATTTCTTTACACCATCGAATTGAATATAAATTACGTCTTAATTATTTTCTTTTCTTTATTTCACCAAATCTGTAAAAGACTATTTGTAAACGTTCAAATGACTTAATATTTATAATAATAATTTTTAAATAACTAAAAACAAAATGGTGTTTGATCTGTGAAATACAAAATATTAAAATTTGGTATTCTAATTATTAAAAATTATTATTTTAAGTTTTTATTATAATTTAGGCAAAGGAGATGATGTCTACAAATGTCACGTTACATAAAAAAAAAAAAAAAATCACGTTAACGAGATAGTCAAATTAAGTTTAATATATAAATATGATATTTAATCTCTCAATAATTAAAAAAAATTGACATTTAATTCATGATATAAAAAAAATCAAATTTAATTAAAGAAAGACTAAAAAAATATTTAAAAAAGACCTAAATTTCATTAAAAAATCTAAAAATATTTAAAAAAATATCTAAATTTTATAAAAAGGTCAACAATTTCATAAAGAAAGAGCTAAAAATATTCCCAAAAAAACCTAAATTTCTTTAAAATGCCTAAAAAGTTTCATAAAAGAAGACCTAAAAATAATAAAAAAGAGGTAAATTTTATAAAAAGACCTAAAAATTTTATTTAAGAAACCAAAAAATTCTAGAAACACTTACATTGCATAAAAAGGCATAAAAATATTCAAAAAATATCTAAATTTCATTAAAAGATCTAAAAAATTCATAAAAAATACCTAAAAATATTCAAAAAAAGACCTACAAATTTTATTAAGAGACCTACAAATAATAAACAAAAAAACCTAAATTTCATTTTATATGTTTTATTTAGATACTTTTTTATTATTTTTAGGTCTTTTTATGTGTTGAAAAATTTGTATTTTGATCTATAGAGAAAATAATTTTGAAAAAATATATGTTTGATAAATATTAGTTTATTGATTATTTCCAATACATTTTATAAATCCTTTTAAATATTGAAAAACCTCATACTCATATAATTAAGTAAGTCTTTCAAAATAGTTTGAGTCTTAATCTTGGTTCTTCAAGTTTACAAATATAATTTTCTTTAAACTGAAAAACTTCATGTTCATATACTCCTATGTATTTCAAATGTGAAAAATATAGTATTACACAAATCGAGCTTGATGTAAAATGCTTTGAGAAAATTTGATCGAGTATAAATTTTTTTTGTTAAACTAAGTATATGTATTTTTGAAATTTTTGAAAACAAAATATTCAAACAATCTTTTAAATCTTCATCACCTGCCATCAATCAAAAATTAGCTTTTGAATCAATTAAAGTATTACTCAGTGTATCTTTCAAGTATTCAATCAAGTATCTCAAAAACCTACTCAAGTATGTGTTATACAAACTCTATATATTTCAAATAAGTATTTTTATAGAAATCAAAATTTGAGTATATCTTCTATCAAGTATTTCTCTATATAGTTTTTCAAAATAGTCAATTATATGCTTTAACAAAATCTTCTTTCAATCGACTATTAAGAATTCATACTCGAGTAAGTTCTATAAACTCTCTATTTTTCCAAAATCATTTGAGTAAAGAATGTTTTTCAATCCAATACTTTTCTGGTATTAAAAGTCCAAAAATCTTCGTAGTTGAGTGTTTATTTCTTTCAATCGATTAATGTATTTTTACAATCGATTATTTATATATATTAATCGAGTGAAGATTGGATGAAGCATGGCTAAGTTTCTGAGCTTATTTTTATTATCAATTATCTATACTCAAGTATATCATTCTGTTAGTCAAGTAAGCTTAATCACGTAGTCAAGTGCTTAATGTCTAGCCTCTATATCTTTTGAGTCAGTCGAGTAATGACTTTATCATACTCAAGTAAGACAATTGCAAGGTTTCCATATAATTGATTACTTGATTTATTCAATTGAGTGTGCGTTTCATTAGTCGAGTAAGTCTAGAACTTAGTTGAGTAACTGGCATCTAAATTCAAAACTTATACCGTTACTCAAAAAGCAAAAATGGGCCAGTTAGAACTTTATTTTCTTATTATAAGATGTTTAATTGTGTTCTCTTATAAATATATGATAAATATAAACTTGCATCGTGTGCTAAATGCTTTCTATATAATATGCATATATTTCTAACTAATTTGATCATTAATGGTCAAATCAAAAGAAGTTGTGAGTGTGCGCAGCTTTTTATGCCAATTATCAAATCTCAGGCTTTTATAAAAGGCCAAGAGCAGCAAGAGATGAAGCCTGCCAGTTAGAGATCCACCTAAGCTAATGCTAAGGCCGCTGAGGAATCAATCTAAGTTGCTGATGTTTCTTTAAACTCAGCTAGCTATATTCTTTCGAGCAAATGCTTGAAGTGGACGTTCTTCATTCATATTCTTCTTCACTTCTAAGCTAGTATCTAGTGAGATTAATTGTATATCTTTCTAAACCAAATTATAAAAGAGAGTTGAATACTTTATTCATTTATTCTTTCGAACTCTTTTTTATCCAAGAGAAAAGTGATATCATTGTACATCTTATATTTTTCTCTTGCGATATTCTTACACACATTTTGTGTAAACTTGTAAAAGGTTATGCTTGTGCCTTTGAAAAGTAATGTACTGGTTGTGGTTGAGCCTCTTATGAAAAAAGCCTCACGTAAGGGTTTCTACTTAGTCCAGGAAAAGTAGAGGTTATTGCTTAGGCTGTGAAAAACAGAGGTTACTATTTAGTCTGTGAAAAGCGGAGGTTCCTACTTAGCCTGTAAAAGTAGAGATTACTGCTTAATCTGTAAAAACGGGGTTTCTACTTAGCTTGTGAAAAGTGGAGGTTATAGTTGATCTTGTAAAAACTGTTGTGTGCATGATTATTTTCTATATTCTTTCCAGCAACATGTTTCTTGATCTGTTATGTATATATCTTTTATACATAAATTCAACAGATCACATTCTGTTTAAAACTGTCATTAAAACGTTTTTATGGTCTGAATTATTTTAAATATTATACTCTTCTACATTTTCAATATTGTTTCAAAATCTTCTCATTTTAAATATACTTCTTTATCTTTACATAAGAATTATATGTATAAAATCTATTTCACATTCAATTTTCATAAAACATCTCTTTCAATATCATCTATGCTCTTTCATGAAATTTCCATCAGTATTCTCTGTTGTTCTAGTTTTCATTAGTTACATAAAAAGCATTTTAATCATTAGTGGTTCTTCATACAAATATGTTTCCTAAACATCTTTCTAATTTGCATACATTTTCATATCAATATCTTCATATATAAATTGAATGTCAAAAGTATTTTCTTAAATTATATTCTATGAGAAATCATGTGTGTCGATTAAGCATTCTTATTTAATTTATCCGTTGCTACACTTGTTTGTAGTTTATGAAAAGTGTTTTCATCAAATAACTTTATTGCATCATAATTTTCAAGATATTTTCACTCTTTGTAAAAAAAGGTCCAAAACACCCAATTCACTCCCATTTTGGGTAATCTTTCATTATGAAATTTAGATTGATATTTTTAGATCTTTTTATGAAATTTAGATATGTTTTTTTTAATATGTTAAGCAATTTTTATTAAATTTGTAGGGTTTTTTAAATATAAAATTTAGGTATTTTTTTATTATTTTTAAGTTTTTATGAAATTTTTAGATTTTTTATAATGAAACTTAGGTCTTTTTTTTGAATATTTTTAGGTCTTGTATGAAATTTAGGTCTTATTTTTATTAAATTTGATCTTTTTTTCATATCAAGGATCAAATGCCAATTTTTTTTTAATTGTTGAGTGATTAAATGCCATAGTTATATATTAAATCTAATATGATGTATTTTGTCGACGTGGAATTTAGTCATGAAAATGGGAGTGTGTGTGCACACGTTAACGGACCATCATGGTAAGGATTTAAAACTACATTTTTTATTAGCTTAAATACCAATTGTTGATGTTTTGCACTTTAGTGACCAAACGCCATATTTTTTAATTGTTAAAAGGCTTCCATATGTATTAATAGAGATGGCAAATGGGCCGGGCCGGCCCGCCACCAAGTGGCCCGCGGGCTAAGCGGGCCGGGCCAAATCGGCCCGCTTAAAAACGGGCCAGCAGATTGCTGGCCCTAGCCCGGCCCTACACGGGCCTGCGGGCTAAGTGGGCCAAACGGGCGAGGGCGAGGGCGAGGGCGAGGGCGAGGGCGAGGGCGAGGGCGAGGGCGAGGGCGAGACAGAGGGTGAGCGAGGGGCGCGGGCGACGTCGACGACGAGCGAGGGGCGCGGGCGAGGGAGAGATGAGGGCGAGGCAGACGGTGAGGGCGAGGGCGAGGGCGAGAGGCGAGGCTGAGGGGAGGGGGTTTGTGGCCGATTAGCGGGCCAAGCGGGCTAGCCTGGCTCGCCGGGCTAAGCGGGCTGGGCCAAATCGGCCCGGCCTTAAATGGGCCAACAAAATGCTGGCCCTAGCCCGGTCCCGAGCCGGGCCCATTTTGCCATCTCTATGTATTAATTAAGCCTAATAAATTTATTAATTGAAAACGTCGTTGTTAACGCACTTGGACTCTGCAAAAAGGAGAATATTTAGAGGGCGCAATACAATTTTCGCGTAAATACTCTGATGCTTAATTTAGATATTGAAGACTTGAAGTTTGTATTGAAATCAGTATTAGAGCTATATTCACATGATATAAAGGAGTATGCCATTTTTGCTTATGGATGGGGGGATGTAATCATGTGTAGGGTATTTTCTCTAACCTTAACAAATCATGCTCGTATCTACTTTTTGGTCTTACTGAGAGATATGTCTCCTTTTTTGGCCAATTAAGAACATAATTCATCAAGACATTCATTATTAATAGCCACAAAATGAAAGACTACACGTATCTACTTATTATTTGATAAAGTGACAAAGAAACCCTCAGATAATATGTTGATCGTTTTAGGAAAGCAACATTGGAAATACTTACAAATGAGTATGGCAATAGTTGCGAAGCTCCAAGTGATGAAATTGGTATCGCTACAAGAATCCCTAGATTTGGATAAGCTTGCATCATTGGCGGACTTGTTTGCTCGAGCCAACAAGTATATTTTACATCCTAAAGTCATGTAAATAAACAAATGAAATGAAAATAGAAATAAGAAGGGAAAAGAAAAAGTGTCAGGGCCCTTTCTTGGAAGTCCTGCTAACATAGGAGTTCAGAAAGGTAGTCATGTTAAAATGGAGACAGATGCAAACTCAAGAGACACATTGTAATGACCTGCTCCCACCTACGGGCACTATCGGTGAATAATCGGCTGGATTACTCACACATAACACCAAACTAATGAAGAGATGGACCATGTTTCATCAGGAAACGTCCTAGGTGGGGACCAGACTTCGTCCTTCCCTTCGCTCCACTCAAGGAGTGGGTCCCAAAACATAAAAAGAAACACAGTGGATGGGACCCGAAACTCGAGTGAGCTTCACCTTTCTTCAGCTCATTTCACCACAAGCTAAAGGTGACCCAGGCACAAAACTAGCACATCAAATATCTATTGAGTATTGGGGATTTATGGGAAGTACCTCTTTGATTCTTACTCGATCCTAAATTTGGATCCACCAAACAAGCCACTATGAATATGAAGTCTACACAATCAATACTACATTATACCGATTATAACAAACTGGATACCATCCAGTGCCCAACAACATACACACTCACCCACAATGATATATATATATATATATACATACCACCACATGAATACATATAGGAGATAATACAATTTACAATGCGACAACAACGTTAGTCGCCACTTCAACCTCCCGATATAATCCCTGCTTGCATCTAGACTTGCAAAATCTACAACACGAGATAAAACCTCATGAGTCACAATGACTCAGTAAGGGTGAAAATGAATGTAAACAAGATAATATATGAAATGCAATGACAAATAAATATGCATGAATGACGAGGCATCACTGCTCTCCGAACCTACTTGTTCGAGGCACTTACCTCCCATATTATCCCTAACATGCATCTAGTCTCTCCCATGACCATAGGACTCCACTAGACTACCTATAGAACATGCACAACACACTATTGCACATAACATATATTTAACCATATTACAAAACATTCGCATGGTCGCCACCATTGGGGTCGTCTCTTACCTGGCTCGAAGCCTTATCTCTGTCACGGGCAAGAATGCTAACCTGAATTTCGAACTCTTCTAAGATCATCGCCTCCAATGTTTACCCTAGATGCAATCACAAAATCCATCAACTTCAGACATTAAACCAATGCCTTCATTTTCGCCATATGCCGCAAAATCACCTGACAACAACTTCCAATCAACCCTTACCGAGGGTTTAATTTAACCAATAATTATTCTATATTATATTATTCCATAACATCTCACATAATGCAATAACTCGAAAGAAATTTAATTATTTTACCTCATCAAATCTAGAGGAGAAAATTGGTCAAACGCTCACATCGGCATCGCCTCATGGGATGCCACCTAGCGCTTAAAATCCCATTTTCGAGCTTCCGGTACGCTCCTCGAGCCTCAAAATACTTTCTAGAATTTTTCCCAATTTTTTGGAATTTTCTAGCTATTTTTTCCTCATTTTTCAAGATTTTTCTTTATTTCTTTTTTTTTCTATTTTTTTTCTTTTTCCTTTTTCTTTTTTTTTTCTCTTATTTTTCTCTCTCCTCCCCTACTTCTTCTTCAACCTCACGCCTCATGCATGCGACCATCGGCCAACCGCTACCCGACCTCCGTTGCAGCCAGCACCGACGTCGCTGCTACTTACCTCCGGCCACCGTGCATAGCCGGTATCGGCCTCCTCTATCGCTGCCATCGCAGCCACCCACGCACGACAGCACCTGTGCAACCAGAAGCCATGGTCGACGCCTCTACCACGAGATGCTGTAGCTCGCACTTGAGCCATCGTCGGCCACCGACATCGCACCGCCACCAGTTGCCTCGCGCCATCTCATGTTGCTGCTGTTCCGTCACCTTCGACCACCTCGCTGCTGGGTGCTTCATCGTCGGCAACTTCCATGGCCGCTGCTTGAGTTCCTGGCTAGACTTCAATCGGCCTCTTCTCTCTCGATCTCGCATTGCTCTCTCTCTCTCTCTCAACTCTCGCGATCTATCCCTCTCGGCCTCTCATCTCTCTTGGCCAAAGTTCCCTGCCCAAGTGCTCTCTTTCTCTTCTCTGTTTCGAATCCAAGGAAAAAGGCTTGGAGCTTGGGCATCCAATGCCTATATATATATATATTACACATAATATATATTATTTACACTTAATTAAACATATTTAATTACACCATAAGACACATAATTATTTAATAATTACACATCAACCCCACTAATACTCCATAATCCCACTTAGGGAGTTTTAATAATCGCATTTAGACCCTCTAAGGTCTTAAATAATTGCCCTCAAGACACTAAAAATCTTGATTTTCCAAAATTAATAATCGGTCATTACTTGATAAAATCGATCTCGTCCCTGTGCCTTCACAGGTCCTTATCTCAACCTAAAAACACTTTAAGGTTGACTTATTCATAAAATCGGGCCACCCTTCGGGCCCCTCTGACTTACCGGTGATTTCCCGGCTAGCCCTCACGAACATTATTTCAGCTAATAATTTAAGCTTATACAGTAGCTGTATCGGAAACTATTCCCGATTTGACTTCTTTTCAACGTCATTAGTATCATCTCGAAACGTTCACCAATCCCTTGTCTCATTTCTTGGACATCCAAGTCCTAGGGCATTTCTTGCTGTCGATTTGGAAATTTGCTAATTCATTTCTCAAAACTGACATTTGGGCCTGTCGGACCACTTACTATCCAAATTACCAAAATGCCCCTCCTCTAGGGCACCATCATTTCATTTCCCACCTCTCTCTCGAAAGGTACTCTTGGAATTTTTATCTTATTTTCTAACACTGGTAACACAGGGTGTTACACACATTCTCAAATTCCCTTTTTTTCTTTACATAACAAAAGCAAGACACAACATAATCCCCAATTCTTTTATACAACATTTGGGTCCATTTGCCTAATAGGCACAATAGAGAAATACAATTTAACAAAATATGACAGTGTTCTCCTTGGATACATAACAAGTAAAATCACCCATGAATCTTTCGATTAGGGTATCTCTATACACATCATCTACCCACAAAGAATTAAGCTTTATTGGACCCACCATCAACTTTCTCTTTGCTCTTTCTTGGAATGATGTAAAGAAAGATTGAGTCACAAGACTCAACAAGCATAAAGAAACAAAAAGGAAGCAAGGCTAAAGATAAACTTCCCTATACACCACATACAAACCATGCCATGAACCAAAACTCGACCCATCAGTCACAAACACATCAATGCACATATAACGAACTGAGGGGCCCACATAAGACACACACTGGCACCCAGGATTTTGAATACAAACCTGCCTGCATCCATGAACTAGCTAACACATATCCTCATCTTGAGCCAAGGCTCCCACAACACCACCATAAGCCAAACCTCCCATAACATCATCTCAAGCCAACGCTCGTACAACATCATCTTGAGCTAACGCTCGTGTAACATCATCTCGAGTCGAAGCTCGAGAGTACCCCAAGGATAAATATGTCACGCGCATCAATAACCATGCAATCCAACACATAGAAAATACATGGCGGTGTTAGCATAAATGTGATACCATGGCCTCTATAAATCAGGCATCAAGCCACACTTCTCCCACATAGACATTCACACCCGGTGTAATGCTTATGTTCCTAATCACCTTACATTACCCTAAGTTCCTCTGGCAAAGATTATCAAACACTTATGTTGGATCGTTTCCTAAGCATCCATCCTTGAGGTTTTTCCACATTGCTTCGATCCTTTGAAAGTTGGATTCTAGCCTTAATGTAATATCCATAGTGCTACCCAAACTTCAGCACCTGACCATCTCTTACAGTACATTGTGTTGCTCTGATCCTTTGGGTCTCATACCCTTGTCGCGAGCCAGCTTACAGTCCTTCTATTATGGCTACTCTGGTCATCTTCTTTGTGAGCTAACCACCAGTCTTCTGCCTTAGTCCTTAGTCTCGGGCCCTTCATCATAGGTCATACACTTATGGTGTTATCGATATGCTAAAACTCCTTGTTCCATCTCCGAGAACTATAGTGGTTTTACAAATACTAGTCCAAATCCCTGATCTCATAGATCCTCAATTTTTCTTTTCTAGAGTAACATTCAATCGAATTGTGCATCATTGCCCTAACCATTAATAAGACTTTAGATTTCTTTCCCACAATCTAATCTCATTCAATTTCCAAACTTATCATGCATATGATGGAACCTCATGCTCTTATTGCTACCCTCACAAGTGCTATGATTTGTCAACCAAATCTTTTATCATTAATTAGAATTCCAATATCAACTGAAATTCATCTAGGATTATTAGAAGTCCATCCAGTTTCATTATCACATTTTGGATTTATACTAGGCTATGTAACCATATTCTCTTATAGACTTATGTCACAGCCATATGCTCAGTCCATCACAAACTAGTTTAAAGGTTTCGCAATCCTTACATGTTTCTTACATCTTATTTCACAATTGACTTTCAACTTGACACTTACTTTATGGGTTATTCTTCCTATCAATCCTATTTCTCTCCTTGGATCTATTAAGATCAACTCCAATGTGTTAAGATTTAATCATTATATCATGTCTCAAGATATCTCTTTACAAGCTTAACAAGTTAGCAAATCCTGCTTTATTGCTTGGTGCCTTTGAACTTGAGCCGAGACTTTTATGATCATCCCATCGTCCTTGACAATCATCGAGCTAATTCGTTTCCATTACATGGTTTATAAAAGACTTGCCACCCATACGGGCCTTTGTATGCATAACTTTGACTTGGCTTCCACACACCTTCTTAACTCTTTCTTTATGAGTTCAAACATTCCTTTTCATAAGGATTCATTTCTATGTTCCAATGTCCTATTATCTTTATTCGGTATTGACCTCAATTCGATCTTTTGCCCACCTAAGTTGTCTCATTATTTCTCAATTCGAAATCTCTAGGTTAGTTGACTGAGATGTCAAGTTGCTAGCTTGGATCATTATCCTCAGCCAGACGATTCTTAGTCTTTCGATCTTCTTGACCTTTATCCCAAGTCTACTTACATTTTTTCTTTTTGGTCCTCATCCATCATACTTTTTATAGTTATGGGTGCCTTGTGTTCTTGCCAATGCCACCACTAGTACTTTGATCGAATTCCTTGTATCCACCAAATTTATTCTTAAACACCAAATGTTTGATCATTTTAGTACTAGGGTTATCATCATATCACCTTACACCTTTGGCCTCCTCATTATGTGACATCATTATTACCCAACAAAAATATTGTGACCTTAGGCATCCTGCTCAACCCTAAGTATCATGTGTAACACCCCGTGTTGCTGGTGTTAAGAGAATGAGAAATGAAGTGAGAAACTTTCAAAAATTCCATTGAGAAGGTTATGGATCTTTGAAAATAATGGTGCCCTATGAGAGGGGCATTTTGGTAATTTGGATAGTGAAGTCCAATAAAGGGTAAATTGGTACATTGAAAATAATTCCTAGTTGGAATTAAGTATGGAACTGAATTAATTTTCCATTTTTGTATTTATGTGGAGATAAATGAGATTAATAATTCACAAAGAGCATTTTTAGTAATTTGGAGTGGAATTCTATAGAGGAATTAAATTATGAAAAATAGGGAAAATAGAGAATATTCAATTATGATAGAAAATAATTGATTTTTCTTAAATTGGTAAATTATGTTTATAATTAATGGATGGTTGAGATGGAAGCTTGGAGGCAAAGGCTTATGTCTAGTGGTGACACATGACAAATTCTCCTTTAAGGAGAAGGAGAAATTAAAGAAATGAGAAATTGGAGAAATGGTGGTTGGTGAGACATGGCATAATCTTGTGGAGCAAGAATAAGCATTTAAAGGAAATTCAAAATGGAGAGTTAATGGTCTTTCAAGCATTAAATGCAAGTCATGATGTTGTTGCCTAAAAAGAAAATGGAAAATAAAAGAAAATAGTCATCCGTTAATGGTGTAAAAATGGAGAGAATTTCTTAAATGGAAAATAAAGTGATTTATGTCTTTCGAGACTTGTCTTGAAAATGATCAAATTAAGTTAATTGAAAAATAAAATGGAAATCCCCAAGTGATCCAATGGTTGTGCCTGAGTCTTGGAAGAAGAATAGATCCAATGGCTAGAAGTGGATCTTGGAGAATGGCATGGATTGCTAACTCAATTAAGAAATCTTTTTAAATTGATTTTGGATGGTGGAGATCATGGGTTAAGAAGATGGAAGACTAGGATGTAGTCTTGAAAGAAGACTAAGAGTGTGTTTTCTCTTAAGGGTGGTGAAAATGTAATGAGAAAATCCACCACTATTTCTGGTGGTGATATTCATATTGAATTTATACAATATTCTCTATAAGGTAATAACAAAGTCAAACATTCCATCTACACCATAATCTACAATCAAGGGATTGCCTAAAATCATGTGATTATGATTTGAGGAGATTTTCTTAATTATTGGGGACATGATTCTTGGATCCTTCCATTACTGTAATACCCCCCCACAAGCCTAGCGACTGAGAATCTTGGACGCGTAGCTTGGATCGCAGAAAAATGAAGGCAGATTTATCGAGACTCTTTGTGAACACGTCTGCAACTTGGAGATGAGTAGGAACATAATGAATTTGTAGCTCTTTGGAAGCCCACTAGTTCTCTCACAAAATGATAATCCAAATCAATATGCTTAGAGCGTTTGTGACAAACTGGATTAATAGCAAGAAAAATTGAGCTTTGATTATCACAAAATAGTACTGGAGAGGAGGTAGAAGGCACATGAAGATCACGAAGGAGATGACGGAACCATTTAACTTCAGCAGTGGTAAGAGCCAATGCCCGATATTCCGATTCACAACTAGAGTGAGACACTGTCGGTTGCTTTTTAGAGCTCCAAGACACTAGATTATCACCAAGGTAAATTGCATAACCAGAGATTGATCGACATGTGTCGGGACACCTAGCCTAATCGGCGTCAGAGTAAGCAAGGATCTCTCAAGAAGTAGATGGAGTGAAAACTAGTCCAAACCGAAGAGTTCCTTTAACATAATGAAGAATTCGCTTAAGGGCTTGAAAATGAGAGACAGATGGCTTATGCATATATTGACTGATAGCAGTAACGGCATGAGCGATGTCGGGGCGAGTGATAGTGAGATATTGAAGAGCTCCAACAAGCGATCGGTAGAGAGAAGGATCATCAAAGTCAGGACCAGCAACCGATAAATGTTGAGCGACCACCATTGGAGTGCTGACTGGTTTAGGATCGAGGAGTTGGGCACGGTGTAGTAATTCATGAGCATACTTGGCTTGACTAAGAAAGAGACCAGCAGAGGTCCGATAGGCTTCCAAACCCAGAAAATAGTTCAAGGACCCGAGATCCTTAGTAGCAAATTCACGAGTCAATTTTCTAATGAAACCAATAAGAAGAGACGAGTTGTTGCTAGTGACCACAATGTCATCAACATAGAGTAATAAATAAATTAAATCAGCACCTTTGGAGAGAACAAATAACGAGGAGTCAGCACGACTACAAGTGAAACCCATGACCAAGAGAAAGGAGCTAAACCGATGAAACCAAGCACGTGGGGCTTGCTTGAGTCCATAGAGAGCCCGACGAAGCTGACAAACATGTGTAGGATGTTTGTGTTAGAACTAAAATGATGAGGCACACACCAAGAGGGGGTGAATTGGTTATTTTAAAAACTTGATTTAAAACTTTGAAATCCTTTTGATTGAAAATAAAAATTCAATGCAAGTGAGGATAATGAAATGCTAGCAATGATAAACAAATCAAAAAACATAAGCAAGAGAGAACACAAAGATTTATAGTGGTTCGGTTTAACCCAAGCGTAATCCACTACCTTAGCTCCTCACTAAGGATTTTTCAAACCATCCACTTGTAGGATCATGAACGAGGATCAAAAGCATGCAACGGAAGCGTTTTAAAATAAAAATGATCCTCGTATTGGTTAGAGTCTAGGAGACTTACTTTTACGGCGGATTACCGGACGGAATGGTGCGATGGGAGCTTCTTCGTGTGGAGGAGACGACGGCTGTCCTGCTAGCCTTCGGCTCCGTCGCATCAGAACTCAAACACCCCCTTTCGATCTTCCGGAGTATGACTCGAACTCGTGGCCTCTCTTCGGTGAAGAAGAATGAAAAACGACTTGGATGAAAAACAACTAAAGAGAGATATATATAGGGAGAACCCTAGGGTTAAAACCCTAGTGGGCCAAACCCTAATGGGCCAAGATCTTTTAATTAATTTTCTAATTGGGTTAGCCCAATTAATTAATTAAAACCCTAATGAACTATTATTTTATTTTATTTTAGCCCAATGGACCATTCTAAATAAAATAACTCTCTCTTAATGTAATTCATCCAACAAGCCAAATGTATTAAAAATACGTGAGTTACATCGAGCTACCCCGGGGACCAAAAGACAAATTATTCACGGCTGCTAAAATGACCAAAATATCCCTGCTACCTAGTAGCTATATTTTTGTCATTCTAAGTGTTCCAACTATCACCATATGGTAACACTGACCCCACGAATAATTTTGCATATGCCATGTCTTTGACCTACTAGTGTAATGACGAAAATACCCCTCTGCGTAACACCCATCATTTAGAAAGGAATAATGTACTAACACCTTTCTAAATGACTTCTACCATCCTTAGATCACTAGTCCAATAATCCGTGACTACTCGAATGTACTTGCTTATCACTGGGAGCTACCCAGAAGCACACACTCTTAAGTCACGTTCCCAGGGCCCTGGATTATTCGATTATTCTTGGACAATCACAAGGGGGTGAATCACAGAAACTATCTTGTAATAGTCTGTCTTAGCTAATTAGAAACCATACTCCCAACTCAAAAAGATATTGATCTTTGATAGACCTCACTTACAATGAATCCAAGAATATAGATCTAGGTTCACTAGACCACCAACTAATACTCAAGTATTAGAGTACTCGTCCACGTAGTAGCAGTGATAGACTAGCTCCATGATAATTAGTACTTTGTCATTAGCTTCTATCACAGGTCCACTCTACGCATTCCAAATGCGCTTGTACAATTAGAGTAAACGGACTGTTTACTGGCTAAGGCAAGCCATCCTCCATTAGGATCTATTGCACAATGATCTTATCATGATAGAATGCCCAGTTCTATCAAAAGATCAAGAGTTATATTTTCTTGCTTACTAAGTACCCATGATTCATGCCTAACTGTGAAGAACGACCCATCACATGAATCACTTACTTAATAGCATGGACACCTTTCCAACAATTAAATGCAAATAATATATGTGCCATAAACTGAATAAAAGAAACATCATTACCATAAATTAAACAAAACGTGTCTTTAGGGCATACATTTCCAACACCACTATCAACCCCCTACTCAACCCGAGTAGGTCCTCTAGTCCGAGACTAGGAATTACAACCTCCCACTCAAATGGGCCCTCTAGCTACACAAGCTAGGAAAATAACAACGATACAAATGAAAGAGAGAAGCTAAGAGTTAACACTCTTAATTACAAGTTCTCTCACAATGAAAACAAGGCTTAATAATAAATTTACAATAATAGAACAACGAAGCCTTGGAGAGAAAATAAAACAGTGAAAGCGCAAATATTATAAGCTCGAGTAAAAATGATTTGAAGTCTTTAGATCAACTCGTTCCCATCCATTAGCCTCTTCTTGATCATCCATGAGTTGTATATATAGGCATCCATAAAGATTGAAGAGGAAACTAGCCGTTTGTGACCGTTAGAGATTGAAAAACTAATCGTTGGAAGCTTTCTGCAAAAGATATAGTCGACAGAAGAAAATGCATAGTTGACTATTTTTACAAGTAAAACAAGACATAGTCGACAGACAAGAAGGCATAGTCGACTATCTTATAACATAAAATTTCCATAGTCGACAGACGCAAAAACATAGTCGACATATGTAAAAATATTAAGAGAATTTTGAAATTCATGAACAAAAATAGTCGACAGATGAAAAATCATAGTCGACTATCCTTACATGATAGTCGACATATCCAAAAATAGTCGACATATACAAGAAATAGTCGACAGACTGAACAAGCATAGTCGACTATTCTTATGCATAGTCGACAGATTGAAGCACACAGTCGATAGATGAGGAAGATTTTCAACAGAATGAAGCTTGAAAACATTACAACATATTTACATTTACTTAATACATGTCCTCATTTTGTTTAATTTATATTTTACCTTCCATTTACTTTAATACATAAATGTAAATAAGAAAGTACCCCCCATTTGGATTCAATAAAAATATCAAAAAAATCAAAATCCATAAGAATAAAAAAGTAGAATTTGGATTTTAGTAGGAACTTAGGATTTTACGATTTTACTACCTCCAAGATATACACTTTCTATTTCTTGAAAAAATCGTTAAAAATTATTTTATCACTAATGAATGTTAGCTATTGAATTACCAGGAGTTAGTTTTCTAAAAAGGAGACATTTTCATATATGTCTCCTTATAAGGTGCTAGTCTTCCAGACTTAGAAAAAATATTGAAACGTTATCAAAACGAGTTTCAAGACATGATGCATGAACTAAAGGATTTGTCATACGCTTAAGTTTTGAGCCAAAACCTTTCATGCATGCTTCAAAATATGAAAGCTTATTCTGAAGTATGAGATTAACATAAATGATTTTTCATACTTAAGATTGGATTTTCATCAAACACATTTATGTTCAAGTTGGTCTTTTGCCTTAGAACAATTTTAGCTCTATGTTAACCAACGACTTCAAAGCTAATTTGAAAATCATTTTAGGATAATCTTTTAAGACTAAATACTTGACTTTGCAAATCTCCAACTAATATAGAAAATCATAGATCTTTTTGGTTTTCATTTTTACAAAGCACTTGAAATTAATTTTTGTTGAAAACCACCACCTTGATTCATGACTTAGGATAATCTTTTGATGATTGATGATTGGCATGTGTGAATGTGAATTTATATTTTATGTTCTAACAAAGCATGAAGCCTTCATAAGGCTTACAAAGCTATTCTTTAGTGATTTCATGACACAGGTTATATATGGAAACTTCTTATACTTATATAGAGATTTCATTATATATGGAAACAAGTTTTTAGAGAGCTTTCTAGAAATTTGAGTATTTGAGTTATGAATGGAAAGTTCTTCTTAGAATGGAAAGTCTAGAAGATATATTGAATCCTTGTTCATATATGGGAAGTTCAAAAGATATATATGGAAGTTTTTGAGGAGATTGGAGTAGTCCACTATATGGAGTTGCCATATATGTAACTTGGCGACATGGCATTGTTAATGTGGCATTTTGATGACATGGCAGCCACGTGGAGCACACTCATCAAGGTTACATCATCTCGTTGGTCTAAATATGGTAAGAGAATCATGGAGTAAATTTAAAGGTTCTTAGAAGCTTCTTTACTCAGTTAAATATGGAAGAATTTTTGAATTGCATTCAAATGGAGAAGTTAAAGATTCAGCATTATTGTTCATCATTAATGGAGGAAATTAAGGTTTGAAAGTTAAACCTTGAATGATATTACTTTCCTTTATTGCTGATTCTATCTCATTAAAAGGATCATCTACTCAAATCATGGAATCAATTATCCTACTCATTATAACTAATTGATATCCTCATTATAGCTAATTGATATCTTCATTATGGGAGAATATTCTAAGGATATCTTGCATATATTCAGCTACACAAATTGATTCTCTTCTTGTTGTCAACATTTTTAGTATGGAAACTTGATCAATTCCTTGCCTTTGAAGTTATAATTGATATCTTCATTATTGGACAAATTTGCTTCATTATCTAAGAATATTTGGAAGGATTTTACACCATTTGGAGGTTTAAATTCAAATTTCAAATTAGCTATGCTTGTTATGGAAGCTAAGGAGCCAATTACACAATCAAAGGTGATTGAAGATTCAACTAGAAGTCAGAATTTATTATTTCTTATTTATGGTCGATTTTTCATGAATTATGAAGGATTTTGATGATATTTTAATTCTTAAAATCAGTCATGCATTATTGGAATTGATTTGCTCATTTAAGGCTGATTGGAGATCAACAAAAGTCAAAGATCTTGATGATCAATCAAGTTAGCTGTTTATGGAAGGTAAATCAAGAATTCAAATGAAGGGCTGAGATTGGCTTGAAGACTTGACACATGGAGGGCTGAGATTGATCAAGGAAAGCCTACTCTAGAACTATATAAAAGGGTCTCTTGAAGGCTTTGGTACAACTTTTTGAAGCGCTATTATTCTCTACATCATTGGCCAAGATTTTCATTCTCTCTAAGTCTTTCTTTTCCTCTATCTTCTTGAGAGAAAACTAAGAGAGTTCTCTACACTTCATTGTATTATTTTTGAGAGAACTCTATTTCTCAATCTCTACTATCTTGTAAAGAGCGTACAAAATCCAAACTAGTGAGTGTGAGACTCCAGAAATAGTTTGGTGGTGGTGAAGCCAAGTGAAGGCTTTGGTGGTTGTAAGAAAAGTTTCATATAGTGGATTTGATTGAAAATCCTAAGGAAGAGAATCCTTAGGTAGTGGATGTAAGCCATAAGGGCCGAACCACTATAAATCGCCGTGTCCTTCTTCTCTTCACTCTTTACTTATTCTTGCTTGATTATACTTGTTTGTTTTTGTTTTTGTGTGGCCAAATCCTAAGGCCTACATTCTTGTTGGCTATTATATTCTGATTTGCTTTAATTGATCATTCTTTGTACTCATTCAATATTCCATTTGGTTTATTTAAAGTCTTGTTATTGTGTGCATTCAAATCACATGTTTTTCACCAAGTTGTAATTTGAAGAGTATATTGGATCTAAGCACATACTAGCACAGCTGGCGGATATCATATTATCCATCTAGTATTTAAGTGCTCCCGTACTCTCAACTACAATTTTGATTTATATTAAATTTATTTTCTCATATATATACGTGCATAAGTTTTGCATTAAAGTTTTTAAAAGGTGTCAATTCACCCCCCCTCTTGACTAAGTTAGAACTCAACAAGGATAACCCAAACAGTAGAAGCCTTCACGACAGGACTGAAAGTGTCATGAAAATCAAGACCCGGTTGCTGAGTATACCCCTTTGCAACTAGACGGGCCTTGAGACAGTCCACAGTGCCATCTGATAAATATTTAATGCGAAAGACCCATTTAGAGCCGACAACATTTTTATTGGGCGGTCTTGGAACGAGATCCCGTGTATGATTCTTTTGAAGAGCCCTAATCTCTTCATCCATGGCAGCAATCCAACCTGGATGTTTTGCAGCAGACTTAAAGCATTTGGGTTCACGCATGGTGAGTAAAGAATGTAGCAATCCAGAATTGGGAACTTGACTTAAATAAGAGCTATGTTTGAGCTTAAAGATCCTTGACTTGGCTCGAGTTTGCACGGGATGAATGCCAAGAAACGGCCGGTGGCCCATGGCTTGTGTGGAGGGGACTTCTGCAATGGGAGAGATTAGCAGGTAAGAAAGTAGAGTCAGAAAAAGACCCATGCTCATGAGTGGGAGGCATCTCGGCAGAAGTATCCTGCAAAACAGAAGAGGGCACAAGACTAACAGAGTTGTCAGTTAAACAAGGTCCACACCGAAACGGTAGCGGACTGGGTGGTGACGATAATGGACCTGGGGAGCTAGTAGTGGGCTCAAGAAATGCACTAATGGGTGAATTAGACAAGGGCTGAGAGCATGGATTTCCCTTGAAGGGATAATTAAGTTCATAAAAAATAGCATGCCTGGATATAAAGACTTGATTAGTGGATCGATCAAGACAACAAAAGCCATGATGAGACATACTATAGCCTAGAAAAATACATGGGCGGTTGTGAGGGGCAAGTTTGTGAGGAGTATAATCACGTAAATAGGGAAACACAAGACAACCGCATGGATGAAAATTGGAGTAAGTTGGAGGCTTACCATACAAAATCTCATATGGAGATAGTCCATTAAGAGTAGGCGTGGGTAACCGGTTAATCGTGAAATTGGAAGTGCTGAAAGCATCAACCCAAAATTTTAGAGGAACATGTGAGTGAAAAAGCATAGCTAAACTAGTTTCAGTTATGTGACGATGTTTATGCTCGGCACGGCCATTTTGAGAAGGTGTGTGAGGACATGACATTTGATGACGAATCCCGGAAGTGATTAAGTGATCTCGAAAAGTGTGATTTGTTAACTCAGTGCCTCCATCACTTTGAAATATTTTGATTTTAATAGAAAATTGATTTTCTATAAGCTTCTGAAATTGAATAAAAGTTTTGAATAAATCAGATTTAAATTTCAAAGGATAGAGCCACGTAAAATGGGAATAATCATCAACTAATATCACATAATATTTAAAGCCTAAGGTGGAATTGACAGGGGATGGACTCCATAAATCACAATGAATAAGATCCAACACATGAGAGGCGCGTTTGTCATTCTGTTTAAAGGGAAGTCAGTGACTTTTTTCAAGTTGATAGCTAGAGCAAACAGAGGGGTTGGGAAGCAAAGAAGTCACACATAAGTGACGATTTTTATGTAGAAGAGAAATAATAGAATAGGGCACATGACCCAACCGAGCATGCCAAACATCAAAAGATGCTCGAGGGCAATTATTAGAGGAAACTGAAACTAAAGAGGAATGTCCACGCTCAAGCACATAGAGTCCATTCTCACGTCTTCCGGTTGTCACCACCTTTCTTGTGACTTGATTTTGTATGATAAAGTGATCGTTAGTAAAAGTAATGGAGAAAGGGAAATCTGATGTAAGTTTACTAATGGAGATCAGATTTTTGGTGAGTCCAGGCATAACTAAAACATCTTTTAAAGTAAGAGAACATATGGGAGAGGTGGTACCAGTGTGGGATATAGGGAGAGGCCCCATTACCGACAATAACACAGTCCTTACTAGAGTACCTGTCAGCCTGGTCTAAATTGGCAACGTCGTGAGTCATGTGCGCCGTGGCACCGGTGTCCGTATACCAGTCGGAGTCCTGAGTGTCATTCAAAGAGCAGGACGTGAAAGTTTCCACCAGATTGGCAGCATTGCAAGCGTTGGAAGAGCGGGAGTAGCGCTCGCGGTAAAAGGTAGCATAGTGTCCTTCCGCACGACAGATCTTACAACGGATAGGGCGGTTACGTTGAAAGCGACCGCCTCCTCGCCCACGTCTACCACGGGAGTTGCGGCCATTACCATGGCTAGATGGGGATTTGTCACTACGGGAGGCAGTAAACGCAACAGAAGTGGATCCTATGGTGGAGGATGAGTCCAATGATTTGACAAAAATTTCATAACTCTCTGCTTGGGGAACAACATTAGCAAATGAAGGAAGACGAGTAATAGATAACTGTGTAGTAGAAAAGGCAGTGAAAGCAGAACCAAGTCCACGTAAATACCAATGAATTTTGTTAAGATCATCAACCGGACGACCCATAGCAGCAAGCTGGTCACAAACAGACTTAAATTCACGAGAGTATTCAACAACACTTTTATCAGCTTTACTCAGGTGTTGTAGTTCATCTTTCAAGCGAAGCTCTCAGGATTTTGAATGATTGCTGAAAGTGTTTTCCAAGGTGGACCAGACAGCATGGGAGGAAGACAAACCAACAACAATAGACATAGCCTCTTCAGTCAACGAAGCAAAAAGAAGGCTCATGATCAATTGATCTGTTTGCTGCCATTTAGCAAATTTTGGATTGGCAGTAGCAGTGGAACTTGAGCCAATGGTAGTAGGTGGAGGTTGGAGAGAACCATCCACATATCCAAGAAGGTTTTGACATTGTAGCAATGGTAGAACTTGGCTATGCCAAAGAAGATAGTTGGAGGAGGATAATTTACTGGTCAAGAGATGGACCATAGTGTTGAAAGACAAAGTGGAGAAAGAGGTGTTGGAAGCCATTGGATCGAGGGAGGTAAATCCAAAATGCTCTGATATCATGAAAATGTAATGAGAAAATCCACCACTATTTCTGGTGGTGATATTCATATTGAATTTATACAATATTCTCTACAAGGTAATAACAAAGTCAAACATTCCATCTACACCATAATCTACAATCAAGGGATTGCCTAAAATCATGTGATTATGATTTGAGGAGATTTGCTTAATTGTTGGGGACATGATTCTTGGATCCTTCCATTACTGTAATAGGAGGAGATTAGTTCTTCCAAAATGGATGGATGAGATTGTGTCTTGCAAGGGCACATGGATTGTGCTTAATTGGAAGGCTAGGATGCATTCTTCCAACTTAAGTAAAATCCAAGGGCTAGGATTTATTCTTGCCGTGGAAATAAAATAAGTGAATAAAGGGAATTTTTGGCTATAAAAAGGGCGGTAGAGAAGAAGGCTAAGCTTTTTGGCCAAGTGCTTAGTTGAAGAAGAAGAAGAAGAAGAAGAAGAGAGGCAAAATCAAGAAGCCTAGAGGTAAGCTCTCTAGATTTGTAAAGATTAGGTGGATCTTCTTGTTCTTTTTTTTTTTTATCTTCAAGCTTTCAAATATTTTTCCTTGATCAAAGATCTATTTTTTTTTTTTTTAAAAAAAAGGGTTGAAGCAAGTATGTTCATGAAAGTTTAAGCTTGTTGGTGGAAGATCCATAAAGAATGGAAGAGGTAAGGTATAGCCCCATGGGATGGTGGCTTGCAAGTTGTAAGTATGTGCTTAAACTTTTAAATGTGTGCATTTGCATGTTTTTCTTTGTGTTCAAGGACCTATGGCCATGAGATTGTGTGGGGTAGGGTAGATTAAAGCCTCAAACTAAGGTGGTTGTGAAGATGTGGAAGCCCTAACCATGTTGCATGCATGCATTAGCATCACATATTATGTTTTTGTTCATACTTATGTTCATTGCACCCTTACTGAGCTTTATGGCTCATGAGGTATCACCCTCACCTTGTAGGTTGTTCATGTGCTAAGAGAAAAAGGGAGTGTTGCAAGCTTGAAGTTGGGAAGCTCATGGTGGATATTTGTTAGTTTTATGGCTTGTTGAAGCCTAAGCATGTGTTGTAATTTATTTGGTTGGTAATGACTTGTTAAAGCTTAAGATCATGGGTGTATTTCATTTTACATGTATGTTTGGTGTTTATTTTGGGTGTTGGAAAAATAATTTTTGTTGGAAATGTGAAGATTTTTGGTGATTGTTTATTTAAGTTAATTTCTAAAAATTTTGGGTTAGGAAGCCCAAGGAAAAAAAAAAGGGAAAAGAGTGAAAAAGGTAGCAGTAGCAGGTGGCTCGTAGGGGGCATAGTGGCAGCAGATGCGTGGGCGCTGGGACTTGCGGTCGTGCGCGTAGCATGCGTGCGGCCTGCGGCCAGCGCACCGCAGGGCCCCAGGCGCGCCAACAGGCCTTGCCGCCCAATTT
Organism: Diospyros lotus; assembly: GCF_014633365.1. Taxonomy (NCBI): domain Eukaryota; kingdom Viridiplantae; phylum Streptophyta; class Magnoliopsida; order Ericales; family Ebenaceae; genus Diospyros; species Diospyros lotus. The sequence goes on from NC_068347.1 coordinate 13,846,023, forward strand.
TTTTTTAAATTTGAAAAATTCGGGGATTCTAGGGTATTTCTTAATGGATTTTGGGTCCCGGAGGAATTTAAAAATAAAGAGATTTTTCGGACATTTTTTGAGATAAATGCCGAATTTTTTGGAAAATGAAATATTGATTTTTTTCTTGAATTTTGGGAAAATCAATGGGTTGTTGGAATTTTGAAATATATGGACCCGGTGAAATTCTTGGAAAGAAGGAGAATTAAAATAATAAAATGATGATTGGGAAAATTTAATGGAAATTAATTATCCAAGTGTGGTATGGTTAAAACCCAAGTTTGTTAGTCGATCCTGGGATTGAGGGAAGGGAATGACGAAGCCTAGTTCCCACCTAGGGCGTTTCGTGTCGAAATATAGTCCGCCCTTCACAAATGGTCAGGCATGTGAGCAGTTTAGATGATTGTTCACAAGTGGCACCCGTAAGTGGGAACGGGACGTCACATCATGACAAGGATCTGATCTATCCATTACTTCATGAATGGTGGCTTACCCTATAGTCTTTTTGCTTATATCATTAACCCATTCATTCAAAATCCGGGCTCTTTTAGATCCCAACTCGACTAGCTAGGGATTTTTCCATTTCATACTCATGCCTGTTCTCTAGACCTTGTTTTATTCTTAAACCGACTAGGGTCACTTCAAGCCTTAGATATAATCATCTCCTCGGGCTTGGGTTTGACCTTTCCCCGGGGTCCCCGTGGAGCACCCGGGCCGACTCTTTGGTGGCCTAGTGCGTTCCGTACCCTCAGGTGGGGCCCGGCCAAATTGTTTGGCTATTTTTATTATTTTTATTCGATCCATCAGTGTATAACACCTATGGGCCGGGGCCATTAATTGGATTATTTATTAATTAATGGGCTATTAGTGTATGTTTGACATGCATTGGTTGATCCAAGGCCTGTTGAGCCTTGTTAGTTAAACTAATGGATGGAGCCCAAGCCCAACACAATTAAAACAATTTTGTTTTTTTCAAAATTATACAAATTTTCAATTTATTGAAAGTGTTTCATTAAGATTGAAATAGATGCGATAATTAATTAACATAATAATGAATGAATCAATTAGATTGATTGCATGGGTGTATGGTATGGATCGAGTCAACCATTTATTTTATGTTGGGAATGATTGCTTGTAAATTTGGTTTTTGAAATAAGGCCTGCGTGTCCTGCCTCTCTTATATTTTGATGTACATTCTCTTCTCATCTCACTCCCCCGAATGTAACTCGGGGTTTCTGATTCTATGTAATGTATGTAGAATAGAATAGAGTAGTGATAGTTATAGTTTGTATGAAGAGCAAGAGATGGAGCCAAATTGAAGACAAGATTCGAAGACCAGCAAAGGCTTGAAGAATGTGCTTGAGAAGCAAGATGTGATTCTTCACCTAGATTTGACTCGCTAGCTTCCCTTCTATGGCTCGAGGGGGCTAGCCATAGTTATCCATACCATACATCGGTTTGAGTCATTTATTATGCATGATTAATTTGATTAATTGCATGTGATGAGACCTAAATAAATAAATAAAAAATCCCTCATTAATATTAAACCAACTTGCCTTCCATCATTATGAAGCATTAGGTTTCTAGCTGGCACTTGATTTGTTGAGTCACTCAAGGTCATGTGTCACCTATGATACCTGTGTTTCATGGGCCATGAGATGTCCCTGAATGATGGGTCCGACTTAACTAGAAAGGTGGGGTTTGTTGAGTCACTCAAGGCCTTACTAAGTATAGAGGCAAAGATTAGGAGTCACATAAGCTGTGCTTGACAAGGAGTTGTCAACCCAATGAATCTAGGAGTTGCATGGAGATGCAATTGGCAGCAAGTACCTACCTAATCGATCCTAACACAATTTGTTGAGTCACTCAAGGTTGTGCGAGGGGAGATGGGATCCTAGCCTACTAGGAAATCTTCCAACGGGATTTCTTGAGTTATGTCTTGAGGGTGGCAAATTCGTAGAAAATAGTGGGAGCAATCATAAAATGTTACTTCTTGCAATTTATGATTTTGTAATTCAATATGATTATAATAATATCTTTATTCAGTTGTTGATCTAGAATGTCTCGAAACATGTCGATAAGATCGATACTCGAGGGTAATAATACCTTCAACGGACTAATTTCTATGACTGGGAGATCATCTTGAGGATAGTCCTCACGTATGATAAGATTCTCTATGCGATAAAGAGATATCTTTTTACGAAGCCACCAATTAAGGAAATAGTAGCACATTAGGCTTGGACGATGCACAAGGATGATATGATCATCGCTTGGTGTATTGTCTTGGCTGCCATGACCCCAAAACATAGGTCGCATCATAAGAGTTATGATGCCTATGAGATCATGGCTAGGCTCAAGGATCATCTATTGAGAAGTATGTCATGGAGATGATATGTTTTATCAATAGGTTGCTAGAGCTCAACTTGGGTATGGATGCCGAAACTTACCCTAGATTTGGTGCTACAGTCCCTCCCTAACGACTATTGAAAAGACTCTTGGAGAGTGGTTGTCCATACTTAGGGAGACCAAGCCTAAAATTGATTATAGGCCAAGGGAAGTGTTCTCTTAGTTGAAGGGCCCAAGGCGCACAGGGGCAAGCCCAAGAGTAAGAAAGCCAAAAGAAAGAAAAGTTCTTGTATGTGCTATGTTTTTGCTATGTGATAGCAATGGGAGTCTCACACCCATAGGCATGGGGATGCCTAGACAAGTACATAAGTGATCAATGTTTGAGAACATGTCACTGGACATGACTCGCCAAGAGAATTCATTTTGGTTATATGTTGATGGTATTCTCATACGAGATGGGTGTAACTAATCCTTGGACTTGAGGTTGTTACGGTCATCTCATAAGAAGACCGGTATGCTTTGACATCGTTTCGATGGGCCTAGACAAAGGCTGCACGTGGGCGATCGTTGGGTATATCGTGAGGCTTATGGAGATGGGTGCATAGCTAAGATGGGACTCGTCTATCCCTTGATAGAGGATGATGTATCTAAGGCGCTTTCGGTGGATATTCACTTTAAATCCATGGCTATGGTGAAAGAGATCAATAAGGAGTTATTGATTTACTTTCTAATTAAGTGAAGATATCCGGAAGACCGAAGAAAACTCATGTGATCGTTAACAAGCAACACATCACCATACTTGAGATCACATAAGATACATTGACGAGAGGATCGTATTACATGGTAACCATGGTTGTGAAAGGTTATTTGCAGATTATGAATCTTTCTGAATAATTGGGTAGGCATGATGCCTTGTCAGAGGCCAATCTTATCTTATGTGTTTGTACTGACACATTGCCAACATATTCGGAAGCCTAATGAGTCATACGCAATAGGCACAGTCCCTGGCTTAAACCAAGAGAGTGGACGTATGGTTAAGTGGGACACTTCGGCAAGAAGTTGTGCCGTCGTAGGTTCTCACGGAAAAATAACAAATAGACGTAATGACGTCGATATGACGATGAGTCGTCATAATGGAAAGAGTTTCCTAAAATGGCAATTGATTAAATTAGGAAGGAATTTCTAATTTAATAATTTTTTATTTGTTGGAGTGGCAAATAGGAAATCAAATATTTTTGGATTTAAGTTAATATTTGGACTAAATTAGATTTGGGCCAAATATTAAATTAAATATTATATTTGGACTAAATTGGATTTGGGCCAAATATTAAAATAAATATTATATTTAGACTAAATTAGATTTGGGTCAAATATTAAATATTATATTTGGACCAAATTAGATTTGGGCTAAATATTAAATATTATATTTGGGCTTGAATTAGATTTGGGCCAAAATATTTTATTTAAACCTATAAAAGGATTTGGGCCATTTAATTATATTTCTAGTTGGACTAAAATAAGCCCACTTAATATTCTAATTAAATTAGAATTAATGGGCTAGCCTAATCCATTAGGGTTTTAGAAACCCTAGGATATTTCACTATAAATATCCCTTTATAGGTTGTCCAAAATGGTAGTGGTTTTTGGTGTTGTTTTTCAAGAGTTGAAAAACGTATTGCAGCTCACTCTTCCCCGTTTCTTTTGGCATCAATACGAAACGAGGGCATTTTTTTTTCCGTCCATACACAAGCCGCGCAAAGGAGAAGGAGCTAGTACTCCTATTTCGTTCTCCTTGCCAACGGACGCGTGCCGCGTATTACGAGTTAGAGACCGGACGCTTGGACGGCTCGAATCCGCGAACGACTAGATAATCTAAAGGTTAGATTTATTTATTTGTATGTGAATGATTTGATTTCGATGTTAATCCAATCGCCGAGATCGGGTTAAGGTTCAAAAATTTTGAACTACGTTGCTTGCCCCGTAGCGATCTTGCTTTACTTTCATTCCAAACATGCTTAGCCAATCTCCTAATATAGAGATGTTCTACTAATCCCCCTTAGTTGTGTCTTAGGCTTATCACAACTTATGTTATAGCTCAGTTTAATGCCCTTAGCCTAAAGAAATCCTTATCTTTGAAATGCTTATTATCCTTAATTCCACAATCAAATGCCCATACGTGATTCCCTGGTTCTTCCTGGCCTCTACCCACATCCTCATAAGTACTTCCAAATTGCCCCTTTTAAGTTTGTCTCCAAAAACTCTATTTTCTTGAGATCATTTTCCAAACCTTAGAGAAATCCTCTGACTAGGGAGGTCTTTCATGAATTACTATGATTCTCAATCCTTTGAAAGCTCCATTTGACCATTGCTAAACCTTTAGGAGTTAACTTTGCCTTTACCCATACAAGCCTCAATCTCATTAATGGTTTGGGGTCCCATGCGGCTGTGCCAGGCGTAACTTACCCACATGCCCCCTTTCACTAATCATATCCAAACTTCGATATAGGCCTATTTTTTCGAGACATTTGTATGCCTTCTACTTTCATCTTTCTCGGCATTTCCATTTAACTCAACTTGAATTCTTTATGAGATTCAAATTTTTTTACCTGGGTCTCATCATCCTTTAGGTTGGCTTTAGATCCAATTGTTTGTTTTGACTAATCTCGTTATCTTATCTCAATACTCATAACATTCATTTTCAGAATCCTCAAGTTGAAATATCATTCCATCTCCAAGTATCCCAATGCGATTTTACTCTGATACCAACTGTAACAATCTTCCCTTCTAAGGTGTGTCACTATGCTGAGATTTTTTTTTCCTTAAGTCATTCCCTCTTCCCACAATACCGTCTCTTAATGCCACATGCACCGTATTTTAAAATCCCTAACATACATATATATTCAACACTCTAAACGATAATTTAAGGAGTGATAAACTAATCACTTGAGGAAGCTAGAATCAAAACCTAAAAGATATCGTAATTTCATACAAGCATAACCGCACACTACTGTTCTCAACAGCTAATAAATTACAATATCCAGTAAGTGAGATAATCATACAAACTACTATATCCGATATGGGAAACAACATATAACATTAGGCTTCAAACACGAATTGAAATTAAATCATGCTTCGACCATTCTTTTTCCTTTTCTACTGCTCTACTCACTTGAAACGTGGGATATCCCAGGGACAAAAGTTTAAATTAGAAGAGGAATTTTCTAAGTGAATGTTAAAATAAATTTCATGATTGAATGATGCAAAGACATGAATAAACCAACACCCTATCGTAACTTTCACCAGCATTCTAGCCTCGGCACGAAAACTAAGGCAATCATCATGGAAAACACTCACAGCATGGGATACCCCTTGGTTATTCGGCAATCACCCTTGGGGAAATGCAAATCAAACTACCAGGGCAACATCCCACCACATTGTGTCCAACATGAATGACACAAATAATGATATGCAATTAATATCATTTCCAATGAAATATCACATTTATCAAGGTAATATAAAACGAACATGTGTGGCAAGATGCACATAAAACACATAAACTTGGCAAACCCTTGCAATTTCATGCCCACTTAAGCAAATAATACCACATAAAACTTTCGGGTGAACCATTCACCTTAATTTAGTTTCTTAGACTTTCTCAGTAGGCTTGCCCTAACTTCGAATCTTGACCCTTGACAAATTTCCTGGCCAAAATATTCAAAAAAAAATTAATAAAACATAATTTCCTCATTTTCCAATTTTTTTCTAATTTTCCTCTATTTTTCCCTTTTCTCCTATTTTCCTTTTTTTTTTTTTTTCTTTCTTCTCCTTCTCCCTCACACGCACTGCCACACCAGCCGTCGCATGCAGCACCACTAGTTGCTGGCCACCTTCGTGCGCTCCACCATAAGGTTCGATTGTGCTCACTCAGCCTACCACGGCTTTCGATTGTGTAACATCCCATATCGAGCAATAAGAAGGATCAGAACAACTTACCTTGATGAGCCTACGCAAACTTCCCAAAATTCACCCATCCTTGAGCTTCACTCAAGCACGTTTAACCCGAGAGTTCTTTATCTACATTCAACTCAAAAGGTATCCAACTGATGTTATTTTCTTCTTTTACTTATTCTTGATATATACTACCCTCATCTAGGCTCTGGGGTATTACATTCTCCCCCCCTGAACACATGACGTCCTCGTCACGTGACCTTATAATTGGTCCTAGATCTTCTCCCATTTGGGGGCTACTATCCTAGAAGTCTGCTAGGAGCCGCTCCTTATTCAGGCCCTTGCGCCCCGGCGCCACTCCCCGCCTTCATCGAACTGCCTTCTCCAAGGGTCAGCTCTGATACCACCTGTAACATCCCGCATCGAGCGATATGAAGGACTGGAACAACTTACCCTGATGGGCTTACCCGAATTTTCCTAGGGTCACATATCCTTAAACTTCCCCAGCTCAAGCACGTTTAACCCGGGAGTTATTTGCTTACATTTAACTCAAAAGGTATCCACCCGATATTATTTTCTTCCTTCATTTATTCTTGATATATACTACCCTTATTTGGGCTCTTAGGCTATTATAGGCCACTTCCGTGCATTGCTCCTGCCATGGCCGCCACTGCAAGCAGTTCTTGGTTGCGAGTCCTCTCTCCCCTTCTTCCATCTTCTTCCAATTGCTTCTAATTTCCCATCCAATTTATAACAATCCTCCATTGCCTCACTATCTTAGCCATTACGCACACATATATATATATATATATTATAGCTTTTGTAGCACGCTTGGCCAAGAAATTCCACTATAACACCCTTGGCCATCACACATATACATATATATATTATATCTATATATTATATTATGTAATATAATATATTAATATGAAAAATTACATTAAACCCTAAATTTTTTCTTCATTTAGTTTGGGTATTTCTTTAATTACAATTACACCTTCAAACATTAAATTAATTTACATTACTACTTTTAAAATCAAAAACTAATTACTTACACTTACTAGATAAGTGTAATACCCCATATTTTAGTAAGGTTATCACGTATTTTAAGTGAGTTTAAAATATCAAAAAATATGCTTGAAATGGCAACAAGTGACCGAATCGGTCGCAGGGAGTGCCTTAGAGCTTAGATACCTAAGGTCAAAGGTATATTTTTTACGAGCGTCTCGAGGCGAGATTTATGACACTGAAAGAAATTAAATCAAAGATGATTTTTTGATTAAGTTAAGTTGTAGCCTAAAATAGCTGAATGATGGTAAGGGGCTTCGGGAGATCGTACATATCGAGTAATTTTGAGTTATTAATTTTGAGATTTTAAGTATCTCGATAAATTTGATGTTGAGGGTGTAATTGTAATTAGAGAATTATCCAAACGAAATAAGGATAAAATTAAGAGATTATGTGGTAAAATATTAAAGTTGAGGACTTGAAATAAGGGTCAAAGTGTTATTTGAAAGAAGTTTGGGGTTTTAACTTGGATTTCAAAAGTTAAATTCATTCTAACTTTGGATTTCAAAAGCCATTCAATTATAGGTTTGAGTCTTTGGAGTCCATGGCTAAGATTGTGACAAATGGTATAATGTGATTGGTTGGAGAAATCTATAAATAGGCACCATGGGTTGTTCTCAAATCATTCCAAGCAAGTTTGAGAGTTGAGGTACTCTAAGAGGAGGAGCTTGCTCTAGAGAAAGAGTGGAAAGCTCGGCAAGAAGGCGGGAAGAAATCGAAGGAGAAGCCGGGGAGAATGAGCCTCGTCGGAGTTACGAGTCTTCGCCGGAGTTCGTCAAAATCAGTTAGAAAAAAAGCAAGGTAAGTCCAATTGTTTTTGATAATCCTGTAAAGGGGAAAGAGAGGGTTGCGTAGGTTCAAACGGGGGTCGAATCGGAGTTAAAATGAGAGATATGGCCGAAATAAGAAAATGACGCAATGCTGTCCGAAATCTGGTAGCAGCGCGTGAGATACACGCGCCAGAAGTGGCTGCGCGTGAAGGCACGTGAACCACCTTTCGGGGGGGGCGTGAGGGCACGTGAAGGGCCCATTTTCCTTCAAATTTTCCAATTATACCCCTACTTTAATACCCTTCAACCTTATATAAAAATAATTGAGGTTAGGTTTACCAAAACATGTGTTTTCTATAGAAACCTAGGCCGTTTGCTGTGAAATTATACTATCCATGTAACGACCCATTAGAGGGCCCAGTATTTATTCAGGAATTATTTAATTAATTATTGAAGTATTGATTAAGAGATTTTTCCAATTAATTATTTAATGTGGCAATTTAGAGACTTTGAAGGAAAAGAATAGCATTTATTTCTTTTTAATGTTGGAGTTAAAGGAATTTGCCAAGGTGGCAATTTAGATTTTTAATTGAGAGAATAGTATTTAAATAGCATTTAAATGGCATTTATTTTGTGAAAACTAAATGCAAGGGCATGAAGGTAATTTTGGAGTTTTATTATTATTTGAGAGTTTTAATAATAATTTTTCTATTATTATTAATTAAGTGAGATTATGTATTTAAAGGAGAATGAGAATCCATGTATGAGATGGATTTGGATTGAGAGTCTTCTAGTTAGATTTGGAGAAGGAATCTAAATTGTAGAAGAAGTGTGATCTAGGGCTTTATGTCTATATATAGAGCCCATTAGTTTAGCTTTTCTTCACGCCGTGTGAAGAACAGAAAGTCCAAGAGATAGCAGAGGCTTGCTAGAGTCTTCAGGATTGCTCCAGGGTTCGATCTGAGAGTTCTATCAGGCAAGTATTTTTCCTGTAATCCCTTCCATTACAAGTTCATATCAGTTTTTCAGATTATTCCAGTTCTTCATTGAGTTCTTAGATTTTATATCGGTAAGCAGAGACGTATATATATATGCGTATAACAGTGAAGTTATGAGCAAGTTCTATTAATCCTTATCCATTTTGGATTACAAGTTCTATTAATCCTTATCCATTTTGGATTGCAAGTTCTATTAATCCTTATCCATTTTGAATTGCAAGTTCTATTAATTCTTATCCATTTTGGATTGCAAGTTCGATTAATCCTTATCCATTTTGAATTGCAAGTTCCATTAATCCTTATCCATTTTGGATTGCAAGTTCGATTAATCCTTATCCATTTTGGATTGCAAGTTCCATTAATCCTTATCCATTTTGGATTGCAAGTTCCAGTAATCCTTATCCATTTTGGATTGCAAGTTCCAGTAATCCTTATCCATTTTGGATTGCAAGTTCCATTAATCCTTATCCATTTTGGATTGTAAGTTCCAGTAATCCTTATCCATTTTGTATTGCAAGTTCCATTAATCTTTATCCATTTTGGATTGTAAGGTCCAGTAATCCTTATCCATTTTGGATTGCAAGTTCGATTAATCTTTATCCATTTTGGATTGCAAGTTCCAGTAATCCTTATCCATTTTGGATTGCAAGTTCTATTAATCCTTATCCATTTTGGATTGCAAGTTCCAGTAATCCTTATCCATTTTGGATTGTAAGTTCCAGTAATCCTAATCCTGGAGAAATTGTAACGACCCGTTAGAGGGCCTAGTATTTATTTAGAATTAGTTAATTAATTATTGAAGTAATTAATTAAGAGGATTTTCCATTTAATTATTTAATATGGCAATTTAGATTTTTATTGAGTAAATAGCATTTAATTATTTATTTATTTTTGAAATTAAATGCAAGGACTTGAAGGACATTTAAGAAGTTGTTATTTATTTAATTTAGTTAATATGAGTTATTAAGAGATTAGTGATTCCATCCGTGAGAGGATTGGGATTAGAGTCTCCTGGATATAGTAGGAGAAGGAGAAGGGCATTAGGTTTCCTATAGACATATGTATATATGAATAGCCTCATTAGCCTTAGTCTCTTCACGCCGCTGAAAGAGAGAAAAATCGTGAAGAACAGAGGAGCCAAGAAGCAGTAGCAGATTCAAAGTCTTGCATAAGAATCTCTTTTGGAGATCATTAGGGTTCGATCAGAAAGTCTAAGGCAAGTATCCCATCCCTGTAATCCATTCTTACGGGATTATAGTTCAGTGATACCCTCAGTTGATTCAAGATTCTTAGTGTAATTCAGATTAATTCAGCAGTATGTATGTATATATTTTTCATGCATGTACAGTGAGTTCAAGCTTTGCATAGAAGGCTTTCGGGAGATTATTGAGTCAATTAAGAAGATCATAAGGCAAGTATCCTTCCCCTGTAATCATTTCTTACAGGTCTTGATTTAGTTTGATATTAGATTTCCAGAATTGAATCAGTTCCAGTGCATGTATATATATATATGTGCGTTACAGTGAGTTATTTCAGTTCAGTGCATGTTTATATATGTATTTACATGCGTACAGTGAGTACCAGCCAGTTCATACATGTTCCTTGCAACGTTTACATTAGTTATGATCAGTAAATCATCCCTCAAGTTGTTAATATATCAATTGGGATTGTTCTCCCAAGATTTCTTTTGGAATGGTGTAGTGAAGCTAAGTTTTGATTCAAGTTATGATCTCTGTTATCGTAAGCTTTATATCTGATAAGATTCCAGTCATTCAAATAAGTCTTGTGTCATTCGAATAAGTTTCAAAGCATCCGAATAAGTTTCAGTGTTATCGTAATGTTTTTCCCTTATAATGTATCAGTCATTCGAATGAGTGCCTTGTCATTCGAATGAGTCCTGAGATATCGTATCATTCGTATGAATTTTTGAGGTTTTTAGACTGTCATTCGAATAAGTCTTGTTGTCATTCTAATGAGCCCTTGAAAATGTGAGTAAGTTGTTGCTTTGTATAGCTTAGCATTCGAATGAGCCTTCTTGTCATTCGAATGATCTTCAAATTGATTCGAATAAAGTTACTGTTGCATTCGAATGAGTCACTTTTTTCCAGTTCAAATGTTGGAAATTTTCAAAATTCATTCGAATGAATTTGAGAGTCATTCGAATGAGTCCCAGATCAGATCCGAATAGCCTTTGATTATCATCTATCATTCGAATGAGCCTTATGTCATTCGAATGAGTCTCTGTCATTCGAATGAGTTTTCTGCCATTCGAATGAGCTTGCTGAAATCCTTTTCTTTCATTCAAATGGCTGCCTTTTCATTCAAATTGCTTCCTTAGACTTTCTCAATCATCCAAATAGTATGAAATGGCATCCAAATAGCTTCCAATAAATTCTTGATTCAAGTTTTAAATTTAATATGAATATTCAATTATTCAAATATTGAATTTTTATGCCAAGATATCATAAAAATCCAATATGCCATGCCTATACTTAGAAATTTCAAAATATTTGAATCTCAATATTTCTAGTAAAAATCATATACCATGTTTAGCAGTTCATTATGACATGGTCAGCATTATTTTGTGAGATTATGTACATACACACTGTATGAGCATTGGGCATGACTTATGTGGAGCACTACATATCGTGTGTCAGCATTTATATGAGCATTGCATTATGCGCGCCAGGCGGCTTGTCCGCGGGGATCCCACTAGTATCAGTACAATTATATCTCAGTTATGAGTTGCTTGCCTGATGTCGACCAGGGAGCTAGGGGCATATTGCCCAAAGTATGTGCTTACAGTTTTTATGTTTGCAGGACTCAGATCAGTCAGGTATGTGTTACAGTTATGTGGGCCTACGTGCCAAAGTTGCATACCTGCATTTAGTTTACAGTTTATGTGTATTACATCTTATAATGCCATCTAGTGATTATTATATCTCTCAGTACAAGTTCAGTAAGTATTTTTATCAGTATCGATATTCTTCGATTCAGCTTCATTTATTCTTTCCAGTTTATTACTTGCTGAGCTTTGTAGCTCACCTTGTACTCTTCACCATTCCAGGTCTTAGTGGGGGAGTACCAGATGTGGGGCCTAGCAGCAGTGTCCAGTAGTGTGTGTACGTGGAGCCGCTCAAGACCAAAGATGTCTGGGAGTTGTTAGTTTATTAGTGAGTGCTTGATCAGTTTAGATTTATTTTATATTCCAGTTTAGGGATTTCCCTTAGATGCAATTATGATTTCAGTTTTTGTTGACTCAGAGTTTTATTACAGTTAATTGATATATACAGTATTAGTATCAAAATTCAGTTATCAGTCAGTTTATTTTATTATTCTCAGTAGCACCTCTTCTCGGGCAGTTCTAGGAGAGGGGGTGTTATAGTATTGTACTGTAACACCCCCTCTCCTAGAACTGCCCGAGAAGAGGTGCTACGGGGAAAATAAAATAAACTAACTGATAAATTGAAATCTGATTAATACATAGTCTCACCTGATTAATAATAATACAAAAATTATTATTAACACTCTCAATTAAAAATAAAACTCCAAAATTACCTTCATGCCCTTGCATTTAATTTCCACAAAATAAATGCTATTTAAATACTATTCTCTCAATTAAAAATCTAAATTGCCACCTTAGCAAATTCCTTTAACTCCAACATTAAAAAGAAATAAATTCTATTCTTTTCTTTCAAAATCTCTAAATTGCCACATTAAATAATTAATTGGCAAAATCTCTTAATCAATACTTCAATAATTAATTAAATAATTTCTAAATAAATATTGGACCCTCTAATGGGTCGTTACAATTTCTCCCCTCCTTAAAAGAATTTGGTCCTCCAAATTCGTACCTGGTTACTCAAACAACGAGGGGGAAAAGACTCCTCATCTCTTCTTCTTATTCTCACGTCGCCTCTTCTGACGAGTGACACTACTATTGCACTTTCATGAGAGGAATTGATCGGTTCCTCAAAATCTTTTCTTTACGCTCTAAAATACTGATAGGAATCTCTACATGGGACACATTTTCTCTAACTTCAAGAGTCTGAAAATCAATCACAAGCTGAGAATCTGGCACATACTTCCTCAACATTAAAACGTGAAACATGTAGGACAACTGAGATGGCAAAACTAACTCATATGCCAAAGTCCCTATCCGTCTCAAAATCTCAAACGGACCAATGTAACGGGGACTAAGCTTCCCTGTTACGCCAAATCTACGAACTCCTTTAATAGGCATGACCCTTGACCAGACATGGTCACCTACCTCAAACTTGAGGTCTCGTCGTCGCTTATCTGCATAGCTCTTATGTCTGTCTTGGGTTGTTTTCATTTTAGCTTTGATCACTTGGACCTTTTCTGTCGTTTGCTCAAACAATTTCAGGACCTAATAAAGCCTTATCTCCAATCTCTTCCCAACATATCGGCGATCGACATGGTCGCCCATACAAAGCCTCATACGGACATTCCAAGACTTGAATGGAACTATTATTGTAGACAAATTCTACCAAAGGTGGATACTCATCCCAACTACCTTGGAAATCTAGAACATAAGCTCTCAACATGTTCTCGAGAGTCCTAATAGTCCTCTCTGACTAGCTATTTGTCTGTGGATGAAATACTGTATAAACTTCAACTAAGATCCTAATGCATCATGCAAAACTCCCCAAAAATGAGAAGTAAAACGAGGATCTCGATCTGATACAATGCTGGATGGAACATCGTGTAACTTCATAATCTCCTCAATATAAATTCTGGCAAATCTATTCAATGGATAAGTCTTCTTAATAGACAGAAAATGGGCTGATTTAGTCAAATGATCAACAATCACCCATATAGCATCGTAGCCTCTAGTCATCCTGGGTAACCCATCACAAAATCCATAGCAACATTATCCCACTTTCACTCTGGAATAGGTAATGGAACTAATAAACCTACAGGTTTCTGATGTTCCGCTTTAACTTGTTGGCATACTGAACACTGCAAAACATAATTGGCTACATCTTTCTTCATACCACTCCACCAATACTGCCGCTTTAGGTCATGGTACATCTTCGCAACACCTGGATGAATAATGTAACGACTCTTGTGCGCTTCACTCAAAATCTCTTACTTAAGATTTCCATCATCGGGTATACAAATACATCCTTGAAATAAAAGTATACTATCACTCCATAGAGTATATCTCAAAGGAGAAAATTTTTCAATATCTGCTTAAATCTGAGCCAACTTCTTATCTTTTGATTGCTGGTCCTTGATTAAATCAAACAACTCGGGTTGCACCCTCATATAAGCGCAACTCATCACTGTACTATCATCTGGGATTGAAATAGATAGAGTACTCAATTGCTCCAATAACTTCCATTCTTGACCTATCCTCCTAACCATAGAAGCTCCTTACCGACTCAAAGCATCGGCTACTACGCTAGCCTTTTCTGGATGGTATAGAATTCTCACAGTCGAAATCTTTAAATAACTCGACCCAACATCTTTGCCTCATGCTCAATTCTTTCTATGATAGAAGATAATGTAACCTCTTATGATCTGTATAAATCTCAACCTTCTCACCATATAAATAGTGTCTCCATATCTTCAATGTAAATACTATTGCTGTCAACACTAAATCATGAGTGGGGTAATTCACCTCGTGTTTCTTCAATTGTCTAGATGCATAAGCATTAACTCAACCTTATTTCATCAATATGTAACCCAAACCTGAATGAGAAGCATTACTGTAGATGGAATATTTCTCTCCACTTCTTGGTATGGCTAAAATTGGTGCAGTAGTCAACTTCTATTTCAATTCTTGGAAAGCACATTCACACGCGTCATTCCATTCCAACTTCTCTCATTTCTTTGTCATCTTAGTCATAAGGGAAGATAAACGAACAAATCTCTCAATGAATTGCCTATAATAGCTTGCAAGACCTAGAAATTATGTATCTTTGTCACTGTCGTAGGTCTCGGCCAATCCATAATTGTTTTAATCTTGTCTGGATCTACTGAAATGCCATCTCCAAACACCACATGGCCTAGAAATCCAATCTGAGTGAGCCAGAACTCACACTTACTAAACTTGGCATATAATTGCTTCTCTCTAAGCCTCTACAATACTATAGTAAGATGCTTCGTATTCTCCTCTACACTGGGTGAGTAACTAGAATATCATCTATGAAGACAGTAATGAAGCAATCTAAGTACTCACACGAAACTTGATTCATCAAATCCATGAAAACAATTGGAGCATTCGCTAACCCAAATGGCATCACCACAAACTCATAGTGTCCTTAGTCAGTCCTGAAAGCAATCTTTTAAATATCATTATCTCTGACTCGCAGCTGGTGGTAACCTGATCTTAAGTCTTATCTTTGAGAACACTTTAGCTCATCGCAACTGGTCTAATAAATCATCCACTTGAGGTAAGGGGTACTTGTTCTTCACTATCACCTGATTCAATTGGCTATAATCTAAGCACAATCTCAAAGATCCATCTTTCTTCCTCACAAACCATTCTGGTGAGCCTCATAGGGATGAACTGAGTTAGATAAAACCCTTTTCTATTAATTCTTCTAACTAGGTCCTTAACTCCTTTAGCTTATCAGGTGCCATTCGATATGGAGCCTTAGAAATAGGCTGTATACCAAGCAATAATTCAATAGGAAACTCTGCTCCTCTCCGAGGAGGTAATCCTGATAATTCATTAGGGGAAACATCTGGGACATCTCATACTACTAGCACCTCAAACAACTTTCTCTTGCTTCCCTCATCTGAGGTAACAAAAGCTAGGTAAGCTTCACATCCATCATGCATCAGCTTCTCTACTTTCATCACTGAGATCATAGGA
This sequence comes from Diospyros lotus, assembly GCF_014633365.1. Classification (NCBI taxonomy): domain Eukaryota; kingdom Viridiplantae; phylum Streptophyta; class Magnoliopsida; order Ericales; family Ebenaceae; genus Diospyros; species Diospyros lotus. The sequence goes on from NC_068347.1 coordinate 13,862,018, forward strand.
ATCGTAGCCATAGGCTTAACTCCTCAATATATCTGGACTGGCTGTCGAGCTAGATCAAAGTCTATAATCTTCCATCGACGGTCAACTCTTATATAATGCCGTGACAACCAATCCATGCCAAGGATCAAATCAAAATTCCTAACATCAAGAATTTCTAAGTCTCCAAATAACTTCTTATCATGTACCTCGATCTCACAATTCTCAAACATTTCTCTTGATAGCATATGCTTGTTGAACTACCGTGGCATAATCCACACTCTGAGCTCCTCCAAAAGAGTGGATAATATCAGCACACAATCATCTCTGAAATTTAGCAGCCTTATTTGCTTCAGTGGACACCAACTCTAAGACATATCTAGTTAAGGCTGTAAACTCTACCTCACATTGGGCCACTGTCTTGGTACCTTACACCAACTCAACGAACTTAAAAACTTTTTGGTCCTTGACCCATGCTGAATAATAAGCGTCATTGAACACTTGCTAAAATTCGACCCATGTGGGTTCTTGATTACCAACCTCTGGCGGGCAGTCTTCCACCATCTCTCGGCATCGCCTCTAAATAAGAATGTGCTAAGTCGCACTCGGCGATCGTCCATACAATTGATAGCATCCAATTCTCAATTGTTGTTGCATCTGTGCCTCCATAGAATGCTGATGGTCGAAAGGCCATCAAATCCTTTAATAGTTGACTCCCTATATCTGTCTCCACAACTGGAGTTGTTAGAGCGGCTGGCTTATCGCCTCTACTACCTCCTACTTCTTAGGGAACTTGCGATTCCCTTCCCTGATTAGTAACTAGGGTATCTATCACTCTCATCAATCCTGCTAACATATCTCGCATCTCTACCATTCCCTACTGTAGATTGCAACTAGACTCTCCTGGTGAGCCTAGTATGAACACTAGAACCTCATCTTGCATAGAAGTAGCCTAACTGTGAGTACGGGGTCGTCCACCTCTATTACTCATCTTTCTGCATCACCTATTTCTTTTTGGGGATATGCCTTAGAAACGGTAGCATACATTCTGAACTTGGTACCCTCCAAGTCTGTACCTAGGACACCCTATGAGATGTGGACGGGACGAAAGCCTAGTCTAAATCATCTCAAGATATGGGGTTGTCCAGCTTATGTATTGACTAAGGGGAGTAAGTTGGAACCAAGGTCAGAATTATGCTACTTCATAGGATATCCAAAAGGCACTCGTGGTGGATATTTCTATTATCCTAAGGAGCAGAAAGTACTAATCAGTACTCATGCTAGATACTTGGAGGATGATCAGAGTATGTCCACTAAGGCTTCAAGCAGAGTAGAACTAGATGATAAGTTGTCTTCTGAACAAACTTCAGGTACATCTAGTGTCCCAATTGAGGAACCAAAAGAGACACAACCGAGTGTTTCTATACGCACGGAGCCTCGTCGTAGTGGGAGGGAAACTAAAGTTCCTGATAGATGGACAGGAGAAGCTTTCGAGCTAGTCTCTGACAATCAGGAACAAGATCCTACTAGATACGAGGAGGCTATCCTTGATGTCGATGTAGACAAGTGGCGCCTTGCAATGGATGTCGAGATTGAGTCTATGCATCTCAATCAGGTTTGGGATCTTGTAGCTACACCTGAAGGGGTAAAACCCATAGGGTGTAAGTGGGTATACAAGAGGAAAAGGGGAGCGGATGGAAAGGTGCAAACCTTTAAAGCAAGGTTGGTTGCAAAAGGATTTACTCAGAAAGAAGGGATCGATTATGAGGAAACCTTTTCACTAGTAGCCATGCTTAAATCCATTCGCATACTCCTTGCCATAGCATGTCATTATGACTATGAGATATGGAAAATGGATGTTAAGACGGCCTTTCTTAATGGCCATCTTAGTGAAGACATCTATATGTCCCAACCAGAAGGCTATGTTGTGAAAGGCCAAGATCACATGGTCTGCAAGCTTAAGAAGTCCATTTATGGACTTAAGCAGGCATCAAGGGTTGAAGGATCATCACGAGGATACATAGCATGCAACGAAAGCGTTTTTAAAAAAAAACTTTCCTCGTATTGATTAGAATCTAGGAAACTTACTTTTCCTTCGGATTACCGGACGGAATGAAGCGATAGGAGGAGGATGGGCGGGCGCTTCTTCACGTGGTGGAGATGACGACTGTCCTGCAATCCTTCGGCTCCTTCGCATCAGAACTTGCACGTTCTCTTGATCTTCCAAAGGTATGACTCAAAACTCGTGGCCTCTCTTTTGGTGAAGAAGAGTAAAAAAAAAACCTTAGATGAAAAACAACCAAAGAGAGAATATATATAGGGAGAACCCTAGGGTTAAAACCCTAGTGGGCCAAACCCTAGTGGGCCAAGTTCATTTAATTAATTTTCTAATTGGGTTAGCCCAATTAATTAACTAATGAACTATTATTTTATTCTAGCCCAATTAATTATGGACCATTCTGAATAAAATAATTCTCTCTCAATGTAATTCACCCAACAAGCCAAATGTATTAAATAATACATGAGTTATATCGAGCTACCCCGGGGACCAAAAGACAAATTATTCACGGCTACTAAAATGACCAAAATATCCCTGCTACCTAGTAGCTATATTTTGTCATTCTAAGTGTTCCAACTATCACCATATAGTAACACTGACCTCACGAATAATTTTGCATATGCAATGTCTTTGACCTACTAGTGTAATGACGAAAATACCCCTCTGCGTAACACCCATCATTTAGAAAGGAATAATGTACTAACACCTCTCTAAATGATTTCTACCATCCTTAGATCACTAGTCCAATAATCCGTGACTACTCGAATGTACTTGCTTATCACTGGAAGCTACCCAGAAGCACACACTCTTAAGTCACGTTCCCAGGGCCTTGGATTATTTGATTATTCTTGGACAATCACAAGGGGGTGAATCACAGAAACTATCTTGTATTAGTCTGTCTTAGCTAATTAGAAACCATACTCCCAATTAAAAAGGTTATTGATCTTTGATAGACCTCACCTATAGTGAAGCTAAGAATATAGCTCTAGGTTCACTAGACCACCAACTAATACTCAAGTATTAGAGTACTCGTCCACATAGTAGCAGTGATAGACTAGTTCCATGATAATTAGTACTTTGTCATTAGCTTCTATCACAGGTCCACTCTACGCATTCCAAATGCGCTTGTACAATTAGAGTAAACGGACTGTTTACTGGCTAAGGCAAGCCATCCTCCATTAGGATCTATTGCACAATGATCTTATCATGATAGAATGCCCAGTTCTATCAAAAGATCAAGAGTAATATTTTCTTGCTTATTAAGTACCCATGATTCATGCCTAACTGTGAAGAACGACCCATCACATGAATCACTTACTTAATAGCATGGACACTTTTCCAACAATTAAATGCAAATAATATATGTGCCATAAACTGACTAAAAGAAACATCATTACCATAAATTAAACAAAACATGTCTTTAGGGCATACATTTCCAATAATCTCCCACTTGCACTCAAAGACTATGAAAATCCATAAGTTCCCACCCCTATGACATCTAAGTGTCTTCGAAAGACCTTCTCTGCCAAAGGCTTGGTGAAAGGATCCGCTAGATTGTTTGATGTAGATATCTGGTCCACCACTATCTCATTCTTCTGGATGAACTCCCGAATGATGTGGTACTTCCTCTCAATATGCTTGCCCTTTTTGTGGTTCATTGGTTCTTTGCATTGTGACACTGTTCCGGTGTTGTCACACTAAAGTATAATAGGCTTTTCTACATGCGGTACAACTCCTAGTTCTATAAGGAACTTTCGGAGCCATACTGCTTCCTTGGACGCCTCTGATGCTGCTACATACTCAGCTTCCATGGTGGAATCAGCAATACAAGATTGCTTGATACTCCGCCATGAAATAGCTCCTCCAGACAAGGTGAAAACATATCCACTAGTGGATTTTCTTTCATCCTTATCAGCCTGAAAATCTGAGTCTGTGTAGCCTACTGGAACTAAGTCATCAGCTCTGTAGACTAGCATATAATCCTTAGTAGCCTTAAGGTACTTGAGTATATGCTTTACAGCTTGCCAATGTGCTTCCCCTGGATTTGATTGAAATCTACTTATCATGCCTACAACAAAGCAGATATCTGGCCTGGTACACAGCATGGCATACATGAGACTTCCTACAACTGAAGCATAAGGAATCCTACTCATGCGTGCCTTTTCTTCCTCTGTCTTGGGACAGTCCCTGGAAGATAAGCCCAATCTGTGTCTAAAAGGAATTAAAGCCCCTTTACACTGATCCATGCTGAACCTGACCAATATCTTGTCAATATAAGAAGATTGGGATAAACCTAACATTCTCTGCTTCCTATCTCTAAGAAGCTTTATACCGAGAATGTAACTAGCTTCTCCCATATCTTTCATGCTAAATTGACTTGATAGCCAAATCTTTATTGATGACAACATCCCTACATCATTTCCTATGATGAGAATGTCATCAACATATAACACCAGAAAAGACACCTTTTCACCATTTGTTTTCTTATACACGCATGGTTCATCTACGTTTGGAATAAATCCATAAGATTTTATAGACTCATCAAAAAGGGTTCGATCAGAGAGTTCTATCAGGCAAGTATTTTTCCTGTAATCCCTTCCATTACAGGTTCATATCAGTTTTTCAGATTATTCCAGTTCTTCATTGAGTTCTCAGATTTTATATCAGTAAGTAGAGACGTATATATATATGCGTATAACAGTGAAGTTATGAGCAAGTTCCAGTAATCCTTATCCATTTTGGATTGCAAGTTCCAGTAATCCTTATCCATTTTGAATTGCAAGTTCTATTACTCTAAGTTCTGATATCCGGATACCTTGCATTGTATCCGGATGTATCTAAAGTTCTTCGAGTATGATATTTGGATGGTTTGTTTATACATCCAGAAAGGTCAAGATAATATCCGGATGTCTCGCCTGATATCCGGATGCCTCCCTCAAAAAGTTAAATTTTTCATTCGAATAGTCCCCAGTTATATCCGAACGCATTAGTGAGATATCTGGATGACCAGAATCATATCCGGATGTCCTAGTTCATATCCGAATACTTCCCAGCATATCCGAATAGCTTCTGCTTTGAATGTCAGTGTATCCAGATGAGCCTTCTTCATATCCAGATGTCTTTCATCATATTCGGATATCCTTCCTGATATCCGGATGACTTTTCCAGAAATCCAAATTTAGCTTCCAGTGATATTTTAATCCAAGTTTTAATCAAAGTAATGTATTCAATACTTCCAAATATTGAATTTAAAGGCTAGAATCTATCAAGTTAATCATACCCATACCATAAATCATAATTCATAGAATCTTTGTATTCCAATATATAGATGAAGATCATATCATGTTCAGCATTATTTTATTTTGACATGATTAGCATTATTTTGTGAGATTATGTACATACATTTTGGTATGAGCATTGAGCATGACTTTATATGAAGCACTACATATCGTGTGCCAGCATTTATGTGAGAATTGCATTGCATTATGCGCGCTAGGCGGCTTGTCCGCGGGGATCCCATCAGTTTCAGTTTCAGCTCAGTTTATGAGTTGCTTGCCTGGTGGCAACCAGGGGGCTAGGGGCTTTGCCCACAGTATGTGCTTACAATTTTTTATGTATGCAGGTTTCAGTTCAGACAGGTATGTATTATCAGATTATGTGGGCCTATGAGCCAAAGTTGCATACCTGCATTTAGTTTACAGTTTATGTGCATTACATTTTTATGAATGCAATTTAGACAGTGATTATTCAGTACAAGTTCAGTAAGTTATTTATCAGTATCGATATTCTTCGATTTAGCTTCAGTATTCTTTTCAGCTTATTACTTGCTGAGCTTTTGTAGCTCACCTTGTACTCTTCACCCCTCCAGGTTCTAGCAGGAGAGTATCAGATGTGGGGCCTAGCAGCAGTGTTCAGTAGTGTGTGTACGTGGAGCCGCTCAAGATAAAAGATGTCTGGGAGTCTGTTGAGTTCTATAGAGTTTTCTTAGATTAGATCTATTTTATATTTTAGTTAAGGGATTGTCCCTTAGATAGAGTTTGTGCTTTTCAGTTTGTATTGACTCAGAGTTTTTATTCTAGTTGATTGAGGTGTTCAGTCATGGTATCATATTTCAGTTTATCAGTTAGTTTATCTTATTTTCCCTATAGCACCTCTTCTCGGGCAGTTCTAGAAGAGGGGGTGTTACAATCCAAGAGATAAACCAATAAGGTCAGACTCCTATACTCCAAATCCTATTTTTTATTCTCTTGTGAGAGACTTCTATTGCATGAGACATGTTTTGTGAAGTTCTTATACATAAACTCTTGTTATTCTCTTACGTGAAATCATGTTGCATATATGAAATGTATTTTTCTGGAAAATATATGCTATTGGTTTTTTAACTGTTGCATTTATAAAATTCGTGTGGCCATACTGCTGTACCTATTTGTTGTTGGCCGAGGGAAAATGTCGGATATCCCCCGAGAGGCGCTATGTGTGCACCATTGAGAAAGCTCTCATAGGGAAGACCGTGAGTTTAAGGAACAACGGATGTGGTGCTTACATGAGTTCTATGAGGTCGGGTCAAAGTGACATGGTTAGGGACCTCTCGAGAGGTGCTATGCGTGCGCCATTGAGAAAGCTCTCGTTGGAGGAGGCTGACATGTTCACGAGGCATTTCAGAGTAGTTCTCGTTGTCTTCTCATACATTTTATACCTGATCATGCATCGATATAAACTGTTTTGTAGTTTCTCACTAGAAGATTCATCTTCTAATTGGACTATGTCCCTGAAATATTCAAACGTTCCAGGTTCGACGAGCGGCTCTAAGGGAAATGAGGTAACTGAAGAATAAGCTTAATTTACTACCTGTAGTATGTTTAACATATTTTTGTTTATGTGTGAACCTATGTAATTTTGGATATGTTTAAGATGTTCAGTTATCACTTGATGATGTCCATGTAATATATTTTGTAGATGTCTTGAACAATTTTATGATAAATAAAGCATTATGGTTGTGAACCACATTAGGTTTGATCTAACTTCTGCATTTAAAATTTTAACGCCTGTTTTAGCTATTTGATTATTGGGTTTGTTAAGCTGAGAAGGTAAAAATTAGGGTTTTTAGGATATTGTGTGATGTATGACAGTTATTGTAAGCACCCCCGCTGGGATATCCCAACCACCCAGTCTACCTGAACGGGAGCGCTTACGGAAAGGAAAGGAATTAAACACAAGATAAAAATACCCTGACATGCATACATAAGAAATACAACAGCTGAAGCAAAATGATATACATGCACGCACATAGGTACCTCGCTAGAACAGCGGTCACGGAGTATATAAAAATATATACAGACACCTGTGCCAACAAATAAAAGATACAAGGAACAACCCGGCACAGTAAAAAATAAGAGACAAAGATTCTATCAAAATATCAGAGACAATGGGGGGGGCAAGCCAAATGTACACCCTATCGACATAGCTAGTTGCTAGGTGGAATGATCCTCGCCCTCGGACTTCGCTTTACCCTTACCTGGAATGATGGAAAGTAAGGTGAGTCGCAAGACTCAGCAAGTTATAAGAAATGAAAGGCTATAAAGTGAATAGAAGAGGAGATCACCCCAAACATAGTCCCACACATACACATAAGCAATGAGACACTACAACACAACAATATAGCATAAATAAAACACATACCGGTCCTTGGGGCCCACACAAGACACCCAGCACCCAAGTCCCATACCAACTTGCCGTTGCCCTGAGAGGTAACATAAATCTCCAACAAATCTGCGCGCGCTGTCCCGGGTTGGTACTCCCATCACCCATATGTCTGTGTCGGTACTCCCGACACCCGAGCCATAGGCTCCCTCGGAACGGTACTTCTGTCCGAGACCATTGTATATATCGTAACCATGCAATGTACACATAAAATGCAAGGTGTAGTAAGCATCAACTAGATACACTGGCGCTCATACATCCAGGCATCAGGCAGATTCTTCGCCCACATAGTAAATCACACGCGATGCATATGCCCGTGCCAGATGCAACTAACAACACTAGGATCTCTGTGGCCAAGCACAACCAGATCATGAATACCCCAACATGCAACCCGTACCCATGTGCACACCAAACCATGCAATAAGAATAAAATGTAACCAGTTATGCTATAACCACGTAACGGCAGAGGTAGTCAGCAGTGTTTGGCATGGGTCAACGGTCAGTGAATAGGAGTGACCAGCCGACACCCTACGAAAGATCGTACAGTAGTCACTCCAACGTCACCAAACAGTCGACCCTTGCCCCCATTGTACAACAGCTATAGCCTATTAACAACCAAGAAACTGTAATTATACCCATCATTTAAGAACCTACTCCCCAAGTGAGTACGGCATCATTCCCACAGACATGGAGGTGGCACAAACCCTCGTACGTAATCAACAAATACAACCCTTGAAGCCAACTTAATAATTTAAATTTAAATCGATCAACTAAAAATTCCATAATTAGTTAAACAACCGAAACGAACGAAGGGAGGTTAAATAAATTGGCAACGAACGAAACGTCGCAGAGGGAATATAGAACTTGCTTTTACGAAGATATCCTTAAGCTTGTTTTGTCCCAAATCGGTAAAAATTATACAAACTGCAACACCCTAGAAATTTGCCAAAATTAACAAAATTGGAGCATAAACGAAATTTCAACCGTATAGAATGTAGTACTCGACTCTCTGAATTACCTGGCATTCTAGGATTGAGATTAAAAATGAGATTTTCTAAAAAAAAATCCCATTTTTTCTGATTTCTGCAGCTTGCTCGTGTATACTGCTGCTCGGCGTTTCTTCTCTACTTTTGGCTTCAAATGGATTTTAATTGAACTTAAAGTGAGGCTGCCAAGCGCATTAATAGGATGGATTTTGGCTGGATTTGTTGCTTTAATTTAAAAGGGATTAAACTTGGAGGAGAGGCAGCTACGTTGCTAGATTTGTTGCCTCCATACAGCGCCGTTGGCGCCTTCTCAATTGCTAGAAAAAATGATTTTCCAGCCAAAAATTAGCAACCAGCAAGCAACCCCTTCCATTACATGTGTGGATCACTTTAAACCTATATGTTCACTTAAGGCTAGCTAATTTAACATCCCAGCACTCCACGCAACTTCCTTAGTCTTATGGTCATTAATATATAAATTATTATTATTATGTTTATTAATATTATGATTCCTATACTTAATATTATTATTGTTAATATCAACCAAATATATATATATATATTAATGAGTACTTTAAATGAAATTAACACAATAAACTAGTAACTCAATTAAATTACTATTTACGGGTCGTTACAGTTATTGTGATATGAAAAATTTTTATATTCCCGAAATCCTAAGTTATAACACGCTCAAGAAATTTGGGGTGTTACAATAAGTACAGTTTCGTCTCTACGCTCTCACAGGACATTTGTTTAATCCTGAAACCATTTTATGCCTGTTCCTTATGCAAAACCTGAACCCTTCAGGGTTCCTTTGACTTTTCAGAAGTCCCTTATGATCATTTGGTGTTACGGGCATTTTCTGAACCGCCTTGGGCTACTGTTTTAATTGTTTTGGGCTAGGAATAGTCCACGGATCGGGGCCAACTTCTCGAAGCCTAATGAACCTAAGGCTGAAGGCATCTCAGTGAGGTTGCGTAATTACTAAAGTGCGAGCTCCAACCGCGATGGCGAGCGAGCTCCCAACGATGCCTCTAGCTCTCTAGCCGTGTTGATCAGCTCGAAAAAAAAAAAAAACCATAAAGCAAGATAATCGGAGATGATGTCCACTTGTCTTGTCCATGGTAAACCAAGTCCCAAATGGTGCAGAACTTTATCTCCCGATTTTATAGAGATAATGAAGACATATTGTCCCCCATGATGTGGCCCACCATTTTGATCTTCGTATAAATTACAAATACCCCTACACTATAAATAGGGGGTCAGAATCCATTGTAAAAGGACAACAAGAAAAAATTCATACTATCACTCTATCAAAATGACCAGAGAGCAGTCGTGGACTAGGCTCCGTTATGGCCGAACCACGTAAAAATTCTTGTGTATTGCTTGATTGATTGTGCCATTACTTTCTTCCCCTCGCGCTCGGAATCACTCTATCAGTACGGGCCGACGAATCACAGTCCACCAATTCTGAACGTCGACATTTGGTTTTTCAGATTATATCTTAGTTATACCAAAAACTGTCTTTGTTCTGATTGCTTTCATCGTCATAAATCTCGTCTCAAGACGCTCATCAGTCTCATATCCTTTTTCTTAGATATTTAAGTTCTAAGACATTCCCTATAGTTGATTTGGTCACTTATTAATTCACTTCTTATATTGACTCTAGTTTTTCGAACCACTCAAGAGTTACTTGTAAAATCTTATCATCTAAATATTTTCAGCCTAAAAATTCTTAAAAAACTTCTAGAATTAATTTATTTTATTTTGGGGTATTACACACGTAGCAAATGATCCACCCGTAATGCAATCTCGAAGCCTAATGCTACAATGGAATGTTGAATAATAAATATTAGTAGAGCCAGTCGACAGTTGTCAGCCATCGATCAACAACTTGTGTCTGTGAGGAAAATTGATCGATAGATTCTCGAGCTAGTCGACAGTTTCCTCCTACAAGACACCCAAACGGTTGACAACTTAGTGCTTTCCCCACTGAACCTTCACTGACGGGATCTCTTTATTCCACAACACTTAAGTTCGGCGGTCCAAAATTGCTCTAGGTGACTTTGGGTAAGTCAAATCATTCTTTAACTCAATTGTCTCTACCCGAACTTCGAGGGTTGGATCCGGCACATGCCTTCAAAGTTGGGAGACATGGAACATATTATGAATCTCGGACAAGCTAGGCGGAAGCTTTAATCGATAGGCTAAAGGTCCAACTCTTTCCACAATCGGATATGGTCCTATATACCTTGGCTTCAATTTTCCTTTACTGCTTCCATGCATCACCAAATGTTGGGGTGACACCTTGAGATACACTAGATCCCCTACCTCGAACTCTAAATCCCTTCTTCTTTGATCAGCATATGATTTTTGTTAGCTTTGCGCAGCTTGGATCCTTTCTTGGATTATCCGAATCTTGATTATAGTCTGTTGCACAAGTTCAGGTCCTAACATTTATCGTTCTCCTACTTCGGTCCAAAAGATGGGCGACCAACACTTCCTTCCATACAAAGCCTCATAATGGGCCATCCTGATGCTATCGTGGTAACTATTGTTGTACGTGAATTCTACTAATGGCATATGCTCTTCCCAATTTCCTCCAAAATCAAGGGCACAAAATCTCAACATATCTTCAAGCGTTTGAATTGTCCTATCTGATTGCCCATCAATCTGTCAATGATAAGCCGTAGTCAATTTCATCTGGGTCCCCATGCATTCCTGCAAACTCTCCCAAAACCTCAAGGTGAACCTTGAGTCCCGATCTGAAACTATACTTACCAGTGCACCATGGAGTCATACTATTTCCTTTACATACTGCTTTGCGAATCTTCGCACTGGTTGGTCAATCCTCGTAGGCAGGAAATGCGCTAATTTTGTCAACCTGTCTACTACCACCCAAATGGCATCATAGCCGTCCGACTCTTTGAAAATCCTATCATGAAATTCATTGTGATATGTTCCCATTTCCATTCGGAACCTCCAAGGGTCTCATCAACCTTGCGAGTTTATGGTGCTCAATTTTTACCCTTTGATATACATCACACTGTGCCACCCTCTTAGCCACGCTGGCCTTTATACCCAGCCACCAATAGATTTCCCAAAGATCTTGATACATTTTCGTGGCTCCTGAGTGCACAGTATATTTAGCTCTGTGGGCTTCATCCAAAATTTTCTGTCTCAACTCTCGAAGGTTTGGCACATACACTCTACCCCGAAACCTGAGAATGTCATTCCGCATCTCAAAATCCAAACTCTTGGGCTGGCCCTGCTTATCTAGCCATGAACGTATACATTGGTCACCCCCACTAGCCTTTCATGTCTCGATCTCCAGATCCAACCGAACCACCAGGCCATCTACTAGGATAAAAGATCCCTTCAACATTACACTCACCATCATCAGGCTAAAAACCTCAATTAGCAACCACTCCTAGGCCATCAACCCGACTATAACAGTAGGCACAATCCTAGTCAAAGCGTCAGCCATCACATTGGCACGCGTTGGGTGGTACAAGATGGTGTAATCATAGTCCTTCAGGAACTCCATCCACCATTGATGCCTCATGTTCAAGTCTTTCTGCGAGAACACATACCTAAGACTTTTGTGGTCCGTGAATACATCAAACGTCTCTCCATATAGGTAGTGCCTCCATAGCTTCAAAGCATATACCACTGTTGCTAACTCCAAGTCATGCGTTGGGTAGTTCACTTCATGCCTCTTCAACTGGCGTGATCCATACATGATCACCCGACCATGCTGCATCAATACACAACCCAAACCAACCTTTGAGGCATTGTAGTATACAACATATCCATCGAGCCCACTAGGCATTGCTAGAATAGGTGCCAAGGTCAATCTGCCCTTGAGCTCTTGAAAACTTTCCTTGCACTTGGCTGTCCACTCGAACTTGATGTCATTCTGTATGAGCTTCGTCATAGGTGCAGCTATTTTCGAAAACCCTTCCATGAATCTTCGGTAGTAGCCTACTAACCCCAAAAATCTTCGCACTTCGATCATGCACGTCAATTGCTTCCATCCTCGAACAACCTCAATCTTGGTTGGATCCACTGAGATCCCTTCAGCTGAAATCACATGCCTAAGAAATGCCACTTGGGATAGCCAGAACTCGCACTTTGAGAACTTAACATATAATTGATGTTTCTTAAGAGTTCCTAACACTATTCTCAAGTGCTCCTCATGCTCATTCTCATTCGAAGAGTACACTAATATGTCATCTATGAATACAATCACAAACCGATCCAAGTAGGGTCTGAACACCCTATTCATAAGATCCATAAACGCTGCTGGAGAGTTAGTTAATCCGAATGGCATTACAAAATACTCAAAATGGCCATACCTCGATCGAAATGCCATCTTCAGAACATTATCTGGCTAATTCTCAACTGATAATACCCCGATCTCATCAATCTTCGAGAACACCTTTGCTCCCTGCAGTTGCTCAAACAACTCGTCTATCCTTGGGAGCAGATACTTGTTCTTTATCGTGGCCTTATTTAGCTGACGGTAGTTAATGCACATCTTTAGACTCCCATCCTTCTTCTTTACAAATAGCACTGACGGGCCCCATGGCGACGTGTTTGGCCTAATGAACCCCTTATCAGTTAACTCCTATAGTTGACTTTTCAATTCTTTCATCTCTATTGGAGCCATTTGGTATGGCGAGATTGATATTGGCTGGGTTCTTGGCACTAGTTCAATTGAGAACTTGAGTTCCCGAGGTGGAGGTAGACCTGGTGATTCTTTCGAAAACACGTCATCATATTCTTGTACCACTCGCGCCTCATTGAGCTTCCATACCTCTATTTCTTCTAACTGTGCATAAGCTATGAATCCATGAGCTCATCGTCTCAACAACTTCGCTACCTTCATTCCTGAAATCATCTTTCCAACCTCGGGGTCTCGTTGCCCTCGAAATTTGACCCACCCTCCCTCAGGTTTTCTTATGGTCATTATCTTTCTATGACAGTCTATATTGGCGTCGTACTTGGATAAGAAGTCCATCCCTAAGATTACGTCAAAATCATATACTTCTAACAGAATCAGATTAGCTTGGAACTAAACATTACTCAGGTTAACTTTGCATCCCCTTACCATTTTTGAGGACTTCATACTCTTACCCATAGGTGTCGAAATCACCATCAGACACCCCATAGACTCAGTTCCTACTCTCAAACTCCTAGCCAATGCATGCGATATAAAAGAATGAGTAGACCCTGGATCTATCAGTGCATGCAAAGGAGTATCCAAAATGAAGAGAGTATCTTGAATAACTGCAAGATTTGCCTCTACGTCCTCCTTGGTCAAATTATAGACTCATCCCTGCCGAGTCTCTTTTCCTTCTTTGATCTTCAACTGCTACTTTTTCTTCTTTGGGTAATTCCTCGAGATGTGCACGTGCTGGTTGCAGTTGTAGTAGATCATGCCCACCAACGCTGTGGCCATGGCCTTATCTTCTTGGGCCACATTCTTCGGGCAATTTCTAAAAATGTGCCCGAGCTGTCCACAGGCGTAACAAACAATGCTTTGCTCATTGCACCTTTTCCTCGGGTGCCTCTTGTTGCATCTAGAGCACGCCTTGCCATTTTTCACGATTTTCCCATCCCGAGGTCCTAAAGTTGGGTTGGATTTCTCTGATTGTACTCCACTTTGAGCTATCGTAGCCTTTAGCTCTGCCACATGCGTCATATTCTCCTCAACCGTCATAGCTTTGAAAACTATGTCTGCATAAGACTCCACATGGACCAGGCTCATCAACTGTTGAAATTCAATTGGCAAGCTTGCAAGAATTTTCGTCCTTTCTCCACATCGTCCATCCCGTACAATGGTATATACTTGATTAACCGCAAAAACTCAGCTTCGTATTGGGCCACAGACATATTTGGCCCTTGGCGTAGGCTCATAAACTCTCGAGCTCTAGCCAATTTCCAGCAAGTGGGAAAGAATTTCCCATTGAACAGTTCCTTAAACCATTCCCATGACATCTGGGGTGCCTTCCCCAATTCTATGTCTGTCGCCGACCCTTGAGTTCCTGCTTGGTTAGGCATCGATCACTACATAGTCTTCCACCATTGGGCTATTTTCTCTTCCAGTATATAGGTCGCACACTCGACCTTGTCCTCATTCAAGATTCTCAATCTATGTAGGATCTTCTCGGTCTGGTCCAACTAGTATTCATTGATTGCGGGGTTGTTTGTCGGTTTTCCTCTAAACACTAGTGGATTTTATCGCATATACCTTTCCAGAGGATCTACTTATCTTTGGTCAGGCTACAACTCCAAAATTCGCCCAGCCATGCCTTCTAGGATTCTCTCAATCCTATCCATCAAACCTTTACCGAGGTCAGCTCATGCATCTCTTTGTCCTCCTACACCACGTCCTGGATGCGGGTTGGTGTTGCTTTCTTTGCCATTGCCTCTCTCGCACATGTTCCTTCTTGTATTCACCATCTAGAAAGAAGACAACGAATTACTAAATAACCACGGCATGGCGTAATTCAAATTTAATAAGCAACAAGAGTATGCCACTAAATATTTCAAAAATCCTAACATATTTCCCAAAACTTACAGTGGCTTTGCTTATCTAGCCACATGCAAACTTTTCCTTAGGTTCGCTCTGATACAAACTGTAACACCCCAAATTTTTTGGGCATGTTATAACTTAGGATTTCAGGAATTTTTCTTTTTTTTTTTTCACACCACAATGACTGATATGCATACAATTCTCAATAATCCTAATTTCACCTTCTCAGCCTAACAAACCCAATAATCATACAACTAAGACAGGTGATATCATTACAAATGCGGAAGCTAGATTCAACTTGATATGGTACAAAACCATAATGCTTTATTTATCATATAGGAAACTGTTCAAGACGTCTACAAAATACATTACAAGGACATCATCTCTCGCAAGTGATAAGCGAACGTCTTAAACATATCCAAAACACACATAGGTTTGCACATAAACAGAGATACGCTAAACATGCTACAGGCGGCAAATTAAGCTTATTCTTTAGCTACCTCATTTCCCTTAATGTTGCTTATCGAACTTGGAACGTTTGAATATTTCAGGGACATAGTCCAATTAAAAGATGAATCTTCTAGTGAGAAAATCCAAAACAATTTATATAAATGCATGAACAGGTATAAAACGTATGAGGAAACAACGAGGACTACTCCGTAGTGCCTTGTGAACATGTTAGCCTCCTCCGATGAGAGCTTTCTCAATGGTGCACGCATAACGCCTCTCAGGAGATCCCTAACTATGTCACCTTAGCCCGATCTCATAGAACTCATGCAAGCACCACATCCGCTGTCCCTTAGGCCCATGATCTTCCCCACAAGAGCAACAGTTAAAAGCCAATAGCATATATTTCCAGGAAAACACATTTTATATATGCAACATGATTTCACGTAAGAGAACAATAGGATTTTGCATACAGGATTCTCAAAAAACATGTTTCATGCCATAGAAGTCTCACGTAAGAGAAAAATATAGGGTTTGGAGTTTAGGAGGCTTTCCTTGAAGGTTTATCTCTGGAAGTTACAATTTCACAACAAATGGTTTAGGTCTATGCAAAAAACACAAGTTTCGGTAAACCTAACCTCCCATATTTTTACATAGGGTTAAAGGGCATTAAATTAGGGACAAAACTAGAAAATTGCAAGACAAGAGGGCCCCTCACGCGCCCTCACATGCCCTGGGAAGGTGGCCTACGCGCCTTCTGAAAGTAAAGCAAGATTGCTATGAGACAAGCAACGTAGTTCAAATATTTTGAACCTTACCCCGATCCCGGCAATTAGATCAACGTCGAAATTAAATCATTCACATACAAATAAAATAGATCTAACTTTTAGATTTTTGAATCGTTCGTGGATTCGAGCTGTCCAAGCGTCTGACCTCTAACTTGTGATACGTGGCACGCGTCCGTTGGTGAAGAGAGATGAATGGGAGTGCTAGCTCCTTCTCCTAACAAGGCTTGTGAATGGACGGGAAAAGAATGATTTTTCAAATCTTGAAAACCATAAAAATAAAAGCTTAATTTGGGCATCCCATAAAGGGGTCTTTGTAGAGGAACAACCTCCTAGGGTTTCCTAAACCCTAATGGACATGGATTGACCCATTTATCCTAGTCCATCTAGAATCTTAAGTAGGCCAAATCCATTTATTAAATATTTGGCCAAAATCTAATTTAAGACCAAATATTTAATTTAATATTTGGCCCAAATATAATTTAGTCCAAATATAATATTTAATATTTAATATTTAATATTTAATATTTGTCCAAAATCTAGTTTAATCTAAATATAATATTTAATATTTGGCCTAAATATTTTATTTAGCCCAAGTATTAAATTAAGCCAAAATTATTAAATTAAAAACTCCTTTCTAATTTAATCAATTGTCATTTTAGGAAACTCTTCCCTATATGACAACCTCTCGTTATGTCGACGTCATTATGTTTATTTGTTATTTTTCATGGAGAACCTAAGACGACACAAGTTCTTGCCGAAGTGTCCCACTTAACCATACGTTTGCTCTCCTGGTTTAAGCCAGGGACCATACCTTTTTGCGTATGACTCATTAGGCTTCCGAATATGTAACATCCCAGATTTTCAACTCAGATATGATCTAATACTTGGGGAAATAAAGCATTTCCTTTGAAATCGAAAGATTTGGTAGGCACATGTGTGATTCCCGTGTGAACTTTCAAGGAGCAAATGAAGGATTTTCGAAGAATCGTGGAGTATAAAGTAAGAGATCATCATCTTAAGGGATTTTGGAAGGGTTTAAGCAATTCAAGGGCTTAAGTGACATAAGGGCAAAGAACTTTTAGGCCAAGGGGTTATTTGTGAGAAACTTAAAATATCTACTAACTAAGTGGTTAGGGGAACCAAATGGGCTAGCAAGTTGTTGGATATGTAATCATGATCAATGATGAGAAATGTGGAAAATGCAATTAACCATGTGGGATGTAGTTGTTAATTAAAGGTGTAATGATGGAAAATGTAGAAAAATGAATTAAACCATGTGTGATGTAATGATGGGAATATTGGAAAATCTAATTAAACATATGGAGGTTCAAAATATCAGGGACACATGGCAAACTTTGGTTGAATGCACATGGATGGAATGATGACGCGACACGTGGCGCGATTTGGTTTGTTGAAGTTTCCTATAAATAAGGACTTTGGAGTTATTCATTTGGGCACCAAGAAAGGAGGAAAAGAAAGGGAGTTTGAGAGAGGAAACGCTGCCAAAGGAAGGTGAGAAATCTGCCAAAGAACGAGGGAGAAAAGGCCTTGTCAGGAAAGATTGGGTCACCATCGTAAAGCATTCCAAATGACATTGAAACTGCAAGGTAAGTCTGATTTATATTTATAATCCTGTAGAAGGTTGAATAAGGGTGTCGTAAGTTCAAACAGGGGTCGAATCAAACCTAAAACGAGGAAGTTATGGCTGAAATACCAATAGGTGGAGAGAAGTTGTGCGTTTTTTAAGGGAGGCGCATCAACCACCTTTAGGAGGCACGTGAGGGCACGTGCGACCTCCTCTTGGCCCTCTTGGCCTACAATTTTTCATCATTGACCCCATTTTAATTACCTATAACCCTATGTAATCAAACTTGGTGTTTGGTTTATTGAAATGCATGATTTTTGCAGAGAACCCATCCCCGCTCGTTGTAAACAGTGCTTCCTAGGGTAAACCTTCAAGGTGAGTGGTTTCTGCATGCTTCTTCCTTCCTCTTGATTATTCCTTGGTCTCATTTGTGTGGGGTTGGTGGCTTACATCTCATGTTTCCTTGCTTTCGAGCATTTCTTTCCTATTTTGCCTGCATTACGGAGTTTGTTGTTATGGTTCGTTGATGGAGTTAAACATGATTACTCTCGCACTTGGTTTGTGGTTTGCACATCATATTTTCCTTGGTTTGTGCACATTGCCTACAGGTGGGGTCTTACCTACTTGATATTCCTTAGTTTGTACATATTCCTTCTGCTTTGTCTTCAACATGTTATTTGGTGACAGTGGCTATTGGTGGATCGAGAATTTGTATATGATGATTGGTCACTTGTTGGTGAATCATCACGATGATCTGGGGGGTAATCCCGTGCCTATAGGTGGGGCCATGCCTACAGGTGGGGCTGAGGGGTTGGACTTCGATCACGTTCCTACAGGTGGGGCTGAGGCATTTCACACGAGGGCTGATCGGAATGATGGTGACTCGGGGAGACTTCTTGATATATTACATTTTGGCTCTTGCATGCACTGTTTCCTTTCTTTCTTACCACTCACTTAAATGTTATTATCTAACTTCGGGTGTTTTATACCCTTGGAACATTCAACGTTCCAGGTATATCAGAAGTGTTAGGTGTTCAACGTTCCAGTTCGAGTAAGGGCAAAGAGGTGGCGCTGGACTAGCTTTGGGTTTTGCAGCTAGCTTTGTCTTTATTTCATTATGTACCCTTGTAAACCACAATGATGTATTGTAATAGCAGTTAGGGTACTCAAGGTTGTAAGGGGTGTGTGTATGTGAGTGTCCTTTAGCTGTACCTTCAGTGATGTGTTGAGTCATTTTTGGAGTATTGGAAGTCATGAGCATTCCTAGTACTTGTAAATGAAATCTAGTGGAAAGCCCTTTATTTAGCTTTGGTTAAGCTTGCAGGTTCGATCCAATGCTTCCGTTGGTAAGGGTTTCCATAACGCTGTAGGTGATGTCTTCTTATATTTTACGTTGTGTATTTGGAAAAGTGGGGCGTTACAGAATATGTTGGCAATGTGTTGGTACGAACACATAAGATAAGATTGGCCGCTAGCAAGGCGTCATGTAACACCCCACTTTTCCAAATACGCATTAACTTGAAATATAATTAAGACATCACCTACGGGCGTTATGGAAACCCTTAATTACCAACGAAAGCATTGGATCGAACCTGCAAGCTTAAGCAAAGCTAAATAAAGGGCTTTCTACTAGATTCCTTTATATGTACAAGAAACGCATAGAACCTTTAATAAACCCAAAAGACACAACTCACTACTTGTAGTTATAACTGCAACACATGCCCAAGCTAGAGAATAAACCCTCATCATGGTAACTTCCCCATACAACATTTGAAGTGCACCAATTGAGATATTACACCAACACATCCCATGCATTTATTACAAGTTCTAGCATCCTAGCTGCTATTACAACACATCATTCGAGTTACATAATAACATAATTGTAATACCCCAAAATTTTATGTAAAGGTTGGATGATGCAATGAATTGTTTTAAATGGAAGTTTTAAATTTAAGTGTAAATGGAAAATGGTTTAGGATCTAAATGCAAATATCATAATTGGTAAGAAAGGATAACTTTTCTCTAACGAATGGGAATATTAGCAATGATGAATTCTTATTCAAGAAGGCTTGTGTTGGAAAGATAGGATTAGCTTGTTTGAGAATTCTTCCCTAAAGTCTTAAAGTCTTATGGTTGTTATGATTAATCTTACACCAAAAGTCTTGGAATGACATAATTTGGAAGACTTGACTTGGAAGACTTAATTTGGAAGACTTATTGACATAATAAAGGCTTATTGAAGAAGCCTTAAGGTGGTAAAATGGTATTGGATGGTTGTACACAAAAGTCTTAAGATAAGATAACATTATCCCTTAATTCAAAAGTAAATGGAGTTGGAAGCATGCTATTGGCCTTCTAAAAGTAAGGATAAGATGGGTTGAATGGGTAGGCACGTAAGGGGCAAATGGAGGAGTGGATTGGGAGAGAAAAGGCTTCCAAGAGAAGAATGGAATCAAATGTGAGTTTTTTCAAAGATAGTAATCATGGCTAGGAAGAAAATGGCCAACCAAAAGAGATAAGTGCCACCAAGTTCTTGGAGTTAAAAAGGCTATAAAAGGGGTAGAGAAGTGGACCACGTAGAAGGAAATAGAAGAGAAAAGCAAGAGGAATCCAAAGGAAGAAAGTAAAGAAGCTAAGTAGGGAGACCACCAAAAACGGGGAAGAAGCCTAAAAGGTAAGTCACTTTTATTCCCATAGGATCGTAGTACATTAAAAGGGGAGTTCGTAGGTTCAAACGGAGAGTAAATCGGAGTTAAAATGAGCAAGATATGGCCGTTTTAATTTTGGGTTGCAAAATAGAGAAGGGATAGCGCGTGGCCACCCTTCCGGGGGCCCGTGAGGGCTCATCCAGCCTCCGATTGGCCTGGAATTTTCACCGTTGTTCTCCTATTTTAATTACCTACAACCCTGAGTAGAAATATTTAAGCTTTGGTTCACCAAAATGCATGATTTCTGCAGAACAACCCCTAGTGCCTAAAACCGGGCTACAAACAGTGCTATCAAAGGGAAACGGTCAAGGTGAGTGGTTCTTGTGCATGCTTCCTCTTGATCATTCTTGGTTTCATCTGTGAATGATTCTTATTCCTATTGATCACTCTTAGTTTTCACTTGTGGATGGTTTGTTGCTTACATCTTATGTTCCTTTTGTTTCGAGCATATCATTTCTACTTTGTTGTATCGAGTTTGACCATAACATCTTTTGTGCGTGGCTTGTGATCATATTCCTTCTGCCTTATCATACATATTGTCATTTGGTAGCTGTGGCTAGTTGGTGGCTTGTCATGTGTGAACTACCACGTGGGCCTATGTAAGGGGGCTACCTCGAGCTTGTGTAAGGGGGCCGAGGGGTTCATATATGGCAAGTGAGGAGGATATCTCGTGCATGTGTAAGGGGGCCTAGAGGTTATATCTTATGTGTTTGTTGTGTTTGAGAAAATCTTGCCTATTGCACATACATCTCGGTGTTTGTATTTGTGGCTATTTATTGGGGTATCATAGGGGATCTCGTGCTCTTGCGGTGAGCTGTGATCTTGGGAGATTTTGTTCTTATTTCTACATGTCTCTTGGAAAAGCTGCATATTACTCTTACATGCACTGTTTATTTCTTTCTTACCACTCACTTAAATGTAATAATCTAACTCGGGTGTTTCATATCCCTGGGATATTCATCATCCCAGCTTTATCAAAAGTATCAAGCATTACAGGTTCCAGGTTAAAGCATGAGCAAGGAGGTGGAGCGTCGCTAGCTTTGGGATCTTGGATTTATTACGTACCCTTGTAACCAAAGTAATATATTGTGAATAGCAGCTAGGGTACTCAAAGTTTGTAATAAAAGGATGCCCTACAGTTGTACTACATTAATAAGTTGTGTCTTTCTGGAGTGATGAGAGTCTTTTACATTTCTTGTACTTGTAAATGAAATCTAGTGGGAACCCGTTTTCTTTAGCTTTGGTTAAGCTTGCAGGTTCGATCTAATGCTTCCGTTGGTAAGGGTTTCCATAACGCCCGTAGGTGATGTCTTCTTATATTTCACGTTATTTTGTATTTGGAAAAGTGGGGCGTTACAATAATGAAATAATGGCTAAAGCTGGCTGCAAAACCAAATCGGAAAGAACCCAAAGCTGGCAAAGCTCCACCTCTTTTACCACGCCTTGAACTGAAACCTGTAACACCTAATATTTCTAATAAAGCTGGGATGTCGTATAATACCCCATATTTTCGTGAAATTTCCAAGTATTTTAAGTACCGAAAAATATGTTTGAAATGGCAACAAGTGACCGAATCAGTCGTAGGGAGTACCCTAGAGCTTAGATACCTAAGGTTAAAGGTATATTTTTGACGAGCGTCTCGAGGCGAGATTTATGACGCTGAAAGAAATCAAATCAGAGATGGTTTTCGGTTAAGCTAAGTTGTGGCCTAAAAAGACCGAATGATGGTAAGGGGCTTCCGAAAAATCGTATATATTGAGTAATTTTGAGTTATTAATTTTGGAATTTTAAGTATCTCGATAAATTTGATGTTTGAGAGTGTAATTGTAATTAGAAAATTATCCAAATGAAATAAGGATAAAATTTAGAGCTTATGTGATAAAAAATTAAAGTTGAAGACTTGAAATAAGGGCCAAAATGTTATTTGGAAGAACTTTGGGGTATTAGCTTGGATTTCAAAAGTTCAATTCATTTTAGTTTTGGATTTCAAAAACCACTCAATTATGGCTTTGAGTCTTTGGAGTCCATGGCTTAGATTGTGACAAGTGGCATAATGTGATTGGTTGGAGAAATCTATAAAAATGCACCATGGGTTCTTCTCAAATCATTCCAAACAAATTTGAGAGTTGAGGCACTCTAAGAGGAGGAGCTTTCTCTAGAGAGAGAGTAGGAAGTTCGGCAAGAAGGCGGGAAGGAATCGAAGGAGAAGCCGGGGAGAACGAGCCTCGTTGGAGTTACAAGCCTTCGCCGGAGTTTGCCAAAATCAGTAAGAAAAAAAGCGAGGTAAGTCCAATTTTTTTTGATAATCCTGTAGAGGGGGAAGATAGGGTCGCATAGGTTCAAACGGGGGTCGAATCGGAGCTAAAACGAGGGAGATATGGCCGAAATACGAAAACAATGCAATGTAGTCCGAAACTGCTGGGCAGCGCGTGAGTTACGCGCCGGAAATGGTTGCGCGTGAAAGCGCATGAGACACCTTCCGAGGGCGTGTGAGGGGGCATAAGGGGCCCATTTTCCTTCAAATTTTCCAGTTATGCCCCTAATTTAATACCCTTCAACCCTATGTAAAAATATTTTAGGTTAGGTTTACCAAAACTCGTGTTTTCTGCAGAAACCTAGGCCGTTTGCTATGAAATTATACCGTCTAAGAGATAAACTAACAAGGTGAGACTCCTATACTCCAAATCTTATTTTTTATTCTCTTATGAGAGACTTATATTGCATGAGACGTATTTTGTGAAGTTCTTGTACATAGACTCTTGTTATTCTCTTACGTGAAATCATGTTGCATATATGAACTATATTTTTCTGAAAAATATATGCTGTTGGCTTTTTAACTGTTGCATTTATAAAATTCGTGTAGGCCATACTGTTGTACCTACTTGTTGGCCGAGGGCAAAAGTCGGATATCCCCCGAGAGGTGCTATGCGTGCGCCATCGAGAAAGCTCTCGTGGGGAAAACCGTGAGTCTAAGGAACAACGGATGTGGTACTTGCATGAGTTCTATGAGGTCGGGCCGAAGTGACATGGTTAGGGATCTCTCGAGAGGCGCTATGCATGCGCCATTGAGAAAGCTCTCGTTGGAGGAGGCTGACATGTTCACGAGGCACTTCGGAGTAGTTCTCGTTGTCTTCTCATACATTTTATACCTGATCATGCATCGATATAAACTGTTTTTGGAGTTTCTCACTAGAAGATTCATCTTCTAATTGGACTATGTCCCTAGAATATTCAAACGTTCCAGGTTCGACGAGCGGCTCTAAGGGAAAGGAGGTAGCTGAAGAATTAGCTTAAATTACTGTCTATAGCATGATTAGCATATTTTTGTGCAAACCTATGTAATTTTGGATATGTTTAAGATGTTCAGTTATCAATTGATGATGTCCATGTAATATATTTTAGACATCTTGAACAATTTTATGATAAATAAAGTATTATGGTTGAGAACCATATCAGGTTCAATCTAGCTTTCGCATTCCAGATTTTAACGCCTGTCTTAGCTATTCGATTATTGGGTTTGTTAAGCTGAGAAAGTGAAAATTAGGGTTTTTTGGGATATTGTATGATGTATGACAGCTATTGTGATATGGAAAAAAATTTATATTCCCAAAATCCTAAGTTATAACACGCTCAATAAATTTGGGGTGTTACACGTTGAATGTGCTAGGCTTATGAAACACCCGAGTTAGATAATAACATCTAAGTGAGTAACTCAGAAAAGGAAAATACATGCGTACAAATGCAATAATGCTATTATGAAATCCACCCTTGTGGTAGCAATACCAGGGTGTTACAATCACCCCTGCGGTCATCATAGTCACTCCTTGGCTCACTGCAAGAGCATGAGTTCTTCCATGATGGCCCAACAATTAGCCACAGTCACCAACACAAACATGATATATGACAAAGCAGAAGGAATATGCATAACCAAGGAAAAATATGATATGTAAGCCACACAGGCATGATATGCGAGCCAACATACACACACAAGTGAAGCAAAAAATTCTCAAAGTGTCACAAACATGTAGGAATCACTCACCTTGATCGTTTCCTTTCGATAACACTGTTTATAGCCCAGTTTCGAGCACTAGGGCTGCTTCTGCAGAAATCACAAATTTTAGTAAACCAAACCTTAAATATTTTACATAGGATTGTAGGTAATTAAAATAGGAGACCAACGGTGAAAATTTCAGGCCAAACAGAGGCTGGACGCACTCTCACGCGCCCCCGGAAGGTTGGCCACGCGCCACCTCCTTCCTTGTTACGAATTTTGCAACCTAAAATTAAAAAAACTATAACTTGCTCATTTTTGCTCCGATTTACTCTCTGTTTGAACCTACGAACTCCTATTTTCATGCTCTATGACCCTATAGAAAGAAAATTGGCTTACATTTTCGATTTCCTTTCCTTTTTGGCAGTTTTCCGACTAGGTCTCTCTATCTTTTCTTCTTTGCTTTTTCTTTGGTTTTTCTTGCACTTGCTTGCTTTCTTTCTTCTTAGCTTCACGTGGCCTTTCCTCCTTCCCTTTATATAGCCTTTAAATTCCCAAATCTTTAAGATTTCACTTGGCCTCCAAGTTGTTCATTTTCTACCCTAGTAATTATTACAACTTTGAAATTTTCCTATCTTCTAATGCAAGCCTCTATGCCTTCCAATCCTAGGCTTCCAAATACACCCATTACAACATACCATTATTTAGAATAACAACAAAAGAATTTTTTTTATTTTTATTTTTTTTACACACATACTTTTAAAGACCCAAACACCTATCACAAAATTTAAATTCTCACAACAGATCATCAAGATATATATATATATATATACACACAAATAAGCATGAATCATCACAACAGTTCAAGAATACCTTTACCCCCCAACTTGTTCTACACAATACTAAAGAAAGAGGATGCAAGGATTACCTGGATGCCTTCAATTTTTTTTTTTTTTTAGCACAAAGATCCAGTTGCTTACTCGTATATTGCTAGTAGTCTTCATTGCACGTGTGGATCCATGAGCTTGCTACAAGACTTAAATCAAAATGAAGAGTGAAAATAGTTCATGAAAGAAAAACACTAAATTTATATTTTATTTTGTTTTTTTTTATATAAGCAACCCCTACCCAGTGGGTGGATCTGTAAAATCCACGTTCTCTTCCTGTTCATTCAAAGATTCATAGTAGGGTTTTAGATGCTGTCCATTTACCTTGAGAACATGACTAGATTGAGGATTTTCTATATCAAATACACCATGAGCTGAGATGGAATGAATTCTATAGGGCCCAGTCCACCTTGACTTGAGTTTTCTAGGAAACAAGTGGAGCCTTGAATCGTAAAGAAGTACATGTTGACCTATACAACAATTCTTCCTATTAATGTGCTGGTCATGCAATTTCTTCATGTGCATCTTAGAGAACTTGGCATTCTCAAATGCATCGTTTCTAAGTTTCTCAAGCACATTCAGTTACAACTTCCTGTTGAGGCCCACTTCTTCTAAACTTTCATTCATCTTCCTGATGGCCTAGTAAGCCTTGTGTTCAACCCCTACTGGCAGATGACATGGTTTTCCATAAACCAGTCAATAGGGAGACATGCCTAATATGGTTTTATGTGTAGTCTTATAGGCCCAAAGAGCATCAATTAACCTTAAGGACCAATCCTTTCGGTTGGAATTGACAGTTTTCTCTAAAATGTGCTTGATCTCCCTATTTGCCAATTCTGCCTAACCATTGGTCTGGGGGTGGTATGGCGTTGAGACTTTATGAACTACCCCATAATTTTTCATTAGATCTGCCATAGGTTTGTTACAGAAATGAGACCCCCCATCACTTATGCTGGCTTGAGGCATACTAAACCTATTGAAAATGTTTTCTTTCAAGAATTTCACTACAAACCTGTGATCGTTTGTCCTTATTGGGATTGCCTCAACCCACTTGGAGATATAGTCTATAGCCAACAAGATATATTCATGTCCAAATGAGTTAGCAAAAGGGCCCATAAAATCCATTCCCCAGCAATCAAAAATTTCAAGAATCAGAATGGGCTGCAAAGGCATCATGCTCTTTTTTGTCAGACTTCCTAACCTCTAACATCTATCACATAACAAACAAAACTGGTGTATATCCCTAAACATAGTAGGCCAGTAAAATCCACTTTGTAGGATTTTTATTATAGTCTTTCGGGTGGATAAATGACCTCCACAGGCAAGGGTGTGACAAAAGTTTATTACACTATGTTACTCATGTTCTGGAATGCACCTTCGTAAGATCTGATCAACACAATATTTAAACAGATACGGCTCATCCTAGAAAAATGTTCTGACCTTCCTGAAAAACTTTTGTCTATCTAGCTTAGTCCAATGGTTGGGAACCGAACCTACAGCTAGATAATTGGCTATGTCAGCATACCAAGGGGCAGCAGTCAATGTGCTCACATGAAGAAGATGTTCATCAGGAAAATTATCATGAATGGGACCCTCAGTAAGATCCTGACCTGGGATTCTAGACAGATGGTCAGCTACAACATTTTCTACTCCCTTTTTGTCCTTAATTTCTATGTGAAACTCTTGGAGGAGCAGAATCCACCTAATGAGACGTGGTTTGGTGTTTTTCTTGGTGAGCAGGTATTTCAAAGCAGCGTGATCTGTGTACACAATCACCTTTGATCCTATCAGGTATGACCTAAACTTACCCAAAGAAAATACCACAGCCAATAATTATTTTTCTGTGGTAATGTAATTTCTTTGAGCTTCATTTAAGGTTCTGCTAGCATAGTAAATGACATGGGGCTTCTTCTCTTTGCTCTGTCCTAGCATGGCCCCTATGGCATAATTACTTGCATCACACATTAGTTCAAAAGGTAAAGTCCATTCAGGAGGTTGTATGATGGGTGCAGAGATGAGTGCATATTTCAGCTTCTCAAAGGCACTTTGATAATTTGAAGTCCATTCGAATGGAATGTCCTGAGATAATAGACAACACAAAGGTCTTGCTATTGTGATAAATGAGGCGATAAATCTCTTGTAAAAACCAGCATAACCAAGGAAAGATCTAATGTCCTTGACATTTCTAGGAGCTGGAAGCTTCTGAATGGCTTCAACTTTGGCTTTGTCTACTTCTAGACCCCTAGATGAGATTGTGTCCTAAGACAATGCCTTGGTTAACCATGAAGTGGCATTTTTCCCAGTTGAGCACAAGATGAGTCTCCTCACATCGAATCAAAACTTTTTCCAGATTCCTTAGACACAAGTCAAAACTACTTCCATTGACAAAGAAGTCATCCATAAACACCTCCATAATATGTTCAACCATTTCACTAAAGATGCTCATCATGCACCTTTGAAAGGTGGCAGGAGCATTGCACAACCCAAATGGCATACGTTTGTATGCAAATGTCTCAAAAGGGCACGTGAAGGTGGTTTTCTCTTGATCTTCTAATGCTACATCAATTTGATTATACCCTGAATATCCATCCAAAAAGTAGTAGTATGCTTGACTTGCTATCCTTTCAAGTGTTTGATCTAGAAATGGGAGAGGAAAATGGTCCTTCCTAGTCATGGAATTGAGTTTTCTATAGTCTATACACACACGCCAACCTGTTTGGAGGCGAATTGGGACTAACTCATTTTTCTCATTTTTCACCACAGTAACTCCAGACCGTTTAGGAACAACCTGAGTTGGACTAACCCATTTTGAATCAGATATTGGATAAATAATACCTGCATCCAATAATTTGAGCACTTATTTCCTAACTACTTCTTTCATGTTGGGATTTAGTCTTCTCTGCATTTGCCTCACTGGTTTTGCATTTTCTTCTAAGAAGATCATATGGGTGCAAATTAGAGGGCTAATTCCATGCAAGTCTGATATGGTCCATCCTAAAGCCTTCTTGTGTGCTCTCAGTACTTCTATCAATTGCACTTCTTGTTGGGTGGTTAGGTTGGAAGAAATGACTACTGGGTATGTCTCTTCTTCACCTAAGAAGGCATACTTCAGCTCACTTGGTAATGGTCTCCTTTCAGGAATGGGTGGATGACTCACAGAGGTTGATGGTTCTTTATGCAAAGACTCCACAGGTTCTAGCTTAGGGATCCATTGAGTCATGAGCATCTCACTTTCCTTTCTTCTATTCTCCAAATTATTACCTTCTTCCACAGTTCATCTCACAAATTCTTTCTCAAAATACTCTTTAGACAGAGTTTGAATCAAATCTACCTCTTTTATCTCACTTTCAGTGTTCTGTTGTTTGGAAATTCTAAAAATATTCATCTCCACAGTCATATTTCCAAATGACAGTTTCCAAACTCTATTCCTACAATTAATGATTGCATTGGGAGTTGCCAGGAATGGTCTACCAAGAATGACTGGGACAAGAGGTTGGGGACCATGGTAGGGTTGAGTGTCTAGAACTATGAAGTCTACTGGAAAGTAGAATTTGTCCACCTGAACTAAGACATCTTCCGCAATGCCCCTTAGGACTTTGACTGATCTGTCTGCCAGTTGCAGAGTGACTCTGGTAGGTTTAAGTTCTCCTAAGCCCAATTGTTGATAAACACTGTAAGGCAATAGATTTACGCTTGCTCCTAAATCTAAGAGTGCTTGATCAACTTTCTGGCTTTCTATTATGCATGAGATGGTTGGACAGCCTGGATCCTTGTATTTGGGAGGAGTCTTAAATTGCAAAATGGAACTCACTTGTTCAGTAAAAAATGCCTTTCCATGCACATTTACTTTTCTCTTTACAATGGAAAGATCTTTTAGGAATTTTTCATATGAGGGTGTTTGTTTGATTGCATGTAAGAGTGGAATGTTGATCCTCACTTGTTTGAACACCTCATATATATCAGCATTTTGTTGTTCTTTTTTTATAACACTCAGTCTTTGAGGAAAAGGAGGTTTAGGATGATATTGACTCTCTTTCAATGTTACCTTTTCCATCTTCTTTTTGTTTTTGCTTGATTTTTTCTTCTTTTTCATTGTTTTCATTTTTTTCTATGATTGGCTCATGCTCTTCTGTTTTCTCTTTCTGATTAACAGTTTGGCTTATCCTAAGATCATTTGGTTTTTCAATTATCTTTCCACTTCTTAGGATAGTCACTGATTGTACTTGTTCATGTGTATTATTTTCGCCACTAGAAGATTCCACCTGATCTGCTTGCCTAACTAGGTTAGGGTTAGTTTGAGAAGGAAATCTTCCAGGTTCTCTCACACTTAGTGTCTGGGTTAACTTTGTTATCTAGCTTCTCATATCTTCCATGGCTCTATTTGTTTGCTCTTGATTTTTTGTAAGCTGGGCAACCTAATTGTTGATGCCTGTTTGATTTTGAATGAACTGATGCAAGGTATCTTCCAAAGATTTCCTATGAGGAGCTTGGTAAGTATTGGATGAAGAACCTTGATTTTGTTGGAAGGATTGTTGATGTGCAGGGAAGGGAGGTTGAGAATGATTTCCAAAATCATTTCTCCAAGAAAAATTAGGGTGATTCCTATTATTGGGATGGTATGAATTGTAGTTCTAATTGTTCCCGTAATAGGTTTCACTTTGATTTTGATTTTGTCTCCCCTCAAAATTGTGTGAATGATTGTTATTAGTCTGCCCATACAATAGCTCCTTGAAAGTAGGTAGAATAGGACATTCTTCAGTTGCATGATCTGTTATATCACACACAGCACACTTTACTTCCACTTGATTAACAATTTGTACCTTTTTGGGCTCCATGTTTTCAACTTTTTTTTGTTAAGGCAGTTAGTCTTGCATTTAAATCATCATTCTCACTCAACTGGTATCTCCCTCTAGGTTACGGATTTTCTCTTGAATCAAGAGAAGATGTTGGACCAACTTCCCACTTTCTTGTATTCTCAGCCAATGCGTCAAAGAAGTGAAAGGCTTCTTCTGGAGTTTTCTCATAGAATTCTTCATTGCACATTGTAGAAACTAGCATTTTCAATTGGGGCGTGAGTGAGTCATAAAAGAAATTGACTACTCTCCATTGCTCAAAGGCATGGTGTGGACAAGTGTGAAGAAGGTCTTTAAACCTTTCCCACGCTTGAGCAAAGTTTTCATTTGATTTACAGGCAAAGTTTATGATTTGTCTTTGAAGAGTAGCAGTTCTATTGGCAGGGAAGTATTTTTTTAAGAAAGTTCCTTGCATCTCTCTCCAAGTTCCTATAGATTTAGGCGGAAGAGTACCTAACCACATTTTTGCCTTATCTTTCAGTGAGAATGGGAAGAGTTTTAACCTTATAACATCCTTATTTACTGTATGGTCCATGCAAGTGCTACATACTTCCTCGAATTCTTTCATATGAGTATATGGATTTTCAGAATTCATGCCATGGAATGTTGGCAACAATTGGATGGTGTCAGGTTTGAAATTGAACCTATGGTGATTGATGGGAAGGATGATACACGAGGGTGTTGTTTGTCTTGGAAGGTGAAGGTACTCTCTAAGAGGTCTAATCAATTCCTGATCAACAAGATCAGGATCACCATGGTCACTCCCATGCTCAGACATGTTGTTTGGTTAAGCCATAAATGAGTGCGACAATGACAACTCAAAATTAGATGGAGTATTTTCTGAATGCAACACTCTACCAGATCTAAGTCTAATATACTAAGCCAGATTAATAGAGAGGAGAAACCAAAGAACACAAATAAAAAAAAAAAAAAAGAACTAGGGATGATTATTTGGCTTACGTCAATCTCCCCGGCAACGATGCCAAAATTTGCTGCATCACTCACCCTGCATTTATCACTTCTTATATTCTTTTTGGATTAACTCAACTTATTTAGTAGCTATTTATGTTCACAGAAAAGGTAAGGCATTTAGACTTGCCAGTGCACGAGTGTGATTGTAGCAGAAAATTTATGTATGTTTCCGGGCAAGACCGGGTCGATTCATAGGGAGATTACTCATGGAAGGAGATAACCACACTAGTTCTCTTGATTAATAAGACAATAAGATGAGATCAAACTAAGTGCAATATAACTGTAATTTGGATATGAAGAGGTCTTGGGTCAAGACAAATCTGGTGCCAAACCCACCTGATTCACCATATAACTTTCTTTGATGTAACTAAAAGTTCAAATAACTTGGATCTTAACCATAAAATATACTATTGAGATGATGATAACTCTTTGTTCAAGCAACCTCCATACATGGCATGGAGACTCTATGTTAAGCAGCTATCATAAATCAGTGTATAAATAAGGTTTTAACAAAATAGTCACTCGGGGCTTGGGTATGAGAACGTTTCCAGGTCAAGTAATTTCCATATGTGGCATGGAAACTCTAAGTTAGGCATACGAACCAATCCAAGCCTGAGATTTTCATTAAGAACATCTCTCAAACTATTTTTTGCTTCTGTTACTTAAACATCTGAGGTTCTGCTATCTTGATTCATCAGTGGCTTTAGGCATCGTCCTTACCTTAACCCAAGGATTGAATTAGCCACACATCTTCATGGGAAGTGCACGACTAAAACTAATCTCAACGGATGATTATAGAGAGAATAAACGGTAACAAACAACAAGAACTAAATAAACTACTGTTGTATTGATTACTGAAACGAACTACAACTTGAAAAGAAAATAAATGGATTTGTAATATATCTGGAGCAAAAGCTCAGAACTAGGAACTAAGAACAATAATTGAAGTGCCACAAGTTTAAAATATAGACAAGAACTAAAACAAGCAAAACAAAAAAGAATACTTT
This sequence comes from Diospyros lotus, assembly GCF_014633365.1. Classification (NCBI taxonomy): domain Eukaryota; kingdom Viridiplantae; phylum Streptophyta; class Magnoliopsida; order Ericales; family Ebenaceae; genus Diospyros; species Diospyros lotus. The sequence goes on from NC_068347.1 coordinate 13,894,518, forward strand.
TTAACTTTCCACTAATCCTTTTCTTTTTGTATTTTTCTGAGTACTCTACTTTCTACCCACACTTGATTCCAAAGAATGTTGGTTCATTTTTAAGCTTATCGCGCATGGAAGAGGGGACCACTTGGTGAAAAGTTGTTCAAAAAGTTCGTTGAATTTATCTTAGAGCCACCGTGTTCATTTGCGCATGTCAGAGCATTTTCGGATCTTCATTCGAATGTGCGAGCAGGGATATTCGAATGTATGCTTAATTTTCCTTGGCCACTTGGATCATTCGAATGAATGCAAAGCTCATTCGAATGAATTTCATGCTTTACTGTTCATTGCATGGTGATTTCTTCTGTCATTCGAATGCAACAATACTCTCATTCGAATGAATTTCTAATTTTCCTCTTGACTTCCTCTTAACATTCAAATGACTTGAGAAGCATTCGAATGCTATCGTTTTCATCTGAATGCTCTTGGGTAAATACGAATCCCCTTGATGTCTTGAGTTTCTTCTGCTTATTCGAATTAGTCAGCCTTTATTCGAATATCTCTTCTATCTTCTCTAACTACATTCGAATGACTTAAACCTTATTCGAATATGTCTTCATTGCTACCATACGATTTGTTCATCTAGATATCTTTTCATACTCAATTACATTCGAATAACTTAGAGAACATTCGAATGAATCCGAATTACCTTGACTTCCCAATTTGCTGCTTCTTATTCGAATTTTGCCAACCTTATCCGAATGCATTCCCAATGGTCTTTATATTCGAATGTTATGAATAATTCATTCGAATGATCTTAATTGGCTTCCATCCGAATTGCCCTATCTTTGAATATCTTCTGAAGACTCATTCGAATTACTCAACCTTCATTCGAATGTGTTAGACTTCGTCAGAACATCTTCATTTCTTGGCTTCTTTTTCCTCTTTTGATCATGCCTTTGAAAAATTAATTCATCCTTTGATCTCTTTTCCTTCCCTTGGACTGCAACAAACATTCTTTAATATCTTTAGCTCATTACATGGATTAAGAGGCAATAAAAATATAACAAATTTTGGCATTTTTTAGCATCAATCAACCATCATTCGATTTTTTAGGCTACAACTTAGCTGTACCAAAAATCGTCTTTGATTTGATTTCTTTCAGCGTCATAAATCTCTCCTCGAGACATTCGTCAAAGACATACCTTTGTCCTTAGGTATCTAAGCTCCAGGGCATTCCTTGCAACTAATTAGATGATTTATTTTACTATGAAACAAACTTTTCGATATTTTAAACTCGTCTAAAATACGTGGCATCCTCATGAAAATGTGGGGTATTACATGAATACCTTGTTATCATTTCCTTTTTGGTGTATTTTGTTTTTCAGGATAATTAATGCACGAAAAAGGACCAAAACTCCAAAAAACAAGCAAAACCCAATATCGAAGTGTGGAATACACAAGAACGATTTAGGGCTCATTATTCAAAAAATCAACGTGCAAAAGTGTGAGAATGATCTAAAAATCAAAACTCAAAAGCATGAGAATGGTCTAAAAACTGAAGAGCATAAAGTGTGAGAATAGTCCAAAAATTAAAAATGAAAAACTCAAAAGAATGAAAAAGGGAAAACCTAACATCAGAAGTGCAAAATGTGTGAGATTGGGTTAAAAGCCAAAACAAAAAGCACGAGAATGATGTAGGATAACATAGAATCAAATGCGATGGATGCATAAGAATGATCTAAAATAACCTAGAGTCAAAAGTGCAAAATGCATGAGACTAAATTAAAACAAAAAATGCAAGAGTGCTAGGATGATCTAAGGTTCATCATCCACAAAGGATTGGGGAGAGAACATAATAGCCATCTTCCAAGAAAAAGCGAAGTGTAAGTGTTGAAATTTTTGAATGATTTATGATTCAAAAACTAAACTACAAAATTTTACATATTATGTGAGTTATTAACATGTTATGTAGAGAAACAAGCACAAACCTAAAATCAAAAGCTCATAAAGTGTGAGAACCACACAAAAATCCAAAATGTAAAAACACGAGAATGAACTAAAGAAAACCTGGTATCAAAAGTGAGAAAATACATGGACATGATCTAAGGACCGTGACTTAAGACAAAAGGGGATCATGATGACTAATGGGTTATAGAAAACGAAAATCCCTTGAAAGTAGAAATTATAAGAATCCTTCGATTTACTATCCTAAATGATTGGGGGGGGGGGGGAGCAAACCCTAACGCAAGAAGGGAATGGACAAGAAGAAATTAAAGAGAAAATCATTTTATAGCATTTGAAGAAAAAAACTTAAAGCTTATTTAGTTGGGTGTTTGTGTATAATCAAATTTTTAATCATCAAATTAACCATAGTATCTAATATAATATGTGACTAAAACCCATTAAGATTACAAGAACATTCATCAAGAATCAAATAAATATTGTAGCTTGGTGTCTATATCAAACATCTATTCATTCTTTCGAAAGAGCTATTAATGGCTCGGCATATGGTGTTTACCACTACCATGTCTCATACAATCTATTTATTTATATTAAAGGTGGCTAATCAGTAACATAAATAAAAATATTGAATTAATCACAATGAACGAAACTAGAATTAAAATTTGATTAAATAATAATACCAAATTGACATAGAATATTCACTACAAGAAAAATACTATTTAACGACGGGAAAAAATCCATCACTAATTAGAGACAGGCCAGCGAAGGATTTGCCGTCGCAAAAATTTAGTGATGAATTAGCGACAGAAAAGACCGTCACAAATTAAGCGATAGAATTAGTAATGAAAAGAGTCGTCCCTAAATATTTTTTATATTTAGCGACAACAAAAATCCATCGCTAAAAATAAAGAAAAATGAAAATTAGTATACAAATCTTTTAGCAAAGGATTAGTTCTGTTGCTAAAATTAAAAATTTAAAAATTAAATTATAATTTTTAGAGACAGAAAAGGTCCGTCGCTAAAAGACATTAAAATTTAATTTTAAATTTTTTAACGACAGATTAATTCCATCACTAAAAGATTTGAAAAAAATATAAATTAATATTAAAATATTTTAGCAATAAAAAATTCCGTCACTAAAAATGAAAACTTAAAAATTAAATAAATCCCCTTTTAACGATTGAACTGTTCCGTCACTAAAATAAATTAAAATTTTTAATTAAAAATATAAATTAATATGAAAATCTCTCAATAATAAAATTAAATTAAATTTTAAATTTTAGCGCTATAATACAAATAATTTTTAATAACAAAAATTTAACTAAATTTAAAATTTTTCAGCTACGGAACAGTTTTGTCGCTAAAAAAGAAGAATGTTTGAATTAAAATTAAAATATTTTAGTGATGGAATAAAATTAAATTTATTTCAAATAGTGACGGACATGAATTCAATAGTGGAGTAGAAAGTGTCCATTAGCAGGTACATATTTTTAATTGTAATATCATATTCAAAACTATATATTTAATTAGCTAACTAATTTTTTTACTATGCTACACTCCAATTAATTGTATAATTGAGATGAATAATTTTTTATAATATTTTTAATTTTTTTAGTGAAAAATATAAAAGCAAGACTGCTAAGTCTTTTTTACTATTATATTCTATATATATATTGTTTTGCTCATTTGAATAATAATATAAAATTTTATTTTTTAATCAATGAAAGGATTTTGAAGTTTATCTCAAAGAGCACTTTTAAAGAGATTATTGTTCATTTTGCTTTCCGCTTAAGAGACTTGTCCGAGAATATAACTTGTTAAAAATTATTTGTAGCTTAAAGAATATATATAATTTAAAATTATAAAATAATTAATAAAATAATTTATTTAATTATTATTATTTATAACATAAAACTATTGATCATTTAGAAAATAAAAGATTAATCTTTACCTCCCATTTTATAATTAAGAATAAACTTGCATACTATTGAAAAATATTTTAATTAAAAAATATTTTTTTTCCTTCTTCACACTACAAGAAAAATATTTTTTAGCAACGAAATATAATAATTTGTAAAACTTCCATTCGAATTAGCAAAGAAATAAAATTAATAAACGTTAAAATTAAAATTAATATCCGTTTGACTTAGCGACAGATTATTCCATCTGGATTCGAATACAAGACAAACAAAGAACCTCATATTCAAATATAAGGCAAAAACTAAATATATATATATATATATTCAGATATGTCTATGTTCAGAATCGGTCGACTAAGATTCGTCGACCCATACTGATTGAATAATCACAAATACGAGGGGAAGGAAATAATAGTAACACTAACAAACAATATGCGAGAGTTTTTTATGTGGTTCGACTAGAATGATACCTTGTTCACGACTGTCCTCTGATTATTTTGGTAGAGTAACAATATGTATTTTTCATCATCCCCGTACAATGGCTTTTGATCTCCTATTTATAGTGTGAGGTATTGACAGTTTACACAAAGTTCAAAGCGGCGGGACCATATCATGAGGGACAATGTGCCCTTATTATCTCTATAAAACAGGGAGTAAGAGCTCCGTACTATGTGGGGACTGGCTTTCCACGAATAAAGACAGGTAGACATCAGATCCGGTTATTCTGCTTCGTGATCTTCTTTGCGAGCTGATCGGCTTGACCAGTGAGCTAGAATCATTGTCAAGAGCTCGCTTGGCATTGTGATCAGAGCTCGCGCTTTAGCAATTGTGTGATCTCGCAGAGATGGCTTCGACCTTGGGCCTATTGGGCTTTGAGAGGTTGAGCCTTATCATTGGACCTTTTCCAGCCTACCGTAGTCCCACCAATAGCCCAAGGCATTTCAAAAAATGCCTGTAACACTAGCCCCCCAGCTCATGGTGCGATCTTCGGAGCGCGAGCTGATGTATGGCAACCGGATTGGGCTATGCAAGCTGTCAATCCACTTTTTGGACTTATGCCCAATCGTTTCAAATTGTGATGTTTCACGCTGCACGTCTTGTCTAAGGCGCCTTTAATGCGCACGTTCCCTATAACCGCTCAATCATTTGTCCGTGGGCCCCATGTTCCCGCGCATCACCATTGGATCTAGGGCAGCTCGTCGGTCTCTTCATCCAACAGTGGAATATCCCAGATTATAAAAGCATGAGGAAATTCCTTTCCCCCCTTTTATCGTGTCATTTTAAAAATATTCCTTACCTTTGCAATCTTCTTTTTCCTCCCGACACCAAGACTCCATTACCGATGGTTTTGAAGCTTCTCTGCCGTTCTCTTGCTAGCTCTTTTGCTCAGCCTTTGCAGCAACCGATCAAGAACGATAAGTTTCTCGCAGTCTTTTAGTTTATTTCATCTCTGCTCCCATTCTTTCTGTCGACTCCGTCTCCATGCCTTGCCTCTTGGCGATGGCTGTGTGTCTTTTAGGGCTAGCTTTCATTTATTTTATGAGGCTTAATAGGCTTAGAAACTCAGTCTCCTCTCTTTTGAGTCATACCTTGTTGCGAAGCGCACTACCTGATAGGTAGGAAGTATCCCTAGGAACTTCAGTTCGCAAGGGCTAGTCTGTTCTCAAGGACCTGATACTTTTTTCTTTTTGTCTTTTCATCGTAGATGTCAATATCAGGTTAGAAGCGCTGCAACCATAGAGTAGAAAATGATGACATCTCTAGCTCTGCAGGGCACAATGGAGGGATGCTGCCGCGGACTACTCAGGATGTGGTTTTTTCTGACTCTAAGGTCACTGGGAGAGTTCCTTAGCACACCGACCCTATAGTTGACCAACTAGTTATCGAGGAACGCGTAACTCACGAGGTCTTCAAACGCTATCCTTCGAAGCTGACGATCAATGAGCTGAAGTCTTGCGCCTTAGCGTACCGCCTTCCCTGCGGCACATGCTTGATGGTGCCTTCTCCCGGTGACCACGCAGCCTTTCATCCCGAAGGGTTCGTGGCTATTAGCCCCCAACACCTAGAGTTCGACCTTAGGTTTCCAATCCATCCCTACCTCATAACCATTCTCAATGACTTGAAACTCGCACCTGTCTAACTGACTCCCAAATCTTACTCCTAGATAACCTCCCTGGCCATACTCTTTAAAAAGAACAAACTTCCTCTTCCTACTCCCAAAATCCTTAGATACCTTTACTCTTTGAAAGGTACCAAGGACTAGTTGTATTATATGGCAGCTCGTTCTTCTGACTATAAAAAGCTCTTGCCTCAAGGGAAAGCTAAGGGCAAGTCTAATGTAAGGGACTATAAGTCCCAATGGTTCTATATCTCATGCTCCTCACTTCACAATATCAATAACTTCAGATTTGTTCTAGTACCAAGTAAGTAGTCTTTTAGCTCGCACTTGTTATAACAATTTATTTGTCATCACTTCTTACTTATGAATCTCATTTTTATTTTGCAGACGTCACTGGTAGGAAGCCCAAGCTGACCATCTCCAAGGCACAAGAGCTTCAAAAAGCTTCTGAAGCAAAGAATGATGACGACGACTGTGAATTCTGTGATTCTTTGCTCCACGACTACCAGCTAGCTCCCCCTGTCAGCATCAAACATATCAGGCAGGAGGACATTGAAGTTCAGGGCCAAAGAGAGATAAGGTCGACCTTTAACGTGGTCGACTTTAGTAGGAGTCCAGTTAGGGAAATCAAAGCTGGTCAAGAGGTCATGGTCGGGGCCTTGCTAACGTCATCGAAAGCAATGAAGCTCCAGCTCGAAAGACCTGGTCCTTCTACGATCTCGAGCTTACCCGAGGTCGTCCATATGTCATCCTCTCCTGCCAAAATCCAAAGGGTGGAGCCTCGTGTCATGGTGGCCAACGAGAGCCGCGACCTCGTCACTCTGCCCGGCCTTGTCCCCGTAGCGACTGTTGCGACTTCGTCAATCCCCGCTTCTGCAGACATTTCTTCACAGCGTGTGGCGACCATGGCTGCAACAAGTCGCAGTAAGTCCACGGTTGGCGAGGAGGCCCCTGCCGCTAGGAGCAAAAGAAAAGTACCTCCGACCTTGCAGGCCATTCAACAAACCCAGGAAGACAAGAGGAAGAAGGCAACCATTTCTACTGGGCCAAGTGTGCCTGAGGTCATGGCCGGGGCGACATACTTTGGCCCCCTTCTTGAAGGCCTAGACAGGGTCCTTGGTAACTCCACCAAGGCTTTGGACAAGAAGGAGATCTTGGGCGACGCGCTCTCCGACTACATTGCTCGCTATAGCCTTTTGGTAAGGTTCTTCGCTCAATCTCGTATTCCTTGTTTTATCTCCTTCTCCTGTATTGACCTTCCAAGCTTCACAGGCTTCTCTCGGTGTCTTTAAGAAGAAATAAGAGAAAGCCCCAATCGCCAAGGAAAAAGAGTAACTCGAAGCTATTGTTGAGGTGCTGAGGAAGGACAAGAAAAAGCTAGAGGATAATCTAGCTTTCTTAACTAATGAGTCCAAGAAGTACCAGAATAAGGTCGAGGGCTTGGAAGACCGGGTAAGGGAGGCCGAGAGAGCTAAACGGGAGGTCGAGGATGAACTAGCCTAGGATAAGAGGATGTATGAATCGGCCTTATTTAAGGCCACTTCGAAGCTGAAAAATGTTGAGGTAGAGCTGGCTGCAACGCGAGGTGATTTGGAACAGGCCCGGAAGAGAGCTGAAACGGCAGATCAGGAGGTCAACGTCAAGGTTTGGGTCGTGAAGGAATGCGAGGAGGTCGAGTCTGACATCTACAATGCGTTTGTTTTCACTTTATGGAAAGCGCATCCAGATCTTGACTTTTCCTGCTTTAGCGAGGAAGCAGTGGAGGTGGTGAAGAAATATGCTGCCGATGCCATGAACTCCGGAGTCGTCACTACCTTGCCTGAGCCTGATCAGACCGTGGTCGACCTCTCTGCTGAAGATGCCGACGATCCAGCTCCCCAAGATGCGGCTACCCAGACTTCGACTTCTCCAAGCCACTATGATTTTTTCTTTTTTTTTTTCTTTATTCTTGACCTTGGATTTTGAAAGCAATACACTTTTCTCATTCAATCGAATTTTGTTTCTTTGTCATTTGCTGTAAGTTGAAAGCCGAACACAAAGATCGTGCATGAGTTCAAATTTAGTTAACTCAAGAACACCTTTAGCTCGCAACTGATAAACCTCAAAGCTAAACAATTTTGAATAATATGTCAAGTAAGATTTCATTAGTTCGAGCCGTATGTCTAGTAGGTCATGATCATGAGATCAAATCTAAGCTAACATACGGTAGTTAAATTAAATCACATTTTGCCTTCAAGCTATACCTCCAGGTAAATCGTAATTCGATCCCAGCTAACGTACCATGACTTTTGGGGGCTTAGCGAGGTCAAGATGAACACGCATGTAGGTCGCAATCCATGACTTCTGTCAAGATGAGAGGACCTCAGCTAGTGAACCATGACTCATAAGTTTTTAGCCGAGGTGATGGCTTATCAGGCACTAGACCATGACACTGAAGTCAAGATGAATGGGCTCTAGTTCGCCGACCATAGCCTAGGGTAAAGATTAAGATGAATGCTCATATAAGCAATGAACCATGGAATGTAGGCCAAGTTAAATGGGCCCCAGCTCGTATATCTTAGCCTTTTAACCCCGAATTGGAATTATTTCTTGCCTCTTAATATTTAACGAAAGTAGAAATAATAAGTGTTAACAGTAATAATAATAAATTCAATTCATTAACAGAGCAATGTCAGCATAAACAGAACATCAGTCAAACATCATGCAAAGAAAAGATGTTGCTTATCAGAAATATGGTCTGAGATGCTCTGCGTTCTAAGCTCGTGGGAGAATAGTTTCATTCATTTATGTCAGGTGATATGCTCTGTTCCCCAGATTTTCTTTGATAATATAAGGGCTTTCCCAGTTCGGGCCTAGTGCCCCGTCGCTGGACTTCCTAGCTCCCGGAAGAATAAGGTGTAACACGAGGTCACCAACATTATAGCACCAAACTCAAACTTTTCAATTGTAATACCTCGCAATCCGCCGTTGATAGATAACCACCCTTATGCGAGCTAACTCCCTTACTTCGTCGAGTAGATCAAGGTTTGCAGCCAGTAACTAGTCATTGTCCTCAAGGTTGAAGGTGGCTCTTCCTTGACTGATCACCTCATTCTCTACAGGGATCATTGCCTCAGATCCATTGACCATAGAGAAAGGAGTTTCTCATGTGGTGATCTTAGCTATTGTTCGATATGGCCAAAGTACCGTTTGTAGTTCGTCTGCCCAGGCTCCCTTCCTGTATTCTAACTTTATTTTCAAAATCTGCTTGATTATCTTGTTGATAGCCTCGACTTGACCATTAGCTCGGGGATGATCCACAGCCGAGAAACTCTTCCGAATCCCCAATGATTCACAAAACTGGAGAAACTGCTCACTGGTGAATTGGGTTTCGTTGTCTATGACTATCTGTTGGGGAACCCCGAATATGCAAATGATGTTACTCCAAACGAAATTCTCTACCTTTGTCATGGATATCAGTGCGAGCTCCTTCGCTTCCGCCCATTTAGTGAAGTAATCAACTGTTATTATAGTGTGCTTGCATCCACCATGAGCTGTTGGGAGTGGGCCAATTAGATTCATGCCCCAAATGGCAAAGGGCCACGGATTGCCCATTTCCTACAAATAGGATGGTGGAGTTGTTGGGATCTTTGCGAACCTTTGGCATGTGTCACATCTCTTTACTAGGTTCATAGCTTCTTGCTTCATCGTGGGCCAACAAAAGCCCTGGCAAAGTGCTTTTTGAGCCAAGCCCCCAACGTGGTTTCCACAGTGACCTATGTGGATTTCCTTGAGTAACGTCTGACAATCAAGGTCATCGAGGCATCTTAACAATGGGGTAGTGAACCCCCTTTTGTACAACACATCATCATAAAGGTAGTATGTTTCCATCCACGACCCTAGGCCCATCGTGATTGCTAAAACTTCACCTTGACCCTCCGTGCTTAGTGCTGCTAGGAACTTCACCGGTATGGCTACTAAGGAGTTCGCATCTTGAGCTGAAGCCAAATGAGCTAGAGTGTCAATGTGAGAATTCTGGTTCCTCGTCACCTGGCTTATCTCGCACATCTCAAACGTGCACATTAAATCCTGAACTCTTTGGAGGTAGGCCACCATCTTTGAGCTTTTTGCCTAATATTCACCTCGTATTTGACATACCATGAGTTGAGAATCATTGAAGACTGTTATCCATTCTGCCTTCACTTCCCTCACCAAGTGTAACCCTGCCAACAGTGCCTCATACTCTACTTCATTGTTGGTTGCTTTAAATCTAAACCTCAACGCATATGGAATCTTGTGCCCCTCTGGGCTTATCAGGAGCACTCCAGCTCTAGCTCCATGCTCGCTGGAAGATCCGTCCACATATAACTCTCATATCGGACTCTCTGAAGACTCAGGCTCTTCTTTTGCTGGCCACGTGAACTCGGTAATAAAATCTGCTAGCATCTGTCCTTTTATAACCTACCATGATTTATACTCTATGTTGAACTGAGTGAGCTCGATGGCTCACTTCAATAACTGGCCTGATGAGTCGGGCTTCTAAAAGACTTGTTTTAATGGATATTTTGTCAACACATCAATCTGATGGGCTTGGAAGTAAGGGCACAGCTTCCTCAATGCCACCACTAAGCAGTAAGCAAGCTTCTCCATTGGGGTATATCTAGTTTCCGCATCTAATAATCTGTAACTTACATAATATACTGGATACTGTACCCTATCTTCTTCTCACACTAGTGAGGCACTGATAGCATATTGAGACACTCCCAAGTAGGTGATCAACTTCTCTCATTCTTTTGGCTTGGATATAAGCGGAGACCCCCCCCCCCCATATATTCTTTCAGTTGCTGTAAGGAGACCTCACATTCTTCCGTCCATTGGAAATTTTTGGCCTGCTTCAACATAATAAAGAATGGAATACATTTATCGGAGACCTTGGAGACAAACCTACTGAAGGCAGCAATCTAGCCGTTAAGGCTTTGCACCTTTTTTATCTTAGTTGACGACCTCGTGTCAAGTAAAGCTCAGATCTTTTCTAGGTTTGCCTCGATCCCCCTCTCATTCACCATGAAGCTCAAGAACTTCCCAAGAGATACGCCGAATGTGCATTTGAGTGGATTTAGCTTTATCTGATATTTCCTCAAGATCTAGAACATTTTTTCCAAGTCACGAACATGGTCGTCAACTTGTCGGGACTTCACCAGCATATCATCCACATAGACTTCCATGGTTCTTCCAATCAGATCCTTGAACATCATGTTAACCAAGCGCTGGTAGGTCACTCTAGCATTCTTTAGCCGAAAAAGTATCACCTTATAGCAGTATAACCCTCGATCTATGATAAACAAGGTGTGCTCCTCGTTTTCAAGTTTCATAGGAATTTGATTGTACCCTGAATAAGTGTCCATGAAACTAAGAAGTTGGTGATCGACCGTTGCATCCACGAGCTAGTCTATTCTAGGCAGAGGAAAACTGTCTTTTGGGCATGCTTTATTTAAATCGGTGAAGTCCACACAGGTCCTCCACTTCCCATTCTTCTTTTTTACCAAAATCGGATTAGCCACCCAGGTCGGGTAATGTGCTTATCTGATGAACCTGTTTGCCAACAGTTTGTTCACTTCTTCTTTCAGGGCTGCATAACGCTCTACGGTCATAGGCCTTCTCTTTTGATGGACTGGCTTGTGATTGGAATCTATGTTGAGCCGGTGTATCATCACATCCGGGTCTGTCCCAACCATGTCTTCATGGTTCCAGGCAAACACATCTAGGTTTGCTTTGAGAAAGTTAGTCAGCTGAGTCTTTACCTCAAGAACAAGGTCCCTACCCAACTTGAGACACCTCTCGGCATCCGTGTTACTAACCACAACATCTTGCAGTTCGCCTACAGGGCCTGCAGCTCAGTCACAATCCACCTTGCGTGGATCTAGGTCATGGCTGACTCCTTTCTCACTCACACCCCCGAGTCACCTCGTTAGACAATGTTGACTTTCTTTCCTTTGAATCCCATTTTCAACGCCTCTTCGTAACAATGTCTTGCTGAATATTGCTCGCCTCTCATGCATCTAGTCCAGTTCGGAGTTGGGAATTTGGCGATCAACACTTTGGTCGAGATAACCAGGTTCAAGTCGTTCATAACAGGTTTCCTCATGATAACGTTATACGCCAAAGGGCAATCGATGACCAAGAAGTCCGTCATCATAGTAGCTTTGCGGTCTGAGTCCTCAATTGTAAGTGGGAGCCTGATGCATCCTGTGGGTGTCATCGATCTCCAGTAAATCCATAAAGTGGTTCTAGGGAAGCCCTTAGTTCATCCGACCCCAGGCCCATTTGGTCGAAGCATCCTCTATACATTACATTCATCGAGCTACCTATGTCAACCATAATCCTCCACACTTCAACGTTTCCAATTCGAGCTCGGATCACAAGAGCGTCGTTGTGGGGCCAGTGCACCTCTCTTGTATCTTCTTTTGAAAAAATATGTCACTAGGGGTTGTTTTGGCTTTCTTTAATGATATTCCCTGTTCACCATACCTGACAAATAGGAGGTGACCGGCTTCCCGTACATAACGTTCGTTTAACCTATTAGAGGTTCCTACAATATGAGCCCCACCGTGAATAGTGAAGATAGTTCTTACCTCCGGTGCCCGATCCTACTGGCGAGCTTGGCGAGGTTCAAGTTAGACTGGATGCTGAGGCTGTTAATCCCTCAGTCGTGCCACATAATCACATAAGTGACCTTTCCTAATCAGTTCTTCAATCGCATCCTTCAATGCCCAACACTCAGAGGTGTTGTGTCCTGCCTTGTTGTGGTAAGCGCAAAACTTGTCCTTGTTTCTGAATCTGTCAGGGGTCCGTATGGGATTAGGCCTCCTGAAATTTTCCTTTCCCTTCTCGACAGCGAAAATCCTATCTTACGTGTCCAATAGAACACTATAGCGCTCATAGCGACCTTGGTGTGGAGGTCGCTCACTTCTCTACTCATTCCTTACTTTTTTAGCGACTTGATCATTAGGATTTCAGCCCTGGCCTCCTTTATCATGGTCGCCACTACCCCACTTCTTACTTTGGTTATTGCTCCCATCTCCATCCTTTTGGTTGTTGGGCTTCTTTGAGCCAAAGGTTTCCTTCCATCTAATCTCTTTCGCAGCTCGCTCGTAGAACTCACCTAGGTCCTTTATGGGGGACTTATAGATGCTCTCATAGAGCTTCCTATCTTTTCAAAGTCCTGCAGATATCGCAGTCAAAATACTCTTGTCTGAGGGTCTCTCGACATTATTGACCTCGCGCCTGAATCTCTTTATGTATTCCTTCAAAGATTTACTAGATCGCTGGAAAACTGTAGCGAGGTGACATGTTGGAGCGAGTTGCCTCCAGAGCGACCTGTATTGGTTGATAAACCTTCTCTGGCATTCTTCCCAACTACAAATACTGCGGGGGCGAAGACCTTTTAACGATGTCCAAGGTATGTCCCCAGGGTTGCGGGGAATATTCAGCATTTAGCTAGTGAGCTTGAGGTCTGCAGGTCCATTTAGACATTAAAGGCATCTAGATGGTCATAGGGGTCACCGTCTCCGTTGTACTGAGGGATGGTCGAGACCTTAAATCTGAGGGGGAGAGGCTCTTATTCTACTTCTATTGAGAATGGGGTCTTTTCATCGCTATCTCCCTTCCGATCGTGAGCTCCATGTTGCGCCTCCAGTTGTCAAATCCTTTGCAATAGCTCCTCCACGGTTGGATTTTGGTCCAAAGATCGTCTGGGGGGAGACCGCCTTTCCCATTTGCTTCCTCGATCTAGCGAATAGCGAGCTCTTGGCTGATATCGTCTCCTATTCCTTGGCGAGTTACAATGAGTGGCATGATCTAGGCTGATCTTGGCCGAGCTCTCCCCTTGATGATCCTCGACTTCCTTCATGATCCTCGTCACGATGATCTTTGTAACGATTTGCTCTAATTCTTGGATTTATGGGGTATGCCTCCAGCCCCTTTCCCCGAGATCGTCATTCTTTCGATCTCCCAGACCGTGATTTCGAGGAATGAGCAGATCTAGCCCATCGTGAAGTTCCTCTACCTTCTCTTTCATTTGGAACGGGCCTTTCGTCTCAAAGCTGTAGGATACCTCTGGGTGGTGCGACCTCCACCAGATTCTGGACGACTTGGATTTACACTTGGGTCATCGTCTTAACCGCATCCGCGAGCTACCTGACTGTATTCTCTAGCGCCTCTTGATGTTGCTACCAAGCCGGAGCCACCTCTATCCCTGGAACAGGGGTCACAGACTGACAGGGAACCTGTGAGGGGATTCTCGAGGTGGTTCCAACTAATGGGGGAATGGAAGCAGTTGCAGCGGTCACGACTATGCCCCCTATAGGTGGGATTTTCAATAGTCGACTAACATGATCTTTGGGTTGATTGACCACCACTTCAGAACTTCTTGTGTGTCTCCCCCTTACCATTGACGTTGATCAGAACAGGCCCTTCTTCTAGTGCCAAAATGTCGACGTTCAGAATCGGTCGACTGAGATTCGTCAGCTTGTACCAATTGAATAATCACAAATACGAGGGGAAGGAAACAATAGTAACACCAAAAAATAATACGCAAGAGTTTTTTACGCGATTCAGCCAGAATGATATCTAGTCCACGACTGTCCTCTGATCATTTCGGTAGAGTAACAGTATGTATTTTTCATCATCCCCGTACAATGGCTTTTGACCTTCTATTTATAGTGTGAGGTATTGACAGTTTACACAAAGTTTAAAGCAGTGGGGCCACATTGTGAGGGACAATGTGCCCTTATTATCTCCATAAAACAGGGAGTAAGAGCTCCGCACTATGCGGGGACTGGCTTTCCACGGATAAGGACAGGTAGACATCAAATCCAGTTATTTTACTTCGTGGTCTTCTTTGCGAGTTGATCGGGTTGACCGGCGAGCTAGAGTTATCGCCAGGAGCTCGCTTGCTATCGTGATCAGAGCTCGCGCTTTAGCAACTGTGAGATCTCACAGAGATGGCTTCGGTCTTTGGCCCATTGGGCTTCGAGAGGTTGAGCCTTATCATTGAACCGTTTCCATCCCACCGCAGTCCCGTCAATAGCCTAAGGCAGGATATAAGACAAATATAAGTAAAACATATCTGAATATAAGACACAAACATATATTTCCATATTCGGATATCATGGAAGGCACTCGATCATTATTTATCCGTACAAAAATTATTAGTACAAATAAACTTAGAGTTATTTACAAAATTTGTTAGATTTCAAAGATATTTTCTATCAAATATTTAGAATTATTTACTTGCAAAATTATTTCTCTAACATATAAATCGTAAATCATTTTTTTTCTCTAGTTTAACATTAAATTGGAGTTTAAAAATATTATTTATATATATTTTTTGTTTATTTAGTATAAATATATAATTTTTATTGTATTTTTGATTTATTATTTTTTTGTTTAGTATATTATTTATATATGAATTAATTCTTCTATTTGAATAAGATCTCAATTCCAGAGACGGTTTTATTAGATATCTTATAACTAGAATCCCTCTTTTTTCGATCTAGTTCTTCCACCACCACGAACCTCATTTAAATGCAAGCATGTTATATTTTTTAGTTATTGGGAGAACACAAGTATTCTATTTTGGATTTAAAAAAGAACTCTAAGAGATCTTTTTTTCTTTTTGGAATATACAGGAGCGAAACAATCAATCTATTGATATTTAAAGACCTAAAAGAGTCTTCCAATATATCATTGATCTTGAAATATCAATTGCTTGTTGAACCTTGTGAATTACGTGAAAGTAGGATACTCTAAATTCAAATTTTTATTTATTATTTTATGTTTATTATTGACTATAAAATATATTTTTCTCTATATATATATTATTTATATTTTTTAAAAATATTTGAAATTTTTTTTTTATTTTTTAAATTTTTTTTAAACCTTTTCCTATTTAGCGACGGGAAGATGCTTGTCGCTGGTGCGCTGGGGGGGGGGGGGATAGCAACGAGCATCTTCCAATCACTAAACAACGAGGGGAAGATGACCGTCGCTAAACCTGTAATGCCCCGCTCCCACTTACGGGTGTTACTTGTGAACAATCACCCGAATTGTCCACCTGCCCGGCCTTTGGCGAAGGGTGGACCATGTTTCAAGACGAAACGCCCTAGGTGGGAACTAGGCTCGTCCTTCCCTTCGCTGAATCCCAGGATTCACTAGTAGAATTGGGCTTTAGCCACACCGCATTGGCTATAAAGAAAATCTCATTCAGACGCCCAATCGTCGTTTTCTCAATTATTTTTAATTCTTTTCCCATTCAAGAATTTTTACCGAGCTCCATAAAATCACCATTTAAATCAATCCATTGATTGATTACCAAATTTGGAGGAAAAACTCAAATTTTTAATTTTCCAAAATTTCGACAATTTCTTCAAAAATGCCCAAAAAATCCCTTTATTTTGAAAATTCCTTCGGGGCTCAAAATCAATTAAGAAATGGCCCTTAATTTCCCAAAATTCCAAAATTTTAAAAAAATTTGGCTAGCGGGGCCTGCTGGAACGCCCGAGGCCCCGCTAAGCGCTGGCCGCACCTGCCTGCGTGCGTGCGCGCCCGCCCACGCTCCCGCACGCGGGCGCGGCCGCCTGCCCCTGCGTGCACGCGGCCGCTGCCGCCCGCGCGCGCACGGCTGCACGCCTACCTGCGCCCGCGGCCGCTGCAGCCCGTGCGCAGGCTGCTACCTGCTTGCTGTTGCTTCCAAAAATATTTTTTTTTTCTTAGGCCTCCTAACCCAATTTTTCTAGAAATAAAAATTAATAATATGCTTCACATTCCCTCCATTTTTGCCTCTATTTCTCCATAATTAAGGCTTAGTCCACCTCTTTGATTATTACACAACATACATCAAAGTCTCATTCCATTTCACACATGAGTCTTACACAACCTATTGTTGCTCACATAACAACATCCATAAATAAACACCACACATGATTAAATACAACAAATAGGCTTCCCTAAGCCATAAGGTCACAAATGAAATAATCACATGCCTAGGCTTCTTTAAGCCTTAACTTTACAACAAAAATAAATGTAATATACTCCAAGAGCTTCCAATCACAAGCTTGCAACTTTCCCTTTTCTTTTGACATAAAACAACCTACAAGGGGAGGATAAAACCTCATGAGCTCAAAAGCTCAGTAAGGGTGCATATGCAAGGTAAATAAAAGCATAACAAGTCTATGTAATGAAAAATGCATGCAAATATGGTTAGGTCATTCCATCATCACAACCCAACATGGTTTGAGGCATCAACCTACCATTTCTTTTCCACCCCCATGGCCATAGGTCTCATGAACAAATAAAGCATGCAAAAAGATACATAAAAATTTATGCAACCTACTTACAATGCAATGCAAGGCCTCCACCACTTGGGGCCATCCCTTACCTCATTCTTGAATATTAAATCTCCGTTTCAAGAGAGCTTCCATCTTCATTTTCTCCCATCTAAAATGGCATTCCAAAAGAAATTTATTTCCTTTGCATACTAGAACACTAATTAAAGAGAAGAAGAAATATACTTACCTTGATTTATTCTCTTATTCTTCAATTTTTCTTCCATGGGAGACTTTCTTATCTCCCTTTCTTTCCTTCATTCTTCATTTCATTCTCCAAATGGCCAAAGGAAACCAAGACTTCCCTTCTTGCCATTTTATACTAGTTCCCCCATATTTCAAGAATGAATCTAGGCCTTTGGATCTTTATGGATTTGAGAGAACAAATCCTAGCCTTCCACCAAAAGCACAATCCATGTGCTTTAGTCTTCTAAAATCTCAACCATTGGATTTCTTTCCCTTTTTCAAGGCCAAATCTCAACCATTGAATCCCTCTTGAAAATTCCATTTCTTTCTCCTTTACTTTAATGAGACAATTATATGCCATTTTCAAGACTTAATCCAAGCCATTGGATATATTTCACCTTTTCAAGACTTGATCCTAACCCTTGGATCAATTTAGTCTTCCAATACCAAAATTAGCCATTTTCTCAAATATTTATTTTGACTAATTTCAACAAATCAACTTGAGTGACTAATTTCACTCTTTCTCATTTAAATAAATCCTCCCATTTTCACTCATAAATGAGTGACTAATTTCCATTTCTTTTACATTTTCTTTTTAGGCAACAACATCATGGCTTGCATTTAACACTTGAAAGACCATTTACTCTCCAATTTTGAATTTCATTTAAATGCCTATTCTTGATTCACAAGATTATGCCATGTGTCACTAAACACCATCTCTCATTTCTCATTTCTTTCCCATTTAAATTAATGGGACCAATTTCCACCATCACATGAGAGACCACTTGAAAGACATAAATGCTTTCTTTCTCCTTTAAATAAATCCCATATTTTCCAAACATTAATGGGAGAGAAATTTTCATTTCTTTTGGACTTTTATTTTAATCCAACACCATTATGCCTCTCTTTAAATGCTTACAAGACCAATTATCATTTCTTTTGCATTTATTTAAATCTCCCATTTAACTTGGACCACAAAATGCCAAGTGTCATTCTAAGACACAAACTTGGCTTCCAAGCTTCCATCTCCACCATCCATGTGGCATCACCACAATTATCCACCAATTTAGGGGAAAATTAATTATTTTCTCAAATAATTTCGTAGTCTCTATTTTCCCTATTTTCCATAATTAATTTCCTCTATAGAAATAAATTCCAAAATTCTCAAAATACCCTTTGTGAATTTATTAATCCCATATATCTCCACATAAATACCAAATTGGGATTTTATTCACTTACACACCTAATTCCACATAGAAATTATTTTTAATTTATCAAAATACCCTTTATTGGACTTCTCTATCCAAATTACCAAAATACCCTTCTCATGGGCATTCTCAATCTCAAGGATCCATCACCTTCTCAAGGGCATTTTGGGAATTTTTCTTACTTCCTTTGCTATTCTCTTAACACTGATTACACTGGGTGTTACAAAACCCCCACCTCGCGCGCGCACGATACAGTTGTAACGACCTGTTATGGGGTCTAGGCATTTTTGGTAATTTTATTTTGGGCTCAAAATTTTTTTTTTTAGTTAATTGAAAGATTGAAAATATTTTTTTATGGAATAAAGTGTAAGTGGAAATAAGAATTTAGGAGCCCATTCAAGTGGGATTTAAAAATGTGGGAAAAGTCCAAATGAATTTGGCCATTGAGATGTTTTAGAATTTTAATTGTGAATGAAGGGGATTGGGCTTGGGATTGAGTTAGGCCCAAGTGTAAAGTTGATACAATTAAGTGAAAGTTGAAAGAAGAACCGATGGACCTTAATTTAGTTGGGCCTAGTTTATTTGAGATAGATTAATGAGTTGGGCTTGAGCCCATTTGCAATTAATGATTGAAATTTAATGTGAATTTGAAATAAAATGTAAAATGTCTAAAATTGGTTAATGAATGGCTATGCATGGTAAAAAGGTAAGAGCAAATGTGTAATTCCAATTGGGTTGAATAAAGAATATAGGGAAAGAAAAAGAGAAAATGTCAAATGCCAATACTACCATTGGTCTTCCTTTGACCATTGTTAGAAGAGAGGGGCAGTCAGGTCATTCCCATTAATTTGCAGGTGCAGACTGTCGCATTTCCTGTTAGTGTAGGTGCTCTAGACCCAATCAGATTGGGCATGTTGTACACTGACAATTGTAATCATGTTTATTATTTGAATAAGGAGTTGTTCAAATTCACAAGAATTCATTCTATTAGTTTCTTGTTATTATTGTAATAACCAAATGAAACTAGATAGAAGTCCATATGATGTATATTGTGATTAATCTATAAAGATGTGAGATGATGCATCACAGTTTCTAGACATCATTAAACGTCTCAAGTCGTAGCAATGTCAAGAATGGACATTGAAAATTGCGGTAAGACTTGTATGTGCTATGTTTTTGCTATGTGGTAGCAATGGAGGTCTCACACCCATAGGCATGAGAATGTCTAGACAAGTACATAGGTGACCAATGTTGGAGAACGTGTCACTGGACATGACTCGCCACGAGAATCCATTTTGGTTATATGTTGATGGAATTCTCATACGAGATGGGTGTAACTAATCCTTGGACTTGAGGTTGTCACAGTCATCTCATAAGAAGACCGGTATGCTTTGACATCATTTCGATGGACCTAGACAAAGGCTGCACGTGGGCGATCGTTGGGTATATCGTGAGGCTTATGGAGATGGGTGCATAGCCAAGATGGGACTCGTCTATCCCTTGATAGAGGATGATGTATCTAAGACGTCTTCGGTAGATATTCACTTTAAATCCATGGCCAAGGTGAAAGAGACCAATAAGGAGTTATTGATTCACTTTCTATTAAGTGAAGATATTTGGAAGACCGAAGAAAACTCATGATCGTTATCAAGCAACACATCGCCATACTTGAGATCACATAAGATACATTGATGAGAGGATCATATTACACAATAACCATGCTCATGAAAGGTTATTTGCGGATTATGAATCCTTCTGAATAATTAGGTAGGCATGATGCCTTGCTAGAAGTCAATCTTGTCTTATGTGTTCGTACCGACACATTGCTAACATATTCGAAAGCCTAATGAGTCATACGCAATAGGCACCGTCCCTGGCTTAAACCAGGAGAGTGGACGTATGGTTAAGTGAGACACTTCGGCAAGAAGTTGTGTCGTCGTAGGTTCTCACAGAAAAAGAAAAAATAAACGTAATGACGTCGATATGATGAGGAGTCGTCATAATGGAAAGAGTTTCCTAAAATGGCAATTGATTAAATTAGGAAGTAGTTTCTAATTTAATAATTTTCTATTTGTTGGAGTGGCAAATAGGAAATAAAATATATTTGGGCTTAAGTTAATATTTGGACCAAATTTGATTTGGGCCAAATATTAAAATAAATATTATATTCGGACTAAATTAGATTTGGGCTAAATATTAAATATTAAATTTGGGTTTGAATTAGATTTGGGCCAAAATATTATATTTAAACCTATAAAATGATTGGGCCATTTAATTATAATCCTAGTTGGATTAGAATAAACCCATTTAATTTAAGTTTCTAATTGGACTAAATTAAATGGGCCGGCCCATATCCATTAGGGTTTAAGAAACCCTAGAGCTCCTTATAAATACCCATTTATGGGTTACCCAAACTACAAGGGTTTTTGGTGTCGTTTTTCAAGAGTTGAAAAAAAACGTATTGCCGCTCATTCTTCCCGATTTCTTTTGGCATCAATACGAAATGAGGGCGTTCTTTTTCTATCCATACACAAACTGCACAAAGGAGAAGGAGCTAGCACTCCTATTCCGCTCTCCTTGCCAACGGACGCGTGCCGTGTATCACAAGTTAGAGGTCGGACGCTTGGATGGCTCGAATCTGCGAACGACTCGATAATCTAAGGGTTAGATTTATTTATTTGTTTGTGAATTATTTGATTTTGATGTTAATCCAATTGCTGGGATCGAGGTAAGGTTCAAAATTTTTGAACTACGCTGCTTGCCCCGTAGCGATCTTGCTTTCCTTTCATTTCCCTTTTTGTGTTTCATCTGCAACGGCGCCCCCTATTCTCCCTTTTTCGTATTTGCCTTCTCCTTCTTCAACTTGAACTTCTTCTTCCTATTTATCTCCTTCTTTCTAGCTTTTTGCATCTTTTCATCTTGGTCGAGAGGAGCTTCAGGGAAGAAGGTGACTCTGCTGCATCGCAAGTCATCAGACAAGTTCTCCTTTTTCCACCATTCTTGTCTTTTCATGTAAGTTTTCTTTCCCTTTGTTCTTCCATTCGAGAGTTCTTTTGATCATAAGAATTATGCCCTTAGATGTTCAATTGAAGCTATTCTTCTTCTCCCATCTCTGTGAATATTTTGTTTATATATATATACATATATACACCCATTTATATTCCCTTCACAACTAGTGTTGGATCACCCCAGATTTTCATTCTCTTAAGTTGGTATTGTTCTCCTACTATTTCTTTCAGAATGGTGTAGTTCCATAGGTATTGCTTGTGTTATATATATACGTATGTATCGCTATTTCCGTAAACGAGTTGCAAGATTATTTTACAATCATCCGAATGGCTAAGGGCTTATTTGAATGAGTCTTGAGACGTCACGTGAGTAACATCCGGATGAGTGTGTGTTTCATCTGAATGAGTTTGTAAACAGGTGAAAGAATGTGCATAGCCTCATTTGAATATATATAAAACCCATCCGAATGCTACACTCAAAAGATAGCCATATCTGGATAAATCACAATGGAAGCAAATTTGAGCCTAATTTTTACCTTGATAAATCCATAATCTCTCAAAACTTAAAACATAAAAGTTGTAGATAATTCTCTTACCGTTCCATAGCATCTTGAATCATCTCAATCAGAGCTTAGACGAGAAATTTATGCTGAAATTACCAAACGATGTCGAAACTACCAGAATGACTTCATCCGAATATATACCAAGCCTTGTCCGAATGAATTCCTCCTGTAACATCCCACATTAGCGATAGGAAGGACAGAAACAACTTACCCTGATAGGCCTATGCGAACTTCTCAGTGGGTCACCCATCCTTGAACTACCCTAACTCAAGCGCGCTTATCCCAAGAGTTCTTTGCCTACATTCAGCCCAAAAGGTATCCAACTGGTGTTGTTTCCTTCCTTACTTATCCTCAATATATACTACCCTTCTCTGTGCTTTTGGGGTATTACATTCTCCCCCATTTACGCATATGACGTCCTCATCATACGACCTTACAACTGGTCTCAGATCTTTTCCCCTTTGAGGGTTTTCATCCTAAAAGCCTGTCAGAAGCCGCTCCTTGTACAGACCCTCTAGCCCCGACACCACTCCCCTCCCTCATCAGACTGCCTTCACCAAGGGTCGGCTCTGATACCACCATAACATCTCGCATCGAGTGATAGGAAGGACCGGAATAACTTACCCTAATGGGCCTACACGAACTTCCTAGGGGGTCAACCATCCTTGAGCTACCCTAGCTCAAGCACGCTTAACCTGAGAGTTCTTTGCCTACATTCAACTCAAAGGGTATCTAACTGGTGTTGTTTCCTTCCTTACTTATCCTCCATATATACTACCCTTCTCTAGGCTCTTGGGGTATTACACCTCCCACATTCGAATGAATTGCATGTAAGCTGATCAAATTATTCTGATTTTTGCCTAACATTCGGATGCTACAATGCCCTCATCCGAATGAATTTCCCTATAATTTGAATGTGCTAGAAATCATTCGAATGTTCCATTCAAATTCGTGATTTACTATAACAGATCTAACTATGCTTCATTCTTTTAGGTATATCTCCTTGTGATGATATCCGATTTAAGATCTTTTTGATGCGTTGGAAACTAGACTTCATAGGATTCGATTTGATGTATTATTCGAATAATTTGATTACGTTTTGAACCTATACAACTCGATTAATTTCTGCCAAGAAATTCGTAGCTTACTATTCTCGTGTATTCTAACCACCTGGTGTTCTTTGCCTTATAACTTTATGTTCCCATCTCTGAATTGAGATCCATTTGATGTAAACTAGACATCCTAGGCTTCATTTTGATATATTATTCGCATTATTTTCCTTTATATTGAGTTTGTAATGACCTTGTCAATTTTGGAAAAAAAATTGGAATTTACTACTTTGAATCACCTATATATATATACGCATGCCCAATCTGAATTGTCTCTTGACCAATACGAATTGCCTCTTGAGTGATCTGAATCATACTCCCACATATGCATTTTCCATTCGAATCACCTATATAAATGTATACATGCCCTATTCGAATCACCATATATACATATTTATACCCCATTCGAATGCTGCATTCAATTTAATAAATCTACCTGAATGTTCACGCCATCTGAATATGTTTTCCCCAAAATGCATATCAATGTTAACTTAGCATAATTATTAATGAATTTAAAGAGATTATATGATAGGAAAAATAGCATATTAAATCAATAATACCCCTCAAATGGTGAATTAAGATTTAATCTTAAATAGCATCTCCCAAAATTATTTGTGTTATAATTTATATCAATTATTTTTGTGTTATAATTTACATCTTGAATGTGGTAAATGTTATGAAGTAAGATATGTTGAATTTATCTGATGATAGTAAAATACCCGGTATGGGTAAGTGGTGTTGAAAGTATAAATATTGAGGAAATAAAAATTTAAATGTGTGTGGCTAGCAAATGCATACATGATGCATACATGTACATGTTATATATATATATATCTTGCGCACCTATTATTTTTCACGGAGGGAAAGTGTACCCTAGAGCACCTGGCGCAAGACGAGATGGTTATAGCTCGACAGGTTGGCTCCATATTTATTTGTGAGGTTCTGTTGAAATGATGCACTTTTACATGTGTTTATTGATGGCTTGAGAGCCTGGGAGATTCGATACTGGCATTGAAATTATGATGACCCCGCCCTTGGACACCTCGACTGAGGCACCAAGGAAAAGGTGTTAAAAAGAAACAGTACCTACTGCGGTTATGGGGGAACACATACACACACAAGATCAGAAAAGATAACAAGATTTTATAAATAACTAGGCAACATGCAATCATGTACAATGTGTAACACCCCAAATTTCTTGAGCGTGTTATAACTTAGGATTTCGGGAATATATAAAAAAATTTCATATCACAATAACTGTCATACATCACATAATATCCCAAAAAAACCCTAATTTACACTTTCTCAGCTTAACAAACCCAATAATCGAATAGCTAAGACAGGCGTTAAAATCTCGAATGCAGAAGCTAGATCGAACCTGATATGGTTCACAACCATAATACTTTATTTATCATAAAATTGTTCAAGACGTCTACAAAATGTATTACATCATCTCTCGTAAATGATAACTGAACATCTTAAACATATCCAAATTTACATAGGTTCGCACATAAGCATTCAACAGTAGTAAATTAAACTTATTCTTCAACTACCTCATTTCCCTTAGAGCCGCTCGTCGAACCTGGAACGTTTGAATATTCCAGAGACATAGTCCAATTAAAAGATGAATCTTCTAGTGAGAAACTTAAAAAAAAAACAATTTATATCGATGCATGATCAGGTATAAAATGTATGAGAAGACAAGGAGAACTACTCCGAAGTGCCTCGTGAACACGTTAGCCTCCTCCAACGAGAGCTTTCTCAATGGCGCACGCATAGCGCCTCTCGGGAGGTCCCTAGCCATGTCACTTCAGCCCGACCTCATAGTACTCATGCAAGCACCACATTCGTTATTCCTTAGACTCACGGTCTTCCCCACGAGAGCTTTCTCGATGGAGCACGCATAGCGCCTCTCGGGGGATATCCGACTTTTGCCCTGGGCCAATAACAGATAGGTACAACAGTATGGCCACACGAATTTTATAAATGCAACAGTTAAAAAGCCAATAGCATATAATTTTCAGAAAAATACATTTCATATATGCATTATGATTTCACATAAGAGAATAATAAGCATTTATGTGTAAGAACTTCACGAAATACGTCTCATGCAATAGAAGTCTCTCATAAGAGAATAAAAAATAAGATTTGGAGTATAGGAGTCTCACCTTGTTGGTTTATCTCTTCGACGGTATAATTTAACAACAAACGGCCTAGGTTTCTGCAGAAAACATGTGTTTTGGTAAATCTAACCTTAAATATTTTTACATAGGATTGAAGGGTATTAAAGTAGGGGTATAACCGAAAAATTTGAAGGAAAATAGACCCCTCACGCGCCCTTACGCGCCCCAAGAAGGTTGGCCACGCGCCTTCACGCGCAGTCTTTTTCCGGCACGTGTAACTCACGCGCGGGTACCAGAATCCGAACAGCAACGCCTCGTTTTTGTATTTCGGCCATATCTCCCTCGTTTTAACTCTGATTCAACCCCCGTTTGAACCTACGCGACCCTCTCTTCCCCCTCTACAGGATTATAAAAAAATGGACTTACCTCACTTTCTTTCTGACTGATTTTGGCGAATTCCGACGAAAACCCGCAACTCCGACGAGGCTCGTTCTCTGCCGCTTCTTCGCCGCTTTCTTCCCGCCTTCTTACCGAACTCCCTTATCTCTCTTTAGAGAAAGCTCCTCCTCTTAGAGTGCTTCACTCCTCAAATTTGGTTGGAATGATTTGAGAAGAACCCATGGTGCCTTTTTATAGATTTCTCCAACCAATCACATTATGCCACTTGGCAAAATCTTAGCCATGGACTCCAAAGACTCAAAGCCATAATTGAGTGGCTTTTAAAAATCAAAACTAGAATGAATTGATCTTTTGAAATCCAAACTAAAACCCCAAACTTCTTTCAAATAACACTTTAGCCCTTATTTCAAGTCCTCAACTTTAACATTTTACCACATAAGCTCTTAATTTTTATCCTTATTTCGTTTGGATAATTCTCTAATTACAATTACACCCTCTGTAACGCCCCGCTCCCACTTACGAGTGTTACTCATGAATAATTAACCTATTATTCACACGCTAGGGCAAAGATGAAGAGACGGCTACGTTTCAATGAGAAACGACCTAGGTGGGAAACTAGACTTCGCCCTCTCTTCGCTCCACTCAAGGTTTCGGGAAGATAACTAAACGACCCCGCGAAGAATAAACCCAAAACCTTGAGAAGTGCCACCTTCTCAAGCTCTCAATGAAGAGCTAATGATGGCTTCCCAGGATCGAAAGAATTAAACTCGCTCACTAATTTCATACAATTTATGGCGTAAGCCTTAATTATAAGAAAATAATAATTTCTTTGCCCCAACTATTAACCCATTTATCTCATCTTCATTTCCTTTAGAAAATTATTGGGTTAACATTTCTTTGGAAAAATTTTATAAAATTTCCTTATCAAATCTCCATTTCTTTTCCCTTTTTCATTTCAAAATACTAAATTTTCCAAACATTTAGGAAATAAATTTTGAAACATAACATTAAGGCATCCTCATCCATTTCTAAAATTTAAGGGAAACACTCCATTATTGATATTCCCAAATATAAAATTTTTTCCACACAATTGCCTCAAATTCATATTAATTTAATAATTAATTTAGAGGCTAAAATACTCCATATTTATTTATTTAAAAATACATTTTATTTCATAATTACTCAAAATATCAGAATTAATTAAATAAACATAACCCAAACTTAAATAAATAAAAAAAATAATACAAGCAGCAAGGTAGGGGGGCGGCAGCAGCAGCTGGCCGCGCCCCCAGCGCGCGGGCCGCGCGCGCTGGCCGCCTGCCATGCGCGCGGCCGCGCCCAGGCGAGCCCATGGATCCAGCCACTGCCCTTTCAATTTTTTTTTTTTTTTTTAAATACCCCACATTTTCCAGAATTTAATTTTAAATAAAAATACACCAAAATCCCAAATTTCATCCCAAAATTAATTGTTTCAAGGTGTTTACATGCCTTCCAAAAGTAGGATAATAACCATAACATATTCCATACAAGCTACATGCTTTTACATACACCTTGAACTATATCCAAACACTAGATCCTTAACACTACACAAAATAGATTACCAAGCTTGATTTACAACCATCCTTCATGCAACCATTTTCTCCTTCCCTTTTGATGATGACCCAACTACAAGGAGGTAAAATACCTCATGAGCTTAAGCTCAATAAGGGTGCAAATGATACAATATGCACAACAACAAGTAAAGTGTGACAAAATGAATGTATGCAATATGCTTGGGACTTCACATCCTCACAACCCACTTGGTTTGAGGCTTCCATATATCCCAACCCACATAACCTCATGGCCATAGGTCTTTACCACAACAAGCATGCAAGATGCACACACATAGTTAAAGCATATAAATAGCATTTGCAAGCCACCTCCCATGGGGCCATCCCTTACCTCAAGAGCTTCAAGAACTAGCTTCAAGACCTCCTCCTTGCTTACAACAACTTGCTCTCACTCCCAACCCTTAAAAATAAATAAAACTTGCTTAAAAAAATATTTAAGACTAGGGTTTTTAAGGAAACAAGCTTCTTGGAGAGCTTACCTCTTCAATCTTCCAAGCTTCTCTCTCTAAGCTTTTTCTTCTATTGCCAAAAGAAGACAAGTCTTCTTCCTCTTCTCTTTTATAGACAATATTTCCTAATTCATTTTGATTTAATTCTATGGCAAGAATAAATCCTAGCCTTTGGATTTAATTTGAGTTGGAAGACCTCATCCTAGCCATCCAAATAAAGCACAATCCATGTGCTCTTGCAAGAAGAAATCTCATCCTTCCATCTTGGGAGAATTAATCTCCACCCTTGAAAGAAAGCACAACTTGGTCTTTCTTTAAAACTAAATCCTAACCATCCATGATTCTTAGCCCATGATCTCCACCATCCATAATTCTTTTTAAATTAAATTTTTAAATGTGTTGGCAATCCATGCCATCTTCCAAGACCCAATTCTAGCCATTGGATTATTTCTTCTTTCAAGACTTAATCACCACCATTAGATCACTTGGAATTTCTATTTTAATTCCCATTTAACTCATTTTGACTAATTTCAAGATATGTCTTGAAAGACATAATTCCTTTTCTTTTTTCAATATATAAATCATCTCTATTTTCACCCATTAATGGGTGACTAATTTCATTTCATTTTGTAATTTCTTTTTAGAGACACCATCACGGCTTCATTTAAGGCTTGAAAGACTAAATTCTTTTCTTTTTGAATTTCTTTTTATTCTCCCATCTTCCTTCACAAGATCATGCCAGGTGTCCCCTTAATATCTAATTTGGCTAAATTTCTTAATTTCATATTTTTAATTAAATTCCTTAAAATTCTAATTACACTATATATATATTTCTCCACCAAATAATTACCTTTATGGGGAAAAACACCAAATTACCAAATTTGCCCTTCCTAAGGCATCTTATATATTTTTATGACTTCTCCATGATTCAAGGGCAATTATGGAAACCCCCATATACTAACATACTCTTTATTATCTAATTTATCATAACTCACAAAGGGTATTACATCTCAGACATCAAATTTATCGAGATACTTAAAATTCCAAAATTAATAACTCAAAATTACCCAATATATACGATTTTTCGGGAGCCCCTTACCATCATTCGGTCTTTTTAGGCTACAACTTAGCTTAACCGAAAATTATTTCTAATTTGATTTCTTTCAGCGTCATAAATCTCGCCTCGAAATGCTCGTCAAAAATATACCTTTAACCTTAGGTATCTAAGCTCTAGGGTACTCCCTGCAACTGATTCGGTTACTTATTGCAATTTCAAACATATTTTTCAGTATTTTAAACTCACTTAAAATATATGGCAATTTCACAAAAACATGGGGTGTTATACAATGGGTTATACATTTGTAATATCACAACAAAAGAAAAAGTAGGGCCCATAAAACTATACATCTACAGTCCAAACACACGCCAAAACACCCGGAGATTTTTCGATCATGCACAGCTCTATACACACCTAGACGCTGGACCCCGCCTGGCTAGGCTTCTTGTCAGCCACAGTCTTGCCCCTACCTGGAATGATGCAAACACAAATGAGCTACAGAGCTCAGTAAATAACATAGAATAAAAGGTAAGAAGAGTGAGGAGAACCATCCATAGATGACCACAAATATCTCACCTATGCACGAAATAAGGAGGGAAATCATGTACATGCAAGTTTCAGCCATCATACTGCATACATAGGCAAGATGAATGTTTCCACATTTCCATCACAACAAGTATAACAAAGGTAGTAAGGAAATTTGGGTCCCACACGAGTCCGGCCTCACGGCCCACTTGAGCTTACACGAGTTTGACTCTCAAGCCACTCGAGCTTGACGTGTAGCACCGTAGGGGAATTCTAGCAGACCAGGCCCATCTCACCCACACACACAACATGTTTTATGCTCATACCCATGCACAACAAGATAAAACAATATACACATGCAACATGCATAGGATCTCTTCACTTTAAATGTATATGGCTAGTACACTCATTTAATTATGGGTGATATATAGAGGACGCATTTATGAACAAGGCAACCTGAGCCAAGAGGAAGAGAAAAGAAATCAAAGCTTGTAAGAGACTTCTAAGCCAAATAGGGGGTTGTTGGTCAACAGATTGCTTCCAATCAGTTGACAGACAGAACCCCAAAACACCCGACTCCCCTGTTTTTCCCACACGAATCCTAGGCAAGATGGCTCAAACTCTTGCCTAATCTTTAACCTAGCAAAAACACATCATTCCCAAGCAAGAATAGGGAGAAAAAGTCCCTATGGAAGCATTAAGAAAGAGATTAAATGAAGGAATGCAAGTAAATTACAACCATGTAGAAATTTGTTCCAAAAACAGAGGATTTGATAAAAACCCCTTTCAACAACTAAAATTCCAGGTTTTAGACCATAAGCAAGGGTTAGAACTTTCCTTAGATTCCTTGTCTAACACTTCCTAGCTTCTATTGATCCTCAACACCTCTTGTAAGCTCCCCTACATGAAGATTTCCAACTCTTTTTTAGCTACAAAATAGGGGAAAGCAGAGTTCTAGGCTAAAGAAGGCTAGGAAATGAATTCCTTACCTTAAAACCCCTCCTTGAGATCCTTAATTGCTGCTAGAAGAAGAGAATGGAAGAGAGAATAAACCCTAGTGGCTGGAAGGTGTCTCCCGAACCTCTCCACCACCTCACGTCTCTCTCCCTCTTCAACTTCTCTCTATTTATACTTCACAATATTTTGTTTTATTT
Source organism: Diospyros lotus (assembly GCF_014633365.1). Lineage (NCBI taxonomy): Eukaryota > Viridiplantae > Streptophyta > Magnoliopsida > Ericales > Ebenaceae > Diospyros > Diospyros lotus. The sequence continues at coordinate 13,925,248 of NC_068347.1, forward strand.
TAATGGATAAATTTCCAACCCACTTAAGTCCCTTAATCCTCTCTTCTTATCCTTTAATTCCCCTTTAATTAGAAACCCTCTTATCTTGCTTTCAATATTCCAAACTTACCCCTTAGTGTTGACTTGCTTTCTTCTCCCTTGACTTTGAATATTCAACCCCCTTGTTGCTTCCTTGACTTGTCAACCACTCTACTTTGACTTCTTGTTCTCCTTTAGCCTTCTCACCCATCCTACACATTCCAAATTAAGTCCCCAAGTTAGTGTTATTTCACATAAGAGGAAATTCCCCAAAATAATAACATAATTATACCATACTAACGAGGCGTTACAAAAATGATGCACTTTTGCATGTGTTCATTGATGGCTTGCGAGCTTGCAAGAGTTGATACTGACATTGAAATTTTATGCACATTTGCATAGTGGTACATGGTGACATGATATATTTAAATTTGAATTCATAAATTATGAATCTTACACATAACTGTGGAGTCCTTAATTACTCTTTTTGGTGTCACCATATTCTTGGATCTTGTTCATTGGTTATTGTTCCTTGAACTTGCTAAGCCTTGTGGCTCACTTGATCTTCTTTACCATTCTGGGTAAAGGAAAAGCTGTTATTGGGGGCAAGTCCAATGGGACTAAGGCCCAGGGGTAATGGTGTATGGAGACACGTCCTAGCTTGAAGATCCTAATTCGTGTTTTGGTAAGGCTTTAAATGAAATGATTTTTATTTGGAAAGTTAACATTAGAGCCTCTTAGTTATTTTGTATGGCCTTCGAGCCTAAACTCATGAGATATTGGAAGTGTAACTGAACCTTAACTTAGTTTCCGCTGCTAGTAATGAAATGAGTTTTTTATTTTAATTTTGTTTTGTTCTATATCATCTATGTGATGACCTCTTTTCGAATATCCTATGCTAGCGAAAATATTCGGGAGTGGGCCCTTACAATTGCCCCCTTTGAATTTCCCTTCCCTTCCCCCTATAATGCCCCATATTTTCAATCCACAAGGTGGTTATGTTCAACATTTACAACACTTGGGCGTTATTTGAAATCCTTTATCAATGGAAGTAAGGATCGAACCTGAGAGGTTAAATAGCTAGGATTTTCATGAGTCATAAAATATGCATACACATACTTAGGTGACTTCCAAGTATCTTAGTAGCTGTTTACAATAGATCACCTTTGGACATAATTGCAATGTCACGAACACATATATACCCATACACAAAGTAAAAGTAAAAAGAATCCAAACACAACCCTTAAATTTCAAAGATGTACCCACCCAAACAACAGTTATTCCCCAACTACAGCATAATCTCCTCAAGACCAAAGAAATAAGTACAACGCACACATACATACAACTCCCGAATAGAGGAAACCCAAGCCTCTTAGGAACCCGTACTCTTATAGGGTTTAATAGTACAACACTTGAGACGTATATTTACAACACTTAAAATAGACACAATGGAAATTAGAGGACTCGAATTAAGCCTCAGCCACCTCCTTCCTAGTTCTTCTGCTTGTCTCCCCAATACCTAGCATAGCTAACATACCTGGAACTTGGAATGTTCCAGGGGTATAGAACATCCAAATTAGATATTAACATCTAGGTGAGATGGTTCAAAGATAATGTTGAGTCAACTTGCTCATATTAATTAAGTTTTGATGATTAACAAAAAGAGAATTTTTAATATACAAATTATAGTATTTTTGGTGATTAACAAAAAAAGTATTTTTCTTAAATATATTAATTGTAGTACCGAATTATTTTTTATTAATTTAGAAAATATTTTTTTCATAGCATATGTATTACCAAAAATATTATTTCTTGTTAAAAATATTTTTAAATATTTTTAGATTAATTTATAAAATATTTTTCAAAGCATATGCATTATCAAAAATATTATTTTCTATTAAAAATATTTTTAATATTAATTTATTAAATATTTTTTATATAGAGTAGGAATTTCGACACGAAGACGGGAAGGAATCGAAGGAGAAACCGGGGAGAACGAGCCTCGTCGGAGTTACAAGCCTTCGCCGGAGTTCACCAAAATCAATTAGAAAAAAAGCAAGGTAAGTCTAATTTTTTTTTTTTTTTATAATTCTGTAGAGGGGGAAGAGAAGGTCATGTAGGTTCAAACGGGGGTCGAATCGGAGTTCAAACGAGGGAGATATGGCCGAAATACGAAAACGACGCAATGTTGCCCGAATCTGGTAGGCAGCGCGTGAGGGTGCGTGGCCCACCTTTACAAGGCGCGTTAGGGGCCTATTTTTCTCCAAATTTTCCAATTTTGTCCCTAATTTAATGCCCCTCAACCCTATGTAAAAATATTTGAGGTTAGGTTTACCAAAACGTATGTTTTCTGTAGAAACCTAAGCCATTTACTGTGAAATTATACCGTCCAAGAGATAAACCAACAAGGTGAGACTCCTATACTCCAAATCCTATTTTTTATTCTCTTATAAGAGACTTCTATTGCATGAGATGTGTTTTGTGAAGTTCTTATACATAAACTCTTGTTATTCTCTTACGTGAAATCATGTTGCATATATAAAATGTATTTTTCTGGAAAATAAATGCTATTAGTTTTTTAATTGTTGCATTTATAAAATTCGTGTGGCCATACTGTTGTATCTATTTGTTGCTGGTCGAGGGCAAAAGTCAGATATCCCCCGAGAGGCGCTATGCGTGCGCCATAGAGAAAGTTCTCGTGGGGAAGACCGTGAGCCTAAGGAACAACAGATGTGGTGCTTGCATGAGTGCTATGAGGTCGGGCCGAAGTGACATGGTTAGGGACCTCCCGAGAGGCACTATGCTTGCGCCATTGATAAAGCTCTCATTAGAGGGGGCTGACATGTTCACGAGGCACTTCGGAGTAGTTCTCGTTATTTTTCTCATACATTTTATTCCTGATCATGCATCGATATAAACTGTTTTTTGAGTTTCTCACTAGAAGATTCATCTTCTAATTGGACTATGTCCCTGGAATATTCAAACGTTCCAGGTTCGACGAGCGGCTCTAAGGGAAAGGAGGTAGCTGAAGAATTAACTTAAATTACTGTCTATAGCATGATTAGCATATTTTTGTTTATGTGCGAACCTATGTAATTTTGGATATGTTTAAGATGTTCAATTATCACTTGATGATGTTCATGTAATATATTTTGTAGACGTCTTGAACAATTTTATGATAAATAAAGTATTATGGTTGTGAACCATATCAGGTTCGATCTAGCTTCCGCATTCGAGATCTTAACGCCTGTCTTAACTATTCGATTATTGGGTTTGTTAAGCTGAGAAGGTGAAAATTAAGGGTTTTGGGATATTGTGTGATGTATGACAGCTATTGTGATATGAAAAAAATTTATATTCCTGAAATCCTAAGTTATAACACGCTCGAGAAATTTGGGGTGTTACAATTGTTCCCGAGATGTTGGGGAGATGCGTTGACCTTGCCCCTCTTAAGCTAGGACCGTGTTGTGTCGATGTGTTGGTGGGGCGGCATAGCCTTTAGAGAAATTTCTCTTTCCCCATGGTAGAGTTAAGCATTGTGTGGGATTCTCTTGGGCTGGGGCTTGCCGGGTTGTATTGGTTTATTTCATGTCTTGCATTCATTCATGAAAACGTATTTTTGAACTCTCACTTAGATGATTCATCATCTAATATGGACTTTGTCCCTTGAATATTCAAACGTTCTAAGTGAAGGCAGCGGTGCGAAAGGAAAAAGGATTGTCGAGAAGTGATGGTGATTAGTGGATAGTCTATAGTATGTTATTTTCAATTATGTTGTTATTTTGATGACGTCATGTAAAACATTGGTTCGGCTTTATGTTATGAATAAAGTGGTTTCGATTATGTTCTATTGAGGTTTCGATCTAGCTTCCGCATTTGAGGTGATTTACCTATCTTAGTTTATTAATGATTCTAAGTTGATATACTAAGAAGGTGTAACAGGATCTTCGAGGAACAGTTTATGTATTGGGTTTTTATTTGAAAAAAATATATTCCCGGAATCTTACGTTACCTAACGCCCTGGGAGAGCGGGGTGTTACATATATGTTTGTATGTGTGCCAATGGGATGACCCGAGAGTCTATGTGTATGTGCATAGGGGCCAAGTATTCTGGTGAGTCTATATGATATGATGGATCTTCCATAGGCTTAGTGGGACCCACCCAATGACTCAGTACCTACATGGCCTTCCATTATAATTCCTTATGTCGGACTTTTGCTAAGTACATATGTATCATATGGCATTAGGCCACGTGCCACAATAGTCTCCCTTGGGCGACGTGTATAATTAAGTGGACAACATCTAGCGACATCTTTGCTAAGTCCGGAGCTACACTCGGGCAGGTTCCTTAAGGGCCGAGACCCTACTTTGGCAACTCACCGTGAAGCTCACCTTCTCCCGGAGGGCCCCCTAGGTTGACCGGCCTTTTGGGGGGGATTCCTCTTAAGCCCGTCCGAATGCTACTAATGTGTAGGTCTATCCCCAGCACCTTATAACACTATCGAGATTGTCTCTTTCTCGTTGGGAAGGTATAGTTGTTTTATGTTCAATGCCAGCATGTTTTACTTGTCTATTGCACTTCTTTCATACCCGTACTAACTTAAGTATCAGAGGGCATGCGCGGGTGAGGAATCCCCGCGTTCCTTTTAACTTGTTCTTATGAATGCATGTATGCCCCAAGCACACAGGAGGCCACTTCTAAGCGCTCCCGAGGATGCCCTCCAAGGTCCGCTTACGACCTCGGTTAGTACATCGAGGACTGTTGCTTCACTCACCCTATATTTTTCACTTTTTGTATTCTTTTTGGATTAACTCAGATTATTTAGCAACTATTTATGTTCAAAGAAAGGGTGAGGCGTTTATACTTGCCAGTGCACGAGTGTGATTGTAGTAGAAATTTAATTTTTTACCGGCCAAGTCCGGGTCGGTTCATAGGGAGATTAGTCATGGAAGGAGGTAACCACACTAGTTCACTTGATTAGAAAGATAATAAGATGAGATTAAACTAAATGCAATACAACTGTTATCTGGATATGGTGAGTTCTTGGGTCAAGACAAGTCTAGTGCCAAACCCAACTGATTTCCCATATAGCTTTCTTTCATATAACTGAAAGTTCAAATAGCTTGGGATTTAACCATTAAACATACTACTAAGATGATGATAACTCTTTAATTAAGCAACCTCCATACATGGCATGGAGACTCTACATTAAGCAACTATCATAAATTAGTGTATAAATAACGTTTTAACAAGACAGTCATTCGGACTTAGGTATGAGAACATTTCGAAGTTAAGCAATTTCCATACTTGGCATGGAAATTCTAAGTTAGGCATACGAACCAATCCAAGCCTAAGGTTTTCATTAGGAACATTTCTCAAGCTATTTTTGTTTCTGTCACTTGCATATTTGAAGCTCTACTATTTTAGGTTATCAGTGGCTTTGGACACCGTCCTTGCCTTGGCCCAAGGATTGGATTAGCCACAGATCTTCATGAGAAGTGCACGATTAAAACTAGTCTCAACAGATAATGACGAGAATGAAAATAAGCGATAACAGACAATGAGAACAAGACGACCTGCTGTTATATTAATTACTGAAATGAACTACAACTTGAAAATGAACTTGCAACGTATCTGAAACAAACTAGGAGCTATGAATCCAAAATAATAACTCAAGTGCAAGTATTTAAAGTAAAGACAAGAACTAAAACTACTAAACAAGACAAAATGAAAAAAACTTGAAACTTTCCAATGATCCTCTCTTTTTGTGTTTTCTAAGTATTTTGTGCTCTCTATCTTTTTGATTCCGAGGAATGTTGGCTTCTTTTAATCTTGTCGTGAATGGAAAAGGGGGACCACTTGGTGAAAAGCTACTCGAAAAGTTGGTTGTATTTACCTTTGAGCCACCGTGTTTATTTGCGCATGCTAGAGAATCTTCAGGTGAGCATTCGAATGAGATAGTAGAGACATTCCAATGTGCGCTTGATTTCCTTTGGCTGCTTGCATCATTCGAATGAGTTCAAAGCTCATTCGAATGAATTTCATACTTTACTGTTCATTTGCATGGCAATTTTCTCTATCATTCGAATGCAACAGTAAAATCATTCAAATGAATTTTGGATTTTACTCTTTGATTTCTTCTACACATTCGAATGACTTTGGCAACATTCGAATGTCCTTAATTTCATCTGAACGATCTTGGGTTATACGAATTACCTTGACTTCTTGAATTGTTGCTTCTCGTTCGAATTACTTTATCCTCATTCGAATGTGTACCTGGTGATCTTTTCATTCAAATGACTGTAGGGTTTATTCGAATGTCTTTGATTTTCTTCTATCACTGCCTTCCATCCGAATTGTTCCATCTTCATATGAATGTCTTCTAATTTCTATATACTCATTCGAATTACTCAGCCTTCATTCGAATGAGTCTTTCAATACCTTCCTTCATATTTTCATCCGAATGTTTTCTTCCTTGCTTTCCTCATTCGAATGCAATAGCATTCATCCAAATATCTTCATTTCTTAGCTTCTTCTTCTTTTCCTCTTTTGATCATGCCTTTGAGGGATTAATTCAACCTTTGATCTCTTTTTCTTCCCTTGGGCTGCAAACAAGTATTTGTGATATTTTAGCTCATTAAATGAATTAAGAGGCAATAAAAATACAATAAAATTTTGGCATTTTTGAGCATCAATCAAGGACAGAAGCTACCCAATGCCTATCTCCACCAGCAACCTCCTGCCAGCTATCAACCTCGCTCTGCCTCGGCTCCAGTTTTCCCTCACTATAAATTCTATTGTCGTAGTGTTTGGGTTGCAACACATAGAGATTAATCCCTTAGCAACACAACTAAACACCTCAACCATAATCAAAATATATGCTAAAGGTCTCTAATGTAATCAACGACTACATCTCGATTACCTTTTTTCTTTGACACTGCTATTTTCACCTTGAACATTTGAATATTCCAGGAATATAGTCCAAATTAGATACTGAATCATCTAAGTAAGGGTTCAAAAACAATTTCATGAATATATGCAAGACCATGAAATAAATGACAAATCCCAACATGTCCCAACCTAAGAGAATCCCATACAGTGCTTAACCCATACCTCGGGAAAAGAGCAATCTCTCTAAAGGAAACATAACAACATTGACGCATTGGCATAACACAATCCTAACTTAAGAGGGGCAACATCAACGCATCTCTCTGACATCTCGAGAATAATCGTTACCACTCTCACCACAGGAGGGTCAACATCAATGTAGGAACCCGGCTCACCAGAATCACGTCAGATATTACATTCCCACTCAAAAGCATCCCCAGAAACACTACCCATTTCCAACACACATGTTAATGCCATAACCACAATATGTAATGATGCATTACGTAAAAACGACATTTCAATGCACATGTAAATAAACATTTTTAGATGAACCATCCACATGAAATCAACTATTTACATGTCAAAATCATTGCATGAAATAAAATCAAGTATAGGGTCGAACCACCCACAAAAACCAAGTTTAAAGTAGAAACTCTCACATGTAACAAACTAGTTTTTTAGTAGAACTACTCACCTTGAACATACTTAGAATACCTCGATTCTCGTGCCCAACCTTGATTTTGCTTTGACCTTCCTTCTTCCTTTTGCAGATTTTTCGGCTCTTTCTCAAGCACAAATCCCTCGCCTCAAATCTCTCAAATGGATCTTAAATGGAATGGTTTTGAGAACAACCTCATGGCTATATTTATAGGCTTGGACTCCAAAGTGATCCAAAGGTAGGATGGAATAACTTTTCAAATCCAGAACCATACCTCTCACTTTTTCTCATTCCTAACACCTCACCTCACCCTATCTTTATGCTATCATTACTTGTACTAACTTACTTTTTTCCATTCCTAACACCTCACCTCATTACACCTCACCATACCTCTTACTTTTTCTCATTCCTAACAGCTCACCTCATTACTCCTCATAATTAACCAAGCCCATACACTCACAACTAACCTTAATTAACTTCATAATCCCAGTTTAGACTTTGCACAATCCTCAAATATCAAATTAAAAATCATTAAGATATTTAAAATCCAAAATTAATAATTCAAAGTTACTTGAATAGTACATTTTTGCCCCAGTGTCCTCTCGGGACCTTTGTCTCATCCCAATACCACTTCAGGGTTGTTACTTACATAAAATCAGAGCCCCTTTAAGGTTTCGTTAACTTTTCGGAAGTCCCTTACAACCATTCGATTTTTCAGGCTGTTTCTTAGTTGTACCAAAAACTATCTATGATCCAATCTCTCTCTATACCATAAATCTTGTCTTAGGACACTCGTCGACCACATAACCTTTTCCTTAGATATCTAAGGTCTAGGGTACTCCCTGCAGTTGATTCGGTTGCTTATTCAGGGTATTTTGATATTCATTTTCCACAAAATTTCATATTTCCATTAAAACACTCATTTACAAAATTTTCGAATATTACACCCCTTACATAGGCCCACGTGATAGTTCACACATGGCAACCTACCAGCTAGCCACAAACGTCAAAATGCATATAACAAATAGAGATACAATGCAATTCCAAAGAAGCACATGCTATGCAAGCCACATACCACACACAAATGAAACAATAGATGTCTAGGATGTCACCAAACATGTAAGAACCACTCACCTTGTTGTCTTACCCTTTGCAGTACTATTTATGCCTTACTAGGTTTGGTTTTCTATAGAAAACACGAGTTTTTGTAAACTAAACTTCAAATATTTTTACATAAATTTGTTCTAACCTTTCTATATTATTTTTTTGTGAAATTGCAGGTAAAAATGAGGTCCCACGCTCCCCAAGAAGGATTGCCACGCGCCTGCATGCGCAACCCCTTCCAGCACGTGTTCTGCATGTGCCGTCGTCTTTTCCGATAATAGCGAGGGGCCTCTCTAGTTTTTCAACCATATCTCCCTCGTTTTAACTCTAATTTGATCTCTGTTTGAACCTACGACTTGCTCTCTTCCTCCTTTACAGGAATATGACAAGAAATCGAACTTACCTTGTAGTTTTTTTTACTATTTGGCATGAACTCTGATGAAGACCTAAAAACTCCGGCAAGGCCCGTTCTCCCCAGTTTCTCCACTATTTTTCCTCCCTTTTTTTTTGTAGAATTCTCTTCTCTCTCTCAAAAACAAGATCCTCTCTTTTGATTTCCTCAATTTGGCATAAATTCGCCTCAAACTCATTTTGAATGATTTGTGAACAACCCTATAGCCTTGTTTATAGGCTTTTCGAGCCAATCACGTGTCGCCACCTCGAGGGGTCATTATGAGGCTCTTATCTTTATCCCCAAACGGCCAATGGATTCTTTCCATTTATCCCAAAATTGGATTTAAATAGAATTTGGAATCCAAAGTTATATTTGAATAGGTTTTGAAATTCAAAGTGATCCGAAGCTATATTGGATTTGAAGTTTGAAATCTACAATCATAACTTCCAATGGTTAGTTGGTTCAGTTCGTTGCTACAATGGTCTAGTTACGGAGTTTCAAGAATTACACATTTGTCCGAATTTTTCGGATAATTATACTTAGACCCTTTGCGAGTTAGTCCCCGGGCCATCCTAAAATTTCTTGTACGCCTCTGGAGAAAGGGTTAATTACGCTAATACCCAAAATTTTTAGGTAAATTACACTTTTACCTGAACTTCAAAAATTATAATTTTTTCCCTGGCTCAGAAACTGAACTTTTTCCCTTAAGACTTTTATAACCCTTTGAAATGTCTTATTTCTTCAAATATTTGAATCTAAAAATCTCGAGTATTACACTTCACAAGATGGTTACCCGTCATCCAAGGGTCACTCGCATACCTCATTGAGATAGTTTCCCACACTATAAATTTATTGTTATAGTTAAGCAACAACACTTACTTTTGTTCCTCAAATGAAATCCAACAATCAAGTTAGTACTTGGTATAAGAGTGTGAGCACCACATTAAAAGTAAACTCAATAGTATGTTTAGAGTGTATCTGGTGAGAATATACGATTTACATAGGTTGACCCTTCAATGGGAAAGCAAGATCCTTAGCAAGGTATTCTTCCATAATAGCTTAACGAGATCCTTGGTGGCGCGAGCAACTTCCATAATAGCTTAACGAGATCTTTGGTGGCGCAAGCAACTTCTTTAAGCAAAAAATAAAAAAAAATGACACTTGAATCTCATAATAGGTGAGACACATATCACCCGTAATTAACTCTTTATTAAAAAAACATAATGATATCTCCATAAATAAAACATGCTCCATGACAATACTATTTTGAGTTCAGAAAGAACATAAATTGGTTGCCACTAAAATTCATGAAGTTTGCAATTTGCATTCCATCATTGATGGCCTATTCTTTACATTTTACCCTGGGGTGGGTTCCAATTAGTTATATTATCATTTTTTTCCTACCCGCAATGAGTTACTGTGTTGAGATTGGCGTGCTGCATGGTGAATATATGCAAGTAAAAAACAGAAATATTTAAAATTTATTTACTTAGACGTAAAATATAAAAAGCACTTTATAATTAATTTTGGTTAATGGGGAATAGTACTAGCAAATCAACCAAAACAGTGGGGGGTTTGCTTGTTTTATTTATATATATATATATACGTCCCAAAATGCTCCCTTGCAATTCGCGGGGCCCAAATGGTGAAACGGTTTTCTCTCCGTTGTGTTCTCTCCTCCTCCTCCTCCTCCCACTCCTCTAACACCAATCTCCTTGGGAAACCTCACAATGAAAATTTGAGTTTCAGAACAAGCTTCTTTCTCTCCTACTATTTCTATCTTCATTCTTTCGTGGGTTTCGATTATTTCAATGGCCTTCTGTCTTTTTTCTTCCACGTTTGATTCTCTCAACCCTCTGGTTATGGTTACCGAGAAAACAACAAACTAGGGACAATCAACAATTACTTTTGAATTCCAATTAGGTGACGGCTTTGCCCTCTTTCTTCCGTTCAATGATTTCATTTGTTATGTTTCTCTGCTTTGTTTTCCTGCATTTCCTTGGCCGCCAAACTTTATGTGATCCTTTGTTGAATATGCATGGATGTGAAATGTCTATTACCCATTGGTGCTGGCTTCATATAGATCTAATCTTCAAATTAAATATGTTGTTAATCTAATTTTTCATGCCTCCTCTATCGCTCTTGATTGCTTTTTTCTTTTGCAAATTTTGTGTTTGCTAACAATCAGTTTTCTTCTTCTTTTCATTTTAGAGTGGCACAAAAACAGGAAAAATGTCTAGTTTCGTGGGTGTTATAGTTTCTGATCCATGGCTTCAGAGCCAATTCACACAAGTTGAGCTCCGCGGCCTCAAAACCAAAGTATGCAATTGTTTGACAATAAATATATTGAATTTTCCCCTCTTTTATTTAATGAATCTTGCTATTAAAATTGTATGGACGTGGTTTGACATATGCTTGCATTCGATTATAGTTTCTTTCTGCAAGGAACCAATCTGGAAAAGTAACCCTGAGAGATCTGCCACCAGTAATGGTGAAACTAAAGGGTGTGAACGAAATACTTACTGAACCACAGATAAGGACGATTTTGGGGGAGTCATCTTCTGACGAGAGCAAAGAAATTGATTTTGAATCCTTCCTTAGGGTGAGTTTTTAAGAATGTCAATTGCACGGATCTCTCTCTCTCTCTCTCTCTCTCCCCGTAAATGTTTTTCATACTAGAGGCAGAGTTTTAGGTTTTGGGAAGTTGAACATAGGATAATTAAATATAGTTGAATAACTATCCTGGTAATGATATAATTTGATGGTTCTCATGGTTAGATCTTTGTGTTTGATGTGGAAAATGAAAACCCAAAAGCAAAAGGTAGACCAAAAAAAGACCCAAAAGCAAAGATGAAACATGTTGCTGATAGGCGGGCCTCAAGGGACTTTCATTCTTATTATTGTTATTCATGTTTGTACTTAATAGATGAAGTATTGTTTTCCAAATAGGATAAGGAAATAAAATGGAAGTGGGATTTTGTCATGGGCAGGCATACCTGAATTTACAGGCAAGAGCAACATCAAAAATGGGTGGACCAAAATTGAAAACTTCTACTTCATTTCTCAAAGCTACCACAACCACCCTCCGCCACACTGTTAGTGAATCTGAGAAGGCCTCATATGTAAATCATGTTAACCGCTTCCTTGGAGAAGATTCATTCTTGAAGCAATATCTTCCTCTAGAACCCTCCACCAATGCTTTATTTGACCTTGCAAAGGATGGAGTTCTGCTCTGGTATATATAACCATCATGGCATTTAAATAGTTTCCACATCAAATTCGTGTTTCACGTTTATTGATATATTACTTGTTCAATGCAGTAAGCTCATCAATGTCGCTGTGCCCGGAACAATAGATGAGCGTGCAATTAACACCAAACAGTCCCTTAATCCATGGGAGAGAAATGAGAATCACACTCTTTGCCTCAATTCTGCAAAGGCTATAGGCTGCACTGTGGTTAACATTGGCACGCAAGACTTGGTTGAAGCAAGAGTAGGTTAAACTGATGCTATCTATTCATGGTAATGTTGATCTTTATGATTTCTTAGGTGGGAGTTGCTGAAGTCACCATTTCTTTTTTGTTCAATTTTTTGTAGCCACATTTGGTGATGGGATTGATTTCTCAAATAATCAAGGTACCTTTGCTTTGTTCATTGGATGTTGTAGAGATATGTGAATTTTGATTGTTAAATTCTCAATCATTTTTGTATTTCTTTTGGTGGGAACATCAGATTCAACTATTAGCTGATGTCAATTTAAAGAAAACTCCTCAACTTGTTGAATTGGTGGATGACAGCAAGGTCACAGTTTTTACCTCTTGTTACTTCAGCAAAACTAGATATTAAGAAAGAAAAATAAAGACCTGTTGTTTACACTTTAATATTATATGATTCAAATATGATCAAAAAAATTTCAGGATGTTGAGGAACTCATGGGTTTACCCCCCGAGAAGGTTTTACTCAAATGGATGAATTTCCAATTGAAGAAATCAGGCTACAAGAAGCAGGTTACGAATTTCTCATCTGATCTAAAGGTAAGAGAAGCTTCAGTAGCTTCTTAATGATGAAGTAGTACTCTTGGTTGAAATCTAGTGGAAATTGCATTTTGAGTCTGTATTCTTTACTGATTAAAACACATAGCCATAGTTGAATGGATCTGCATGTGTTTTGTTTGTGATGTTACCTGGAAAAAATGTTACGTATAGCATCTGATGAAGTTAGTTGTTGTGACCCCTTTCCCCTATGAAGGAGGGAAAAGAAAATAGAAGAAAAAACAAAACCAAAGAAAGAAAAAATATGGGCACTATTTTGTTAGGTTGTTTTCTTATGTGTTTTTCTTTACTACTCCATGCATAACTATGCAGTGTCCAATGTTGTATTGATTTAATCTTTAACTCTTTGCTTTATAGGGATGACAAATCATTAAAATCATGTCTTCTTTTAGTTTTTATGTTATGTACAAAACCTTTGTTGCCACATTATTATTCTTTAAATTATGTTTTTGACATTTTGCTTTGGCATATTCTTATTTGAAATAATTAGTAATATCTACTAGTAAATGAAAGATGCTAAATATATTAATATTCTCATGGTAACAACTGGAAGTTACTTAGCTACTTGTCCTTGGGGCTTTTAGAGGAATTAATTTCATATTGTAAGTATGACCTTTAAACTTTAATGTGGATAGCACTTGTATTTCAATGGATCAAAGGATGGAAAATGATCAAAACTCACCTTGTTTCATTGTGATTATAAATTTGAGTAAACAAATTATATGTGAAATGCTTCAAGTTAAGGGGAGAAATATAATTAATGGATAAACAATTCAAAGTGGATTTCATGCACTCCCTTGGTGAAAGGATATGACATACCTGTAAGCCCCGGAAGTTTAGGTTAGAAGTTAGATAAGGAGTTAAAATTTTTGGCTTTGATTCTTTATTTGTTTTCAAGGAGAATCTTTCACATGTGATTATGAATCATGTTCAAATCATCACTTGACAAGGCAAAGTGCAGCTTGGCAATTTTGTTTTTTTTTTTCTTTGGAAATTATTTGTCTTTTCTTTTGTATTTTATGCCAGCTGATGTTACAAGCTTGTGTACTTGGTAGGATGGTGAGGCCTATGCTCACTTGCTCAATGTGCTTGCACCAGAACATGGTAGCCCTTCCACTTTGGATACCAAGGATCCTGCTGAAAGAGCAAGGTTGGTTGTTGAGCATGCAGAGAAAATGGACTGCAAAAGATATGTCACTCCGAATGACATTGTGGAGGGATCAACCAACCTAAATCTTGCATTTGTTGCTCAAATATTTCAGCAAAGGTGAGCACTGAAATTTTACTTCTTGATGGATGGGTTATAAACCTTACACGTAACTTGTGGGACAAGTGTGTTATACTTGACATTCACCATGTATCAACTTAAAAATCTCTTTTAATACTTCTATTAGTACAATCCAATGGTCTAGACAACATCATGTGCACTAAGAAGAAAACGATAAAGATTAATAGGGCCTGTGGTACAAATTATTTGTAAAGTTTAATACATCTAGATATATTGGGTTAGTTAGAAGACTATTAAGCCAAAGCTTTGACCAATTGTTAATATGGCAAAATACTAGTTCAATTTTAGTTGTAAAAGAAGTGTATTGCCTAGTTCACATTATCCACTTCATTTCTATTCTTCCATATTGATGCAAACAATCGAATCTTGAAATCATGCTTAAAATATTGGTGAAGTTTCCTAATTACCTTTCTTCAAAGGTAACCCAATTCATTTGTTCTTCTGGCTACGTAAAGCTTTTCAACAACATTAAACAGATATTTTCCCTCTATGATCAGCAGTGTGGATTTCTTTTTGACTTGTTTATAATTCTTAATTCAGGAATGGCTTATCCGTAGATAGTTCAAAGATGTCTTTTGCTGAGATGATGACGGATGATGCCCAAACTTCTAGGGAAGAGAGATGCTTCAGATTGTGGATTAACAGTCTTGGAGTTGATTCATATGTTAATAATGTATTTGAGGATGTCAGAACAGGGTGAGATTCCAATTTCATCATCTAATTTTTGAGTGTTTGTAATGCTGATGATTATCCCTCTTACATGACAGATGGGTCATATTGGAAGTTCTTGACAAAGTTTCCCCAGGATCAGTAAACTGGAAGCAAGCCACAAAACCTCCAATTAAGATGCCTTTCAGAAAAGTTGAGAATTGCAACCAAGTTGTGAGGATTGGGAAGGAATTAAATTTCTCTCTTGTGAACATAGCTGGAAATGATATTGTACAAGGAAACAAGAAACTTATACTTGGTTAGTGACAATGACACTTCATTGCTTACCTAACCTTCACTTCCTTTCCTCTCTAAAATTTCTAACCTAAACTAAGAAGAAAATTGCAATTACTAGGTTGGGTTATCTATGAAAAAATTAATTTTTCCTGTTTTAGTAATATATGCTTTTGAAACATGTGATTCCATCTCTGTGAGACATTTAATACAAAACCTGTCCAATAATTTTACTCTTTATTTGGGAAGAAAAAGCATATATTACTCAGTTGATCATTAAAAGCATATATGAGACATTTAACACAAAACCTATCCAAGAACTTGTTTTTTTCAACTATGGGAAGTTATTTTTCAAGGTTGTACATAATTTATTTATCCAAAGTTTAATATATGCTTCTGCACACACACACACAGAGATTAGCTTTGGGGTCCGGCTAGTTCTTCTTTCATCATATTGGCTTGTATTACCAGGGCCATTTCTTCTTATGGTGTATAAAATGTTGAACAAAGAAGCTTGTTAGCCAAATCTTTAGATTGAGGAAGCCACATATTGTAAATATTTCAAGGAGAAAAGCTTGGTATTAGTTGATTTTTCTTAGTACCTTACTGGAGCACAACTCCATAATGATGTCTGACAATCATATCATTTGTCATAGCCTCAATCAATTTTCTTTATTGTCTTACTTATTGTCAGGGAACTATTGAACCTTCTCTTTCATTTTTCCATATCTATGACTTTATCTTCTATTAAAAATTATGCCATCAAATACCTTATCTAGTCTAAACTTTCATGTTTTTCGGCTTGTGTAATAGCTATCTTTTAAAGGATAACTTATAACATTTGCTTCTTTCGGCCTCAGCTTTTCTGTGGCAGTTGATGAGGTTCACCATGCTCCAACTCCTGAGAAATTTAAGGTCTCACTCTCAGGGAAAGGAAATAACAGACAATGACATTCTAAACTGGGCAAACCACAAAGTGAGGAGCTCAGGCAGGAAAACTCAAATGGAGAGCTTTAAGGTAGCTGAGAAAGCCTTGTCCTTCCGTTAATAAATGTTTCAAGCCATGACTAACAATTGGTACTTTGTGCAACTCTCAATAGGATAAAAATCTTTCGAATGGGATGTTTTTTCTTGAACTTCTTAGTACTGTGGAGCCAAGAGTTGTTAACTGGGGTGTTGTTACTAAAGGCGAAACTGGTATGTTATTTTTGAAATATTTGTTCCATGAGTTGGCATCATTCTTGAAATTTTCACTTTGATGTTAGTTCTCTATAGTGCAACATTCTATTTTGGTTTTTCTTTTTTTTTTTTCTAAAATTAATTGTGGATACTAAAGTTCTTTGGCAGTTTGCATAATAGCCCGAAATGCACACATTAGTATTGAGAAACAAAATGATTTGGAAAGAAAAATGAGTGATATAGTTATTGTGATCTTAAGCAGCCTAACGATCTTGGTGATTGAACAAGCTAGCTGACTAATTCACCTTCATATTCTTCTTTACTTACAGATGAGGATAAGAAGTTAAATGCTACATATATCATTAGTGTTGCTCGAAAGCTTGGATGCTCCATTTTCTTATTACCTGAGGACATAATGGAGGTGAGACTATGATGGTAAAGATAGATTATTTGATATTTACATCCATTTTGTATTTTACTTGACTTGGTTAGGCTTACTTTACATTGAAGATGCCCTTATTAATTACCCTGAATAACATTTGGTACCTTTTGTTGTTTTTCCATTTCATTTGTCATCATAAGCTATAGGAATTGGCCTAATCTTTTCTATTGGCATCTGGCATAGTGAAAACTAAGCAGAAATATGAGATTGCAATCTTCTAACATTGATTAGGAAGTTAAAATAAGCGGAACGCTATTGACTCAGATTGATACACTACTATGTCAATCCAAATTGTTGAATGGTGTTTTGTGATCTAGACCCTTCTAGCTTGGATTAACATACAAATCCAACATTCGGTCATCTCAGTGTTATCTTTTGATAGGTGAACCAAAAGATGATCCTCATTTTAACAGCAAGTGTAATGTACTGGAGCCTAGTAAATAAGCCTGGGGAATTAATACCCACTCAGGTAGCTGATGCTGCTTTCCCAATGGCATCTGTTGATGGAGAGAAGGAGACTACTCCAGTAGGTGTGCCCTCTGATCTGTCAATTGATCATACTGCTCGCTCTGCCAATGATGGAATTGAGGATGTAGGAATAGAGGTCAAAAAAGACAACCCTCCTGATGAAGAATGACCAAGAATTTCTCTGCTTATCATCTTCTTTTTCTTCCAACATCAAAGAGATGGGGAGGAAACTTGTTGCAGGTAGTTTAAGTCGGTCAATTTGTTTGTGAAAAATGTTGTGGTTGATGATGTTAACGATTCAGTGAGCCACAGAGACAAGGTTGTTGTAAATTTCCCTTTATGTAATTAGTTCTTAGGCGCATTCCTTTTGACAATTCTTTCATTGATTATGTTGAATAATGAAATGAAGGAGAAATGTTTCAGATTTGCAGTTGCTGTAAAGCATTATCAATGAGCAGATACATGCCTATCATTTGTGAGATGAAAATTTAAGAAACAAACAAGTGATAGTCAGTCTATCTAGCACCAAATTGAAAATGTATTTCTTAAGTTTAAAGGTGGTTGCTATATAGGACATAGACATTGAAAGGAAATATGTTCAATGAAAAAAGATATTCTTAAGCAATTGTTATTAAAAAGTATTATTAAATAATGTGATGGTGGCATTTCTAAAATTATGATATATTATAAGTGGGTTATTTTTCTCTAATATATGAATATGAATGAGTCGCGTCATTTTTGCAATTAAAATTTCTGTTTTGTTAAAAGAAGGTTGGAATAAACATAAAACAAAACTAGAAAAAGAATGGAAAAATATGAACTCGACACCTCAGGAGTGTTAGGAAAAAATATCAACATTTCTAAATTAATAACAATGGAAATGATCTCCTTCAATTAAACTCGCTTCACTTTTCCCCTACTAACACATAATGACTTAAAATTTCTAAAATACCCTCAAACTCTTGCCCTCCATTGTTAGTGTTAGTTTCCTTATGCTAGATTTAGATGACTTCTAGCATATATTGTAACGGCCCGCCTCGCGGAACCCCCACTAGCATAGAGAATTCATGAGAGGGTTATTATTAAAATGATACAAAATCAACTTAAATCAAACTGCCATAACATGCTACATAAATAACATATGAAACACTATAACGAAATCATTAAGTATAAACATTCAACCGGACAAAAGATACATCCTCTAACTATAATACATCACATCAAAACCACAAAAAGACATATATACACCCTCGTGGCAAAAGTGTCTAGCTAACTCTAGCAACACATCATAAAACACCCCAGAACCTTTCTTTAGGTGAGCTCTATCCACATCTACATGACACGAGATCAGCCCCTGCTAGACTCGCCCTAAGCCTTGTCTTTGCCCTTACTTGGAATGATGCAAAGCAAGAAAATGAGCCACAAGGCTCAACAAGACAACGAGTAGATAAGCCATGATCAAAGAACAAAATAACATAAATAACCCATCACTAGCAACCCAATCAAAAAGAAAAGTATAAGCCAACGAATCATGCCCATGACATGCATACCAAACAACCCATCACTAGCAACCCAATCAAAAAGAAAAGTATAAGCCAACGAATCATACCCATGCCATGCATACCAAACAACCCATGAATAGATATAATATAAACATAAGCAACATCACTACATTTCATCTCACACACACCAACACCACTGACACTTGGGGACAAAAAGCTTATTCTTAGGGCTAGGCTCCCTCGCTACACTACCCTTGAGGACAATCAGCTCCCACCCAAGGCCATAACCACAACACAAACAATAAGGTCATTAGGGACATAAGGCTCACTCTAAGGTTATGCTCATGAGTACATATGTAACACCCAGGATTTTTATAGGAGTAATCTTTTTTAAATAAGATAAGATGGATTCAGGATTTAGGAAGGAACGGGTGAATTTCAGGCAAAATGTAATGCGTTTTAGGAAATTTTGGGCAAAAGTGTAATTTCTCAAAAATAATTGGAGATCATTTCAGAGCCAAGAATGGTACCCAAAAGTGAAGGAGCATTGTAAGAATTATTGGAAATGGAGGAATAGCATTTTGAAGGCCAAAAGTGGGATTCTCAAAGTTACGAGGGGTAAAAGTGCAATTTATGGAAACTTTGAGGGACCAAACTATAATAACCACAAAAGTAACAAAATATCAGCCCAAAATATCAGTCATGGGCTAATCACGAATGGCTAAGCGTCCCCCCTAGGTGTCACAATTGGATTCATTGAAATCTTATAATTAGGGGTGTAATGATTATGAGAGTAATGATTATGGGTGTAATGATTAGCACAAATCTCATGTGAATGCACAAATCTCTATGCATACATGGCTTAATGATAAAGGGTGTAATGATGGAGCACAAATCTCCATGTGAATGCACAAATCTCCATGAATACGTGGCTTAATATGAAAAATCTCATGATGAGTTCTTATCCCAACACAACACATGGCTCGATTGGATTCATTGAAATTGCCTATTAATACAAGGCTTTTGGGGAATGATTTTGGGGCACCAAATGAGAGAAAAAGAAGGAGATTTTGAAAGAGGAAACTTTGCCAAAGAATGAGGAAAACTCTGCCCAAAAAACAAAGGAGATACGAGTTTCGTTAGGAAATCTGCGCATCATCGGAATCTGGGCCTGAGTCATTGGAAAACAGTGAGGTAATTCTGTTTTATTTTATAATCCTATAGAGGGAAGAAAGAAGGAGGTGTAGGAACAAACGAGGGTTAAATCGAAGTTAAAATGAAAGAGAAAAGCCCAAAAAACTGAGCTGCTGCTGGCCGCGCGTGAGACCCCCCTCTTGGCCTACAAGTTTGCAGAGTTAACCCTCTTTTAGTTACCTACAACCCTATATAAAATATGTTGAGTTGGTTTACGAAACTTGTGATACTTGCAGAAAACCATTCCGAACGTTGGGAACAGTGCACCGACAAGCCAAACAAGCAAGGTGAGTGTTTCTTGCATACTTTTGTTACATCCTAGTCATTTTGGCTTCATTGAGTAAGGGTGTTGACTTGCATATCATGCCTTTGTGGCTTACACATCCTATTTTCCCTTGGCTATGCATATTCCTTCTGCTTTGTCATATATTATGTTTGTGTTGGTGACTGTGGCTAGTTGTTGGGCCATCATGGAAGAACTCGTGCTTTTACGGTGAGCCAAGGAGTGACTATGATGACCGCGGGGGTGATTGCAACACCCTAGTATTGCTACCACAGGGGTGGATTTTATAATGACATTATTGCATTTGCACGCACATACCTTTCCTTTTCTGATTCACTCACTTAGATGTAATATCTAACTTGGGTTGATGCCCCTGGAACGTTTCACGTTCCACGTATATCAAAAGTATCTAGTGTTTCAGGTTTTGGTTCAAAGCGTGGGCAAAGAGGTGGAGCTTCGCTAGCTTTGGATTTTTTTTTTTATTTATTATGAACCCATGTAATTGTACAACAGTGATGTATTGTAAAGAACAGCTAGGGTACTCAAGTTTGTAATAAATATAAGGGTGCCCTACAGTTGTGCTACAGTGATAAGTTGTATCTTTTTGGAGTATCGAGAGCCTTATACATTTCCTGTACTTGCAAAGGAAATCGAGTGGAAACCCCTTTATTTAGCTTTGGTTAAGCTTGCAGATTCGATCCAATGCTTCCGTTGGTAAGGGTTTCCATAACACCCATAGGTGATATCTTCTTATATTTCACGTTGTTTTGTATTTGAAAAAGTGGGGCGTTACAACATACACCCTTAAGGACAATCCATTTCCACCAAATGCCTCAATCCACCCTTAAGTCATGCACAAGGAAAGAGAATGCCAATAAGCCCACACTATGCACATTAACCATATATGTATAAGTAAGACATGCTCACATAGTGCCCTTTTACCTTTTTCACATGCACACTAACGGGTTCAATGCCATGCCAATAAATGCATAATCACCTCCCAAGAACATTTAAATATGCTTTGGAAATGACAGGAAACATTGAAGTTGGGACCCAAACCCTCTTTAAAAGAACCAGTAGAAGCGATCGATAGTTGCCTCCAAAATGGTCGACAGCCTCGGGCCTCCTGTCGACAGGCTCTGGAAATGGTCAACAGTTTCTTCCCAAACTGTCGACAGGTAACAGAATAGAGACCCTCCCGAGACATACCAAATGCAAGACAAATGGAAAGAAAGCTCACACAATCCACCCCCTAACCCATAAGCACCATTCTTTTTAGGATTACAGGGTGAGACTAGCCCTACTTTGAAACCCAAGGGTGTTGTTTCAAAAATATAACAATAAAAACTTCTTTAAAGTGAGGGAAACCATCGTCTGAAGCCGTGTAAGATGTCAATGTTCAAAAGTACAATTGCCAAAAGAGCTCTCTCAAAAAAAGGGCTTCCCAAGAGTAGAGAGCCAGGGAAGGGCTGAAAGAGCCTAGCGGACAGCTATCTCTCAAAGATAGGGTGCCTTTCTAAGGGAGCTGGTCTCTCGGAGAGAAGAATACCTTACAAAGGGAGTTGGGTTTCTTGGAAGGTTTAGACTAGCCTGGTGCCCGATTTTGTTGACGGCTCTCAAAATGGGTTTGATACACCCCTCGAAGAGGGGTAGATTGACTTTCGAAAAGAAAATATGCCACTTTATGGAAGGTGCTTCAAAGGCCTCAGAGAGAACAGGAGCTCTGTAATACTCGTTATTACATAGTGTTGAAAAAGATAGCATTTTTAGTGATTTTGAAGGACCTTGAGTGGTCTGAGGAGCCCACATGTTGGTTTCGAGAAATAATTAATAAATTGCCGAATCGACTATAAGGAATGCCCTAAGACTTGGATGTCCAGGAACGAGGGCATGAGATTGGCAAGGGTCTCGAGGTGAGACTAATGACGCTGAAAGCAATCAGATAGGATATAGTTTTCAGAATAATTGTTGTATAAGCCCGAGTTATTGACTGAATCGAATGGTCGTAAGAGACCTCAAGGAAGTCAAAGGGATCTTGAGGGTGGCTCGATTTTGTGAGTGGGGCAATCCTGGAGCGTTTTTGAATGGAAAAAAAGGTCATGTGAAAGCACAGGGACGAAATCGATTTTATCGAGTAATGTTCGTTATTAATTTTTGGAGAAATCAAGATTTTATGTGGCTTGATGATAATTAATTAAGGCTTGGAGGGTTCAAGTGCAATTAATAAATTTCTCAAGTGGAATTAATGAGATTTGGAGAGGGTTAATGTGTAATTTGTAATTTATATATATATATATATATGCGTGTGTGTGTGCAGGTGCGCGCGCACACGTGGATTGGGGGCCAAGCATTTTACAATAAAATTGAAATCAAAATGAGAGAGAGAGAGAGGAGAGGGATTGAGAGAGAGCTTAGACAGAGAGTTTGCGTGATAGAGAAAGAGATGGTTGGTCGATGGCTGGTGGTGGTTGAAGGCCAATCAGCAATAGCAGCAGCAGCAGCAGCAGCCTGAGCCACGATGATGGCTGTGGTGGTGTGAGGCGATGGTCTAGCAAGTGTGCGGTGGCACGTGGAGGCAGTCAACGGTCGTCGCGACGATCAACAGTGGCGGCGATGGTCGGTGGCCGGAAGTAGAGGCAAGAAGCAGCAGTTGCGCGTGGGAGGCTTGCTGCGATGGCTTGCAACGAAGGTGGCTGGTCGCGTGACAATTAGAGGCGGCTGACGAAAGCGAGTTGGCAGGCGACGGTGGCCGGTGGAGGCTCGGGCAGTGGTGGCCAAATGAGGGACTATGCGCCGGAGCAGGCGTGGGTGCAAGGAATATGAAGGAAAATAAATAAAGAAAAAAAGAAAAAGAAAAAGGAAAAGGAAAATCTGGAAAAAATAGAGGAGAAAAATAGCCAAAAATTCTAAAAAAAATTAGAAAAAATTCTATAAATTAATTTAGGGCTCATGGAGCGTGCCACAGGCTCAGAAATGGAATCTAAGCGCATGATGGAAGCCAAGGAGGCAACGCCGATGTGGGCGTTTTGTCAGATTTCTCCTCCAGATTGGTCAAGGTAAAATTAATTAATTATTCTAAGTTATTTGCATTATGTGAGATAATGTAGAATAAGCATTGGTTGGATTAAACTCTTGGTTGGTGTTGTTTGAAAATCGTTAATGGGCGGGCTTTTGAGAGGTATGGCAAAAGCATAGGCCCTAGTTTAATTTCTGATATAGTGGGATTTTTGTTTGAATGCATCTAGGTTCTACCGAGGAGACAGTAATCCTAGAAGAGTTTAAAGTTTAGGCTGGCATTCTCGCTCATGGCAAAGAAAGCTTCGAGTCAGGTAAGAGATGGCCCCAAGGGTGGGCAACCTTGCGAATGTTTGGTAAAATCGATGAATACATGTTGTGTGCAGTTGCTTGTTGTGCATGTTCTATAAGTGTTCTAGTGGAGTCCTATGGTTATGGGGAGACTAGATGCATGCTAGGGGTAAAATGGGAGGTTATTGACTCGAACAGGTGGGTTTGGAAGGCAACGATACCATACCAATCATGCATACTTACTTGTCATTGCATTTCATATATTATCTTGTTTACATTCATTTGCACCCTTTCTAAGTTATTGTGACTCATGAGGTTTTACCTCGTGGTATTGATGTTGGAATGATGAAGTGGCGACTAGTGTTGTGGCCCGAGTTTTGTATGTGGTATATATTCCTGTATGTTTACATGGGTGTTGAGTGTATATGTTGTTGGGCGCTAGACGGCATCTAGTTGGTTGTAATCAGTATAATGTAATGATGCTTACAGATGTCATGTTGCAAGTGACTTTTGTTAAGTGGAGCTAAGTTTTCGGATTGTGTATGGATTGAAAAGGAATTTCCCATAAATCCCCAGTACTCAACAGATTTTGATATGTTATTTGTGTGCCTGGGTCACCTTTGGCTTATTGTGAGATAAGATGAAGAAAGGTGAAGCTCACTCGAGTTTCGGGTTCCATTCCGCTATGCTTCTTTTTCTGTTTGGGGATCAATTCCTCTAGTTGAGCGAAGGAAATGACGAAGCTTAATCCCCACCAAGGGCATTTCTTGTTAAAACATAGTCCATCTCTTCAATTATGGTTTGATGAGTGAGTAATCCGATCGATTATTCACTCGTGGCACCCGTAGGTAGGAGCAGGTCATCACAGTTGGTATCAGAGCGATTGCTAGAGATGTAAGTCAGAATGTCCTAGCTGTTGAGTTGGGGTCAGGAACAGTTGGTTGTAATTTCGAGATTTGGATGTAAGGTTGATTCGATGACCTTGAAAGTGGGACGTGTGGTCTGAGGACCCTAGGGATTGGGTCGAGGCAATAAGGCTTATGATGGTTTGAAGGGTATGCTAGGGTATTCCTACTCTAGGAATAGGAAAATACCAAGGGTTGAGATGATATACTCATAAGAGGTATATAGGTCAAGCAAAGAAGAACCGAAAACCCAAGTGTGGGTGTTGGAGTCAAGACACCTGAATGTCAAAATTTGGGGATATGAAGCACTCTAAGGATGAGAATTTCCTTGAGATTGAAGTGTTGAGGCTTGTGTGGGGACAAGAAGCCAAGTCATGAAAAGAGTCATGAAGGGGCAAGGAGAGCCTAAGGCATAACTAATCTGGGAAAGGATTAATAGAGCCTCCCTATGTTGGGGAATTGGCTAAGCATGTTTGAGGGAATAGAGTTTTTCCCTTAAAAGTGGTGCGACACGGTTATTTGCTTAAGATAGAGTGAGCTAAAGTGGGAATTAGCTCGAAGCTCAAGGAAAGGAGTCGTCAATAGGCGATGTGATTAGCTTCAGGAAGGGAGTAACTCTGAAGGGAGTGTGCATGTAATGCATATGCATGTCATGGCCAACGTAGGCATGACGTAAGTAACTTATGGAAGGACTCCGAGGGGAGTCGAGAATGTAACACCCGGTGTTACCGATGTTATGAGAATGAGAATGGAAGTGAGAAAATTTCAAAAATGCCCTTGAGAATGTGAAAGATTTTGAGATTAAGGGTACCCTATTAAAGGGGTATTTTGGTAATTTGGATAGTGAAGTCCAATAAAAAGGGTATTTTGGTAAATTGAAAATAATTCCTATATGGAATTAGGTGAGTAAGTGAATTAAATCCCAATTTTGATATTTATGTGGAGATATATGGGATTAATAATTCACAAAGGATATTTTGGTAATTTTGGAATTAATTCCATAGAGAAATTTAATTATGGAATATTGGGAAAATGGTGGATATTCTATTATTTATGAAAATAATTATATTTTTCCCTAAATTGGTGGATAATTGTGGTGATGCCACATGGATGGTGGAGATGGAACCTTGGAAGCCAAGGTTAATGTCTAAAGGTGACACTTGGCAAAGTCTTGTTCAAGTATAAATTGGGTGATTTAATTAAATGCAAAAGAAATTCTAATTAGTCTTTCAAACATTTAAGGTAGAGTATGATTATGGAGAATTAAATAAATCCAAAGAAAAATGGGAAATTAGTCTCCCATTAATGATGGAAAATTGTGGGATTTATTAAATGGGAAATAAATGTTTTATGTCTCTCAAATGTGAGGGGTTGAAAATAGTCTCATTTAAGTAAATGAGAAATAAATGAAAAATTCAAGAATCCAATGGATGAGATCAATTCTTGAAAAGAGAATGAATCCAAATGTGGGGATTTAAAAAGAAGAAATGGCATGGATTGCCAAATATTAAGAGATGAGTGGTTGAGATTAAAGCTTTCAAAAGCACTTGGATTGTGCTTTTAATTGAAGGTTGAGATCTTCTCTTGAAAAGTGAATAAAATCCAATGGATGAGATTAATCAAGACAAAGGCATATGGATTGTGTTTCCTTGTGTGGTTGGGATTTTCTCTCAAAAAGCAAATGGAAATAAAGGGCTAAGATGAAGTCTTGAAATTAAGATTTCAAGACAAGAGTAGTATATAAAGGGAAAGAGTGCAATTGTCTCAAATTTTGCCATTTCAAAGAGAGAAAGGAAAGTAAGAGAATGGAAGAAGCCTTCCAAGGAGAAGAAAAGAAAGAAAGGGAAAGAAGATTATCAAGAAGGTAAGTATTCTTTCTTTTGGGTAGTGTAAGATCTTGTTATTTGTCTTGATGGGGGACTTAGTTTCTTTATATTTTGTTTCAAGGGATCTCTTTAGGAGAAGTGTTGGAAGGAAGCTAGTGAGAGTTTAAAGCTTCAAAGAGAAGAATGAGGTAAGGGATGGCCCCATGGGAGGGTGGCCTTGCAATGTGTTGTAAGTATGTTTCATAAGTGTATATGTTGCATTTGGCATGTTCTTTTATGTTCATGAGACTTATAGCCATAGGTTAGTTTGGGAACATGGTTGAAATGGTGGGTTGATGCCTCTAACCTTAGAGGGTTGTGAGGGCAAAGAAACCTAGCCATACTTGCATGCATTTAGCATCATATAATTTTGTTATGTTCATATTTATTTGGCATTGCACCCTTATTGAGCTTAATAGCTCATGAGGGTCTTACCCTCACATGTAAGTTGTGAAAGCATGGTAAAGTAAAGGCAATGGTGGAATGGCATGTGGAAGCATGGAAAGAAGATCCAAGAATAGTGTGTAGCATATGAAAGGCCTATGTTGTTGTGATTAGTTCATGCCTTGTAATGTATTTGGTTGTTAATGGCTTGTTAAAGCCTAAGATCATGTGTGTATTTCATATCTTGGGAGTATTTGATTTTATTTTAAAATGAGGTGTTGGTTTATGGCATGTTGAAGCCTAAGTTGTGGTGTAAGTCTCATTGTTGGGTGTGTTGTGGGAAGCAACCAAGATGTAAAATAAAATGATTTTGTTGGAAAAATAGAGACAAAATTGGATGAAAGTGAGGTCTTTTTATTTGATTAAATTTTTGGAAAATTTGGGTTTTAAAGGCCCAAGAAAAAAAAAAGAAAAAGGAGTGAAGGAGCAGCAGGGGGGCAGCCAGCAGCAGCAGCAGGCCGCAGGGCAGCCGCACGGGCTGACGGGCCCGCGCGGGAGGCCGTGTGCGCAGGCGACTGCGCGACATGCACGACCAGCACCCAGCGGGGCCCCGCGCAGGTGACTGCACTCTCACCCTGCAATTGAAACACAAAACAAAACACAATAAAAAATTTATATTTTTTTGTTTATTTAGGTGAGAGGTTTATACTCGTCAGTATACGAGTATACTTGTAGTCCAAATTTAAATTTATACTTTCTGAATGAGTCCAGGTCGTCCACTGAGAGATTTATTTATGGCAAAAGAAAAAGAATGTCACACACGCACACGCATTTAGATGGATTGGTAACAAGATTTTTTTATAATTTTTTAGATAACAGATACTAGAAAATAAAGTAAGGTAGAAGTTAAAATAAATGCTTAATGTGAGGATATAAAATTGGATAGCACTTGAGTTAAGACAATTTCAGCACCAACCCGTTGATTCCCAAATTTTAGCAGACAAGGTTAGTAACATTAATTTAATTTCAAATATGAGGGTTTGTTACTAAATGCAATTAGAGATGATGATAGTTCTAGTTTAAGCAATCCCCATACATGATATAAGGGATTCTAATTTAAGCAACTACCATAAATACAATTACAATTAATATATAAAATAATTAAATTAATCATCCGGGTTTGGGTATGATAGCGTTTCCAGTTCTAGTAACTCCCATGCGTGACATGAAAGCTCTAATTAGGCTTACGCTCCAATCCAAATCTAGTGATTTTCCAATAATTAAAACACACTCATACTGAAATTTAAATTAATGTTACTCATTTAAAGCGCAGCTTTCTTTGGGAATCATTGGCGTTGAACACTGTCCTTGTCTTAACCCAAGATTAGATTTAGCTACTCATTTCTATTTAAAAGTTAATTGACATGAATTTAAATGGCGTAATTTAAATAACAGAATTTAAATGACAAGAATTAAAATAGCAGAAACTAACCGACCATTTAGGCGGTGGATAATAAAGTAACAATAAATGACATAAGAATTTAAAAGAAGAAAGAAAGGAAGTAAGATTACAAGAGAAAACAAGAGAGAGAATAAGAGCAATTCTTTAAGAGAAACTCTAAGAACAAAACTAAACTTTGATTCAAGTAATAACAACCTCTTCACAAATGCACCCAAGTGAGCTATTTATAGCCCACAAGATGCAATACAAACCACATAATTATTCAACTAAACATAATTATATCTAATGGGCACTCACAAAACATTCACCTAACTAATGGAAGAAAATTAGGTAAAAGACAAAAAATACCAAAGACTTTAGGTGGTGGACTACTCATAAGAATACAAAAGACTTTAGGTGGTAAATCACTTATAAAAAAAAATACAAAACAAAGAAAAGTCTTCTACAAATTGGGCTTTGTTGGGCCTTTGATTGGTCTTGGGCCTTTGGTTGGTCTTGGGGCCTTTGGTTGGTCTTGGGCCTTTCTTATGTTGGATTCTATTTGATATTTGGCCTAAGTGCACTTGAAACATCCTCTAGATTCCATAGTTTGCCCATGAATTTGAGCAACAATAATCGGTAATCCAACGTCTTCGATTTATGCCCCTAATTAATTATAGAAGTCAACTTCCTTGCTTCATCCTGTAATAATATGTAATGTAAATAATTATTTGTTTTAAGCATAAATATAAAGCCAAAATGGGATATAATTCATTAAGATTTAGGAAATATTGACCTCTCATCAGCAGGCCCCGGGGCGTGCCGTGGGCCCCGCCGACCAAATTTTCTTAAAAAATCCGAAAAATTGGGGATTTGGAGGCATTTCTAAATTGATTTTGGGCTCTAAAAGAATTTTCAAAATAAAGGGATTTTTCGGGCATTTTGGAGAATAATGCCGAATTTTTAGAAAATTAAAAATTATGATTTTTTCCTCCAAATTTGGTAATCAATCAATGGGTTGATTTTAATGGTGATTTATGGAGTCTGGTAAAATTCTTGGATGGAAAAGAATTAAATGTAAAAAAAAAAAAATGGCGATTGGGCGTCTGAATGAGATTGTCTTTATAACCAATGCGGTGTGGTTAAAGTCCAATTCTGCTAGTGAATCCTAGGGTTCAGGGAAGGGAAGGACAAGCCTAATTCCCACCTAGGGCGTTTCTTCTTGAAACATGGTCCACCCTTCACCTAACGCTGGGCAGGTGGACAATTTGGGTAATTGTTCACGAGTAATACCCGTAAGTGGGAGCAGGGCATTATAGTTTGGTATCAGAGCGTGGTTGGAGCATCAAGTAGAGGATGCTTGGAGAAATGTGGTTGAAGGTTAATCGAAAGGCCTTGGAAGTAGGACCACAGGTGACCTGAGGACCCTAGGAGTTAGGTCGAGGCATTGAAGCTTGTGGCAATGTGAATGGAATGCTCAGATATTCCTACTATAGGAATAGGAAAATATCATGGGTTGAGATGATATACCGTAAGAGATATACGGGTCGAGCAAAGAAGAGTCAAATGCCCAAGTGTGGGATTGGTATCGAGGACCCGAATGTAGAAATTTGGGAGTATATGAGGCATTCTACAGATGAGAGTTCCTTGTAATTGAAGTGTTGAGGCTTGTGTGGGGACACGAAGCTGAATCATGACAAGAGTCAGGAAAAGGCCTAGAAGGCTCGAGGTATATCTAATCCGAGAAGGGGTTAGCGGAGTATCCCTATGTTGGGGATATGGTCAAGCCCGTATGAGGGAATGGAGTGGTTCCCATAGAGGTGGTGTGCTAAGGGTTGTGTGCTTGAACTAAGGTGAGCTAAGGTTGAAATTAGCTCGAAGCCCAAAGAAAGAAGTCGTCAACAGGTTGTCTGACGAGCTCCGGGAAGGGAGTAAGCTAAAGTTGCTTATAGATAGGCTCTAGGGGAGCGAGCATGTGAGGTATATGCCAGTCATGGTCGGGGTAGGCATGACAATAGTAGCTTGCAGAAAGACTCTGAAGGGTTTGGGTGTGAGGTATGCATGCTAAAGGTATATGATCCAAGGTGATCGTATGGTTAGGGCAATCTCAGAGGGGACGTGCCTAGGGTATGAGTGGACCCTAGTTGGTTTCATGATGAAACGGGATTTATCCTAAGCAAGGATAGGTGTGTGGCAAATGAACCCTAGCGGGTGTTTGTGTGAGATGGAAATCCCAAGTGAGTCGAGTTGGAATCCAGGGGAATCCAGATTTGGGATAAAGGAGTTGGGCATGAGTAGATATGCGTGTGAGAGCCATAGGGTTGGAAGTCCTAGTTGTGAAAGGCCAAGTGACTGTTCATGTGGTTGATGGATGAGGGGCCAATCTAAACTCTCATTGACGCTTAGGGTCAGGCGGGACGCCTAAGGTCGGGAGATGAGAGGTGAATAAACCCTCATTATGATGCCTGGGGTCGGGATGACGCCTAAGCTTACGAGACCCTTGATGGGAGACGCGGGGGTCACCCAATGAAAGGGTATGAGCGGTGTGTAAGCCGAGGGTAGTGAATTGTGGCAACAGGACATCCGTGGGCTATGAGCGCACAAGAAATGCCAACTTTGGATGCCAAGTGGGCAGGGGCGTGGTGAGCAATGTGGAGGCCCCGAAAATTTAGTTCCAAGTCGTGGAAGCCCGAGCGAAGCGTGCAGGAAGGCCAGGCCGGGCATAGTGACTAAATGCATACGTGAGTGTGCAAGGAGAGACGACAGGTCTCAATTTACCTAGAGGGTAATGGAAGGCACTCCATGGTTATGGGTGCCGGAGCTTGACGTAGGCTCAGCGTGTCGGTTGTGGATTGAGAGATCATAGATAGTTGATACTCGAGCGCTGGGATGAGCTAGGTGATGAAATGAATCATAGTGAATTTGGATTCATTGTCATAGAAAGTTGGAGCTTTCAAAGGTTGAATGAGAGCCGTGAGGTATGATCTTGTGGGGTAAGATCATGAGGCCTCAAGATGTGAAGTGGTTTGAGAGTCTCTTAAGCGATAAGAGATGTAGAGTCCTGAGGAGTGAGGCTCATGGTATGAGCTCGAGGTTATCAAGGCAAGGATAACCAAGTAAGATAGCTTAGGTAAGATGGTGGCGAAACCATCGTAGCTCAGGAGGCCTTAAGTAGCTTTGATGCTATGGGTGCAAGGCTCGGTGTGACGAATCTGATGCTATGGACCATGTGGCAGAGGACTAATGAGTTGGCTTGTGTTAAGGGAAAGTGGCCCATGGGCCTGAGCAATTTAGTGAACTGCAAGTGACGGTCAAATCCTGAAGAGCTGGAGCAGCACCTTAGGAAATTTGGTCAGGTAAGACCGAGAATCTCCTGTAAGGAATAGGACATTAAGAGTAGTCCTAAGGAGGAAACGCGGAGCGTGGTAATGATCCGATAGATTTTTGCCGAGTAGGAAGCTTGGTAAGGATAGTGGCTGCGAGCGTGACGAGGTAGTCATGCCGGGTTCTATATCAGAGGTGTGACTGGAAGGCTGAAAGTCACACTACGGGGTGCGAAGCAGATCAGAGTGGGACCTGAGCCATGCTGTAGGAAACTGTTGTTGGGCCAATGTAAGGGAGCAACATGGTAATAATGATTAGGTGTTGACTCTCTGAAGCATAGGGCAGCACGATGGGGAACCAATGTTGGGTCAGTGTATGGGAGTGACACATGATTGGGTGTTGACTCTCTGAAGCACAAGGTAGCACAATGGGAAACTAGTGTTGGGCCAGTGTATGGGAGTGACACGATGATGATGACCAGGTGTTAGCTCGCCTAAAGCACAAGGCAACACAATGACTATACAGATGGTCAGGGACTGAAGATCTATGAGATGTTTGAGAAAGAAACCCGGGAAAAGAAACGGGTCTAACGTGGGAATAACGCTATAGTTGACACCTATTATTGACGGGTCTAATGCTAAGGACCACCGGATACAGACAGTTAATCCACAGGAGGGACTGCAGCCCTCTACTTGGAGTAACTCGTCTGTAGTGGAGACGATTAGATGCTGAAGACTTGGGGTATGCTATAGGTTATGCCTGGGCCAGACCTAAAATTCTTGAAGGGTTGAAGTATGGTGGTAGTGCTTTTGGTGTCAAGGTAGCAAGAAGGTTTTTGAATCGAGTAGGTGATATCTTGTGGTGTGATAAAAAGAGTTGTAGCGATGCTCCTTATTAAAGGATGCTAACATAGTGGTGGTTAATTTGATCGAAGTTGATCGGGTAAATTGAGATGATGAACCCTGTGTGACC
Organism: Diospyros lotus; assembly: GCF_014633365.1. Lineage (NCBI taxonomy): Eukaryota > Viridiplantae > Streptophyta > Magnoliopsida > Ericales > Ebenaceae > Diospyros > Diospyros lotus. The sequence goes on from NC_068347.1 coordinate 13,957,857, forward strand.
TTGTGATGATGCAAGAAGATGGGTCGATTAGTGGAGTCGATAAATGGCTCGAGAATGTTACATAAGTGCCGTGGAGAGTGAGACTTATGAGTAGCCAACCATGAGATGGGGAAATTGAAGCGTGTGAAGGCTTCGAGTAAAGGGATCTCTAATCCAGTGAAGTGAGTTGTGGCAAGCTGAATGTGTGGCTAAGGCATGGTTTAGAATCCGTGAAGGCTCGCAATGGCACAGTCTAGTGTTAGTCTTGGTTGTGTCGATGCGAAATGAGGAAATATCCTCACGTGGCACTGGAGAGGTTTCCAGTTGATAACACATGGTCAATTGCTAGGAGGTAGCACCTAATGGCAATGATGGAGCGTGAGGCTCGAGGACTGTGAAGTAGAGCCTTGTTGGGTGTCGTGTATGCCTTTAATATAAAGGTTCGGCAGGTCTTGGTGGTTAGACCAGGTGAATTTTAAGAAAGAGATCCACGGTGATAAAAGATGGTTGGTCAGGGCAAAATTGTGTCGCTTAAAGGAGTGTTACTCTATAGCGAGGGTTATAAATGGTAGTTGAAATATGGTTAGGGTAGAACTTGAGATGTTCTCCTAAGAGAAGTTGAGCATGAGGCAACAGTGTGGGATGAACTTCCTAAGGCACTACAACTTTATCAGGTGAATCACCCGGGGGAAAGCCAACGTGAAGACGAGTGCCTGAGTAGGAAGGTGAGTCCTACGGCATCAAGTGGAAGTGTGAATTCCACATGAGTGGCAGGGGTGATTCCTAATGGGTGGAGTTTAAATCGAAGTCATAGTCATTGATTGCAAGAGTAGTGCCTGGAGACAGGTTGTGTTGGTTGTAAGCCGGGCGATCCGGCTAGAGCTAATCAAGTCGGTTAGATGGAAGATAAGGGCGAATTTAAAATGTCGTCAATGGGTGATGAGAGCTCGAAGGAAGAGCTTACAAGACGAGATCGGTTTCCAAGAATGATGATGAGGTGATGAAATCACCAAATGGCTGTGAGTGATACAGCTAGAGGGATGCCTTGGAGTGTGGGCAATTGATGAGAATTGTCCTAGTGGCTAAGGTTAGTGGTTGTGAAAGGAAATCGGCTAGTGAAGCTATGGTGGCGTTAGAGCCAAGGTGGTCGCTCACCGAGTGGTGTGAGCTGGCCGTAGCAAAGCGTATAAGAAATCCGGGAGAAGCCAGAGTTCTCAGGGAATTAGCTAGCTACTATAAGTATAGAAAGTGATATGAGAAAGGCGGCCTAAGAGTGGGGTCGTGCTGGTCGCGATGACCAGTGAGATTCATGGAGCAGCGAGTCTTTTGAGATGACATGGTGGTGTCATCGTCGCTGTCAGGGAAAAGATGTTGTCAGGAAAGTCAAAGGTAATCATGGTGCATGGTAGGACCTTGAAGCCGAGTGTGAATGGCCATGAAGGCTGGTGCCTGTGAAATTTGAGAGGCAACGACCGTGGGGGGAATTCGTTGTTGTCATGGTGTTGTCCTTGCCGAGGAGGACAAGGGAAACCATTATGCATAGTATAAATCAGGTGTCTGTTGCGGATTGGGAATGAACCTGATTTAGGATGGCTAAAAGTTTCGTGTCTCTAGGGTAAGAGGCTTTGTTGAGAAATTGGGAGATTTGAAAAGTCCCAATGAAATTGAAGCTGCGCGAGTAAATTTGGCTAAAAGACCACTACAAGAGTGGGGGTGTAACCATGATAACTTGTTGTGGTGCGGACCAAAGGCAAGAGTTATCCTACAAGTGCGATGCAATAAGTGATTGTGCAGATGGTAATAAGCCAATCACTTGTGCTACGCACCGTTGGTGATGACGAGGGCTGATTAATGGTTCTGCGACCTTAAGCGCAATGGTAGGATCCTTGACTCGCGATAGGGTTTAATAGCCAAGGTAAGGCCTAGCATGGGGCATGATTGTGAAATCTGAATTGGGTGAAGTATGGAAAGGGGTTGCTCAGTGAAGAGTTCCCTGGTATGGGTATGAGACCCTTACTAGCGTGTGATATCAGCTAGAAATGAAAGCAAAGGTATTCTGTGTGCTTATGCGAAGAACTCCTGGTTGGGAGAAGTTTGTGGCCCGAGCATAGTTAAGCTCGAGGTGAGATTGTAATGGTGCTTGCGTCGCCAAGCTCGAGGTGAACTTGGGTAATGCACATACGATTGAAATATGTAAGTACCTGGTATGGTGTTGGGTAGGTCAATTATGCATAATCGTATCGATAAATGAGGGTCGGCTAGTCAAGGTAGAAGACCATATATGAAATGGTCGAAGTTGGCTGGGTGGGCCAAATGGTTGCTTCCCATGTAGAGCTAGCACGATAAGTTGATCGATAATGAGAGATTGCCATGAGAATCAACTCAAGCTATGCATGTGTGATTAATGGCGGTATGCCATGGTGAATGGGTGTCAGAGTGTCTTGTGGGCACTAAAAGAAACATTACGGCTGATGATCAGTGCTAAGATGTTGCTGGTTGGACCAGCATAAAATCGTGGTCATGTGTGATTGGCAGTGGGAAACGTTGCCTTGTGTGATCGGCGTAAAATCGTGGTAGACTGATCAACGATGCAATGTTAGTGAGAGTTGTTTGATCGATAGAAAAAGGGAAGTGGACAGCAAAATGATGCTTCGAGGCAGAGAAAATTCATCCGGTGATGGACATCATTGCAGTAAGCATGACCAGCGACCAGTGGTGCGATTTGGTGGGAGGCTAAAGCGATGTTCGGTTGTTGAATGTCCTCGAGAGTCGAAGGATCAAAAGCCTAAACGAAGCCTCGAGGTGGGTATACCCTGAGGTAAATGTGAGGAATGGATAGGCCATGAGATTTTGAGCATGGGAATTTGGCATGTAGTCCGAGAATGTGATTATCTTGGGCAAGAGATTAAGGTAAAGTGAATTTCGAGGGCGAAATTCCTTTAAGGAGGGTGGAATGTAACACCCGGTATTTCCGGTGTTATGAGAATGAGAATGGAAGTGAGAAAATTCCAAAAATGCCCTTGAGAATGTGAAAGATTTTGAGATTAAGGGTACCCTATTAGAGGGGTATTTTGGTAATTTGGATAGTGAAGTCCAATAAAAAGAGTATTTTAGTAAATTGGAAATAATTCCTATATGGAATTAGGTGAGTAAGTGAATTAAATCCCAATTTTGATATTTATGTGGAGATATATGGGATTAATAATTCACAAAGGATATTTTGGTAATTTTGGAATTAATTCCATAGAGAAATTTAATTATGGAATATTGGGAAAATGGTGGATATTCTATTATTTATGAAAATAATTATATTTTTCCCTAAATTGGTGGATAATTGTGGTGATGCCACATGGATGGTGGAGATGGAAGCTTGGAAGCCAAGGTTAATGTCTAAAGGTGACACTTGGCAAAGTCTTCTTCAGGTATAAATGGGGTAATTTAATTAAATGCAAAAAAAATTCTAATTAGTCTTTCAAGCATTTAATGTAGAGTATGATTATGGAGAATTAAATAAATTCAAAGGAAAATGGGAAATTAGTCTCCCATTAATGATGGAAAATTGTGGGATTTATTAAATGGGAAATAAATGTTTTATGTCTCTCAAATGCAAGGGGTTGAAAATAGTCTCATTTAAGTAAATGAGAAATAAATGAAAAATTCAAGAATCCAATGGATGAGACCAATTCTTGAAAAGAGAATGAATCCAAATGTGGGGATTTAAAAAGAAGAAATGGCATGGATTGCCAAATATTAAGAGATGAGTGGTTGAGATTAAAGCTTTCAAAAGCACTTGGATTGTGCTTTTAATTGAAGGTTGAGATCTTCTCTTGAAAAGTGAATAAAATCCAATGGATGAGATTAATCAAGACAAAGGCATATGGATTGTGTTTCCTTGTGTGGTTGGGATTTTCTCTCAAAAAGCAAATGGAAATAAAGGGCTAAGATGAAGTCTTGAAATTAAGATTTCAAGACAAGAGTAGTATATAAAGGGAAAGAGTGCAATTGTCTCAAATTTTGCCATTTCAAAGAGAGAAAGGAAAGTAAGAGAATGGAAGAAGCCTTCCAAGGAGAAGAAAAGAAAGAAAGGGAAAGAAGATTATCAAGAAGGTAAGTATTCTTTCTTTTGGGTAGTGTAAGATCTTGTTATTTGTCTTGATGGGGGACTTAGTTTCTTTATATTTTGTTTCAAGGGATCTCTTTAGGAGAAGTGTTGGAAGGAAGCTAGTGAGAGTTTAAAGCTTCAAAGAGAAGAATGAGGTAAGGGATGGCCCCATGGGAGGGTGGCCTTGCAATGTGTTGTAAGTATGTTTCATAAGTGTATATGTTGCATTTGGCATGTTCTTTTATGTTCATGAGACTTATGGCCATAGGTTAGTTTGGAAACATGGTTGAAATTGTGGGTTGATACCTCTAACCTTGGAGGGTTGTAAGGGCAAAGAAACCTAGCCACACTTAGATGCATTTGGCATCATATAATCTTGTTATGTTCATATTTATTTGGCATTGCACCCTTATTGAGCTTAATAGCTCATGAGGTTTTTACCCTCACATGTAGGTTGTGAAAGCATGGTAAAGTAAAGGCAATGGTGGAATGGCATGTGGAAGCATGGAAAGAAGATCCAAGAATAGTGTGTAGCATATGAAAGGCCTATGTTGTTGTGATTAGTTCATGCCTTGTAATGTATTTGGTTGTTAAAGGCTTGTTAAAGCCTAAGATCATGTGTGTATTTCATATCTTGGGAGTATTTGATTTTATTTTAAAATGAGATGTTGGCTTATGGCATGTTGAAGCCTAAGTTGTGGTGTAAGTCTCATTGTTGGGTGTGTTGTGGGAAGCAACCAAGATGTAAAATAAAATGATTTTGTTGGAAAAATAGAGACAAAATTGGATGAAAGTGAGGTCTTTTTATTTGATTAAATTTCTGAAAAATTTGGGTTTTAAAGGCCCAAGAAAAAAAAAAAAGGAGTGAAGGAGCAGCAGGGGGCAGCCAACAGCAGCAGCAGGCCATAAGGCGGCCGCGTGCACGCGGCCAGCACCCAGTAGGGCCCCGCGCGGGCCCCGAGGCACGCCATAGGCCCCATCAGCCAAATTTTCTTAAAAATTCTAAAAAAAATGGGGATTTTAGGGCATTTCTAAATTGATTTTAAGCCCCGGAGGAATTTTCAAAATAAAGGGATTTTTCGAGCATTTTGGAGAATAATGCCAAATTTTTAGACAATTAAAAATTATGAGTTTTTTCGCCAAATTTGGTAATCAATCAATGGGTTGATTTTAATGGTGATTTATGGAGCCCGGTTAAATTCTTGGATGGAAAAGAATTAAATGTAAAAAATAATAAAATGGCGATTGGGCGTCTAAATGAGATTTTCTTTATAACCAATGCGGTGTGGTTAAAGCCCAATTTTACTAGTAAGTCCTGGGGTTCAGGGAAGGGAAGGATAAGCTTAGTTCCCACCTTGGGCGTTTTTTCTTGAAACATAGTCCACCCTTCACCTAAGGCTAGGCAGGTGAACAATTTGGGTAATTGTTCACGAGTAACACCCGTAGGTGGGAGCGGGACGTTACAGTCGAGTGAGATGCATGTATGTTAAATGTATGTGGTATGATGTGAGCATATAGTTATGATGATTTGGAAGGGGATGTACCTAGGGTACGAGTGGACCCTAGCTAGTTTTAAGATGAAAGGAGGTTTATCTTAAGGAAGGATAGGACGTTGGGCAAAGTGAACCCTAATTGGCATTTAAATGAGATGGGAAAATCCCTAGCGAATCGAGTTGAGATTCAGAGGAATCCAGTGATTGATGCTCAAAAATGCCAAAATTTTATTATGTTTTCACCCTTATTTTGACCTTGAAATTGGATTTAATTGAATATTTATATGCTTTTCATGATTATATGTTGATTTCTCAAATATATATAATAATAATAAAATAGTAAATAAATATAATATTTATAATGCATATATATTCAATACATGCGTGACAAGTACATACAAATATATATTATAATACATACTATTAAATTTGACGTGCAATATATATATATATATACATTATAATATACTAATACAATTGAATTTGAATTGAGGATGCGTGAAGCAGTGGACTACTTGGGCTATTGTCAAATTGGGAGCCCACGTGCATTAAAGTTGAAATGGAAGAAATTAAAGCCCAATTGCAATTGGAGAATTGAAGAAGCCTAGCTCGTGGAACAACAGGCGCACAACAGCTCTCGCATGCGGTCCCAACCTTGTAATTTAATTGAAATTGAAGGGTCATTTCAGCTAGGGTGTGATGTTATTCACAAGAACTTATTCCAAGCAAATCACGCGTTCGCATGCCTCAAAAAGCTATTTCAAGACAGCATGTTGAATTTGGCAGAGAACAGACAAAAGCAATATGCAGAATGTTTCAGAGGATTGTCGGGAGATTTGAAAAGTTTTTGTTGCCAGTGACTTATAAATAGACTAAAGTATCAAGAAGAATGAGGAGTCCCCCATCCACCATTTAATCAAAATAAGGGGAAGAGAGCATTGTTTACATTCTGTTTTTCTTTTTATTTTTTTTCCATTCCAGTAGTGTAATACCCCATGTTCGTATGAGGATGCCACGTAATTTCGATGAGTTTAGAATACCGAAAAATTGGCTTGATAGCAGTTATAAGTACCGAATCGGCTGCTGGGAGTGCCTCGAGGTGAAATTGTCTAAGAAAAATGATATGATTTCGATGAGCGTTCCGAGATAGGATTTATAGTATCAAAAGAAATCAGATCGGGAACGATTTTCGGTACAGCTAAAATAAAGCTGCCATTTAGGCTGAAAAATCGAATCGTCCTAGGAGGCTCTCGAAAAATCAACGGAACCCTAAGGGGGCTCCGGTTTTGCGTAACGATCAACCCTTCAGTGGTTTCAAGATAAAACAATAGTCTAGTGAGGACACTAAGGCAAAATCGTCTATATCGAGTAAATTTAAGTTATTAATTTTATTTTTTCAATATTTTAATGCAAATTAATTTGAGGTTTAAAGGCATAGTTAGAATAAGAGAATTACCCAAGTGATATTATGATAAAATTGAGGATTTAATATGTATTTTTCTATAACTATATTAGTGTAAAATATATATATATGTATTATATAAGTATATGCGTGCTGTGTGTGTGCGCGAGGGATCTGCACCTCCATACTTTATGCCATTTCCTGCTATGCCATTCCCTACAAGTGTTAAGAAAGATTTACACACAAATCCCACGCCTCTGCAAATCCATGGCAACAAGTTGAGTGTGTCAGACGCAAGTGGGTAGGGGCATGGCAATGAGGGAGCGGCTGGGAGCTTATAAATAACAGCAAGGATAAGTGAGGGAGGCAGGGAGTTGAGCTTGGCTGAGAGCTTATAGTAGAGGGAGAGAGATGGCAAGATCGAGGGAGAGAGGGCGAGGCCGATAGGGAGATCAAGAGAGAGAGGAAGCTGGCCGCATCGGGCATAGACACCATGGCCGCAAGCCGCTGCCAAGGCAGCCGAGCAGCAACCAGCGCGGCCATGGCAGCCGCGGCAGCAAGCGACCGAGCGGAGCAGGGCAGTGGGCGAGCTGGTGCGGTGGTCCGGCGAGGCCAAAGCGGCAGGCGGAGAGGCGGGTGGAGGCGCGCGGTGGCGCTAGCGATGGCAGCAGTCGCACGAAGAAGAAGACGCAGAGGCAAGAGATGCAGGGGAAGAAGAAGAAGAAAGGAAGGAAGAAGAAGGAGGAGGAGGAGGAGGAGGAGAAGAAGAAGAAGAGAAGGAAGAAGAAAAAGAAGAGAAGAAAAAAGAAAGAAAGGAAGAAAAGAAAGAAAAAGAAAAGAAAGAAGGAGCTGCTGATCGCACGCAGGGAGGAAGAAAGGAAGAAGAAGGTGAATAGGAAAAGGGGAAAAGAAAAAAAAGAAAAAGAAAAGAAAGAAAAAATAAGAAAAATTCTCAAAAAATTCTCGAAAAATAAGGTTTGGATATTTACTAATATTTTGGAGATTTTGGGCACGGAAAATGGTTCGGGCACGCGTTTCGAGATCAAGGCGCGCATACCGAGGAAGCCAGAGATGCTAAGTTAAGGTGAGTAAAATTCCCTAGAAAGTTTAAAAAATTCACGAATATTATTTTATGAATTGTCTTAGTGAAATATTTGAGAAAATATTTTAGAAATATTTAGTTTGGATTTATTGAGGAAAAATAGGAAGAAATAGAGAGGAAATTAAAGAAAATGCAAGAAATTATAAAAAAATAGGTTTTAATGTTTATTTAAATAAATGTGGTGATTAGGATATTTTGAGGCTTAAGTTGAAGTGACTTGTGTGAATTTTGAGGTCGGCATGCATATCGAGGCGATGCACGTATTTCGAGGCAAGGCGCGAATATCGAGATAACCCGATAAGCTTGAGAAGGTAACTGGTAATTCCCAACTGAATTTAGTTTTATGGAAAATGCTTGGTTTGTAAATGTACTGTTACAAGCTTAATACGGTTATAAATATTTATCTTCGAGAATGCTTTCATCATATTGACATACTCTGATATGTACCCATCACGTAGACTGCATACATGACATGACTATGAAATGCATAAATACACATTGATATCATTAATCACTCGCATTGAGGCCGTAGGGAGTACGAATTGGCACCGCTACTTTACCAAGGGTGCCCCCAGACACCCCGGCTTCAAAAGAGGTGGCCGTAAGAACGGTAGGTAGCATGAGGGGTGCAGTTGACACCTACGATGAAAGACATTGTATACACACGTGATATAGCATTATGTACCCTTACTTAGATGGTTCATCATCTAATTTGGGTTTTTGCCCTTGGAATATTCAAACGTTCCAGATGGAGATTGTAGCAGATTCGAGGATAAATGAGGCATGAAATAGCACTTAGCAGAGTGCATAAAGAATGAAATGTATGTTATGTAGTCCATGTATTTAAGTTCTACTACTTTGAATTTTGAACGTTTTGAGAAATGTTGATGTATATCCTTATGGTTAATAAAGATAGAAGATATGATTTATGATCAATGTTAAGATATCAGGTTTCGATCATTGCTTCCGCATTTGATGTGTATAATGATTCTCTCTCGAGAAAAATGGATGGGAATTCTGGGACGAATTCGAGAAATGATGTGGTTTAGCATTAGTTTGAAAGAAAAAAAATTATTGTCCCAAGTCATAACGCGCCCGGGAAAGTAGGGCGTTACAAGTAGTGTTGTTCCTTTACTTTGTTCCATCAATACAGTGTTCTTCGTTTTTGTTAGTTACATTCTGCAATTTCTTTTCATGCTCGTTTATGTTCTGCAACTTTCTTTAACTGTTCATTTATGTGTTTGTAATTTTAGTTTTTGTATTTACATTTTAGCACTTTAATTCTTGTCTCTTTAATTTCTTTGGAGATGTGTGGCTAAGCTTAAACTTGGGCAAGGCGAGGACAGTGTCCAGTGCCATAGATTTCCCAAGATAGCCGAACTCCAATTGCATTACCAGAAACCTGATTTAATTTGAGTATTGCACATACATTGAATCTTTGGGTTTAGATTGAAACATAAGTCTAACTTAGAGTCTCCATGCCATGTATGGAGATTACTTAAACTAGAGATGCTATCATACCTAAATCCAAATGAGTTATCTGATTACTGCATATTAACTGTATTTTAATTTATGGTAGTTGCTTAACTTAGAATCTCTCATGCCATGTATGGAGTTTGCTAGATCAAGAACTATCATCATCTTGAGATGCATTTTAATAGCAGAACCTCAAATTAATTCAGATCGATGTATCTGGTACCTATCTATCTATTGGGAAGTTATGGGATTGGCACTAAACATTGCCTTGACTCAAGACTTCTTACAGTAACAGTACTTCATTCTTGCTCACTTAAAATCAAATGAATTGGCCTAACAACCCAATTTATATCGTGGCTCTATTTTTGTTTTATTAACTATCTCCCAGTGGATCGACCTAAACTTTCTCAAAAAATTAAATTGTGCTACAATACACACTCGTACACTGGCGAGTATAAATGCCTTGTGCCTGCATGCTTGTTTCTTCTTTGTTTATTTTGTATGTGTTTGTTTGAAATAAATGCACAAGGTTAAGCGCAACCAATTTTGGCGCCTTTGCTGGGGAGATCGGTGATAGAACTAATGCTACGAAAAAGAAAAAAAAAAACATATTGTAGTTTAGTTTCTTTTGTTTTTGTTGTTGTTATTAATACATGAGACATAGGTTAAGTAAGATTCATTGTTAGAATTCTTATCTGCATTTTCACGTTCATATTTAATTATGTCTCAGTATCTTGATTACATGCCTGTGTTTGGAAATTCTTTTGGTTATCATGATCCCATTGAGCAAACTGTTTCCAGACCCTTTAAGGATTACCTAAACCTTCCTAGGCAACCAACTCCATCCTACACCACACTTCTTGTTGTTCACCATGATTTTAATGACGACCCTAGTGCAACATTAGATTATTTAACCCGGAAGGTGGAGTGGTTGGAATATCAAAATTTTCAAAATGTAAGTGAGGTTAGATGCTCGGTGTGCAAATCTTCAAATCATCAAATAGATGATTGTCCTACCATACTTGTTCTCAAGAAATTTTTGAATAGAAAACCATCTGATTTTCAGACACAACATAGTGAGGAAAGGTTTTCTTTTAACCATTTGAATCTTTCATGGAACAATAACTCTGTGTTCCAATCTCATGAACCTTTTCCTCCATCACCTCATCAATTTGAGTTAGAGCAAGGGTTTACATCCAGCGAGTATCACCCTCAAGATGAGCAATTTTTAGAGGATACCCTTCAAAAATTCATGGAAGGTCAAATGAGCTTCAATGAGCAAGTGGCCGAATTTCAAGACCAAACCTCTAGAGCTATAGGTGACATTCTTGATCAGTTGACCTTGTTAACAGAGACCTTGAGCATGAGTGATCCTGGTGAGTTTCCAACCCAACCTAATCAAGATTCTATATGTCAATGTTAGGGAGGAACTTTCGTCTAGTGATACCATTGTAGAAGAAGAAGTTCGGGAGGAGGATGAGGATAAGATCCAGAAGTTGAAATGTCAAGATGTCATAGGTCTATCCACATCTGAGCCTAACTTTCTTATCTTTAGATTGGTTTACATAGGAGATCAAATTAAACCAGACATATGTGAGGTGTTTGTGCAAATTAAAATGCCACATTTTGATGTAATAGATCCAACACCTCTGAATGACACATTTTCAAAAGATGGTCGTGCTTTTATAAGAAAAATCCAATTGCATCATTTTGAAAATAATGTTATAAGTGGTTTAAAGCATGTAATGATTGTTGTGATTCGAAGTGCAACCACTTATTTGATCCTTAACTGGAAGAAGAGGAAAAAGCAATAGAAAAAAAAAATAAGAATAAAAGGCTATTAGTTCTGCCTTCATGTAGTTGTTTTTTATTTTGAATGTGTGTGTTTTTTGTTAGAGAGTTCTTTTGTAAGTTTGGCATTCCTCTTTAACATTCACTAGTCTATGCTTCTTTTTTTAGTTCAATTTTTGAAATCCACAATGAGCATATGGATCTCTTTTGCATTGAAGACACCAGGTACTCCTAATCTCAACTTTTTATTGTGTCTAAGGATATTTCACCATCCAGGTATTCTTAATTTTTATGTGTTATTGTGTTTAAGAACAATACACAATCCAAGTTGGGGGGTGAGGTATAATTGATTCATGCTTAATTGTGGTTGCTTGTTTGATTTATTTTTGATAAAAAATATATATATATTCACTGGTGTTTTATGTCTTTATTTTTCTTAGTATTATGTGGCTTTGTTAATTAAGCTTCAGTAGTTCTAATTCTTTTGAAAAAAAAGAAAGAAATTTGTGCCCTGCAGCATTCGAATGAACTCTAGCACATTCGAATGGCCCATAGGTTCTCAGTGCGCATTTTGCCAAAACCATTCGAATGTCCTCAAAGTCATTCGAATGTCCATGACATTCATTTGAATGTTAGCACTATTGCATTCGAATGCCCTGTGCAAAGCCTTCACTAATTCAATTCCTATTTGAAATTCATTCGAATGAGAGCAAAATTCATTCGAATGAGGTGTCCACTTCATTAAAAACCCGTTGCGCACATTTGAATAACCTTAATTACAGTCATTCGAATTAGCATTGCATTCTTCAAGCTTCCATTCGAATCAGCCTGCTATCATTCGGATGAAGGCAAAATTCATTCGAATGCATTACTGTTGCTTTCAAATACCCTTCACAAAATTTCAAAAAATTGAACCCCAGCATCAAATTCATTCGGATCAATTTCCTTCATATTCAAATGCCTCGACTAGCATTTGGATGAATTTGCAATAGTTTTTGCACACAAAAAAAAAAAATTGCGACCCTATTTGATGTTTACCCATGAGCATACTTGACTCTATGTTGGTTTTGTTTAATTGTGTGCTCGTGTTATTTTAAAAAATGTATAATAATAATTAAAAAAAATAGTTTCTGTTTAATTTTGTTTGTGTGACTTTCTATTTGTGTTATAAAAATATTTGAATGCAGTTTTTGTTTATGTGTTTCTGTTTGTGTTATATAATAATAAAGAAAAGAAAAAAAATGGTTTCCATTTTGTTTGTGTCTCAATTTGAGTGTTTAATTTTATTTGTTTGTGTGTTTTTCTATTTGTGTTATATAAAAAAATTAAAAAAAAAAATTGCTAACATTCGAATGTCTTGGAATTCATTTGAATGAGTTGCATTTGAATGACTCAAGGAAAGCAAGAAGAAAATGTACAGAAAAGGAAAATTCATTCAAATGAAAAATAAAGACATTCGAATGTCCATGAAATTCATTCGAGTGTGTTACTGTTGTATTCAAATGATCTGTACAAATCCTTCATAAATTGAGTTACTGTTTAAAATTCATTCAAATGAATTTTGTTCTCATTCGAATTACAATCCTAAAAAATATATATATTAAATAAAAAAACTAAAAGAATATATTCAAAAAATTGAAAAAAAAAAAAAAGCAAATTCATTTGAATGTTGCTCCTGTTTTTTGGTAAGTAAATAAAAGAATTAAAAAAAAAGAAAAAATAATAATAATAAAAATAAAAAAATAAATAATAATAATATAAAAAATAATTTTTTTTTAATTAAATGCATTCGAATGTTGTCCCTAGCATTCAAATGCATCACTTAAAATAAAATAAAATAAAATATTTTTTAAAAAATATTAAAAAATTAAATATAAGATTAAAAAAAAACAACACATTCGAATGATATCATTGTTTCATTCGAATGGCTTGTACGATTGCAAAAGCCAAACACCTTGGGTCGCTTACTAAAATGGTCTATTGAGCTCGCTCAGTTCGACATAAAGTACAAACCAAGGACGGCAATAAAGGGTCAGGTGTTAGCAAACTTCATTGCTGAGTTCACTGGACCGATTGACGAAGAAGTGGGGAACTTGAAAGGACCATCCTGGGAATTATACGTCGATGGGTCATCAAGTGAACAAGTAGCGAGAGCCGGGGTTATGTTAATAAGCCCTGAGGGTCACAAAATCATTTACGCCCTGAGATTCGGGTTTTCGGCCACCAGTAATGAATCCGAGTACGAAGCCTTATTAACAAGGCTTTGCCTGGCAAAGGAAATACGAGCTGAATCCTTGGAGATCTTCAGTGACTCTCAGCTGGTTGTCAATCAAGTACGGGGAGAATACCAGACCAGAGACACAAATATGGTGGCATACTTACAGAAGGTACACGAACTCTTAGCCACTTTCGAAAAATATGAAATGCACCAAATCTCCCGTTCTCATAACTCTCATGCGGACGCGTTAGCTCGCCTAGCAATTGCCCGAGATGCAGAATTCTTAAGGGACATACCTGTCGATTTTTTAGCTACCCCGAGCACAAAATAACGAGCTGAAACGCTGGTGATCACAATGTCCCAAAACTCATGGATGATTCCCATTCTGGAGTATCTGCAAGACCGGAAACTGCCGGAAGACAAATTGAAAGCACGTCAGCTGCGAACTCAAGCAGCTCGATATTGCATCTTTGATGATAGACTGTACAGGATGGGGTTCTTAGCCCCACTCCTGAGGTGCTTTAACGGCACCGACTGCTAGACCATGCTGGAAGAAATTCACGCAGGTCACTGCGGTAATCATGTGGGGGCACTCTCACTGGCACAGAAGGCCCTCCGGCAAGGGTTTTATTGGCCCACCATAAAGCAAAATGCCGTAGACAGTCAAGAAATGAGAAAAGTGCCAAAGATTCGCCAAGGTTCTGCGAGCTCCACCAGCTTATCTGTAGCAGATGGGCACCCCGTAGCCCTTTGCCATTTGGGGCATGGATCTGATCGGGCCACTCCCAACGGCTCGCGGAGGGTGTAAGCATGTCATAGTGGCAGTTGACTACTTCACTAAATGGGCAGAAGCCAAAGAGCTCGCGCAGATTACCAATATGAAGGTACAAGCGTTTACATGGGATAACGTAATTTGCAGGTTCAGAGTGCCACAGCAAATAATAACGGACAACGGGACCCAATTCACCAACGAGTAATTCATCCAATTTTGCGAATCAATGGGGATCCGAAAAAGTTTCACCGCCGTGGACCACCCCCAGGCCAATGGACAGGTCGAAGCTGTCAACAAAATAATCAAGCAAACCTTGAAAACAAAGTTTGAAGCTAGAAAGGGGGATTGGGTGGATGAACTACAAACAGTGCTCTGGGCCTATCGAACAACAGCTCGAAGCAGCACTGGAAAAACCCCATTCTCAATGGCGTATGGATCGAAGGCTATGATCCCCGCTAAGAATGAAGTGGCCAGCCACCAAAGGGCCACCTTCAACTCAGATCACAATGTTGAGCTACTAGTAGCAAATCTGGACCTGCTCAAGGAATCAAGGGATGTAGCTCGTGTAAGGGTCGCCGTCTATCAACAAAGGGTGGCGCGATATTACAACAAGAATGTTCGAATCTAACATTACAACGTCAGAGACCCGGTATTATGCTTGGTACTCCCAGGAGCACGAACGACGAGCGATGGCACCCTAGGCCCTAACTGGGAGGGTCCATTTATCATCAAGAAAAATCTGGGTAATGGAGCATATCATCTGGCAAACATGGGCAGGATTCGTCTCCCGTGGGCATGGAACGTGGAACACCTTCGTCCTTACTTCAAATGAATGTAACTGTTCTTGCCTATGCTTCGTCTTTTTATTGTAAGTAATTTCCATAGTTCTGATTGGAATTTATGAATTTTCATTGTACTTTATTCTTATCGGTATTCGATTGAATATCCATGAAGTGAGGGGTTGAGAAACCATGGTTTGCAAACTGGGGCCTAAGCAACTTAGCCATCGTGCTACGGTTTGCGGCCTAACTGAGCATTCATCTTGGTCCCCCCTCAGGTCGTGGATTGCGAGCTGAGAACCATTCATCTTGACTTAATGTCATGGTTTGGAACCTACTGAGCAACCACTTCCATAAGTGACTCCAAGCCAGGGTTCACTAATCGAGGTCCTTTCATCTTGACTCAGATCATGGTCCGCGACCCACCTGGGTGTTCCCTCTCGGTTCAATTAAAACGTGTAAAAGCCACTGTGTGTTAGCTGAGGTCGTAATATGGCATGCCTAGACACATAGCTTGGCCATGCAAGTCAACGAAATAACAAGCCATGATATGTTAGTTGGGGTCACCCTATGATCCGCCTAAACATATAACTTGGCGGTACAAGTTGGAGTTTCACTAGCTAGGGTCCCTTTATCTTGGCTTAAGCCATGGTCTGCGACTTACCTGAATATTCACTCCCGATTTGTTAAAACTTGTCAGGAGCCACGATATGCTGGCCAAGACTGCAACACAATCTCATATCCTAACAAATTTTTCATATTAAAATGTGTTAGCTGAGGTCCGTCTTAATTCGCCTAAATAAGACTATTCGCGACCTACCGGACATGCATCCTGATCATTTATCACGAGCTGCTCAGCCACGATATGTTAGCCGAGATCGTGAGGCGATCTGCTTTTACATATATCTTGGTAAGGTTTTCATTATTTTGTTAAGACATGCTGTCTGAGGGTTTCCTTAATTTGCCTAAGTATAACTGTTCGCATTGATTATTACAATTATCGTCGACGAGCTATTTCAAGCTTGTTAATCTGCGAGCTGGGAATACTCTGGGTCTATCTAGACCTATGTTCGGACGATTCATTCTCAAGTTATATTCTTGAAGACTTCTTCTGAGTTAATCTTTCAAGCTAATCCTGGTATACAGAAGTTTGCTGAAGTTGTTTTCAAGTTATATCATGAAGATTGGTTCAAGAATTATTATGCCAGGACTTCGTTAGAATTTAAGTATGATTGGCCTAAGTTCATGAAGAAATTTAAAGCGAGATACACAAGTACAGAAGAAATTCCATTTCATTGAATAAATGCTCGTGTTACAAAAAAAAAAAAAAATGTGTGTGCAGGAGTCCTAGCTAGGAGGTGCGGTTGCTTCGACAGGCTGGGCCTCAGCGGGCTGAGGGATGTCGGCAGACTGGGCCGGCTGAGGATCAGCAGCTCCAGTAGGACGGACCTCGGCAACCTCCGAAGGCTGTGCCTCAGCAGTCTTACCAGGTTGTACCTCAACGGCCCCGGATTGCTCGACCTCAGTAGCCAGCGTCGCAACCTCCGATGAATCAAGCGAGGTGGCAGCTTCGGTGTCCTCAGCGGCCTCGACCGCGTATCGTCTCACCTCTTCAATGGCCTGTGCACCAAAAAAGGGAGAAATCCATCTTGGGATGGTTCAGCCAAAGAGTGTACAAGAACGCCGAACAGGTGTCGGACTTGACCTCTTTGCGTACTAAGTCCATCCAAGCCCCCACCTCCGCCTTGATATCATCAATGGTCCTTTTCGCGATCTCCTCGCACCGGATGGCTCGTTCATCAGCCTGCTTCCGCTCCACCTCGGCCGCCTTCAGCTGATCTTGAACTTCCCGCAAACGCTCTTTGGCTTTATTCAGCTCGCCGGTGAACTTCGAGTTAGCGGACTCCCACTTATTCTTCGACCGGTGGAGCTCCTCGTCGAGGTCTTTATTTCTCTGCCTCACCTCCCTCAGACGCGTTTTGGAGCCCTCAACTTCCTTCCGGGCGGAAAGAAGCTCAGTCTCCAAAGCGTTCTTCTCCCCCTCAAGCTTCGCAAGGTCAGCTTAGAAAGTCGTGTTCACCGCTTCTAATTGAGCGTCAAAGTCCAAGTGCTGCTACTTGAGCTTCATAGAGGCGAGAGAAAGCTATAGGAAAATGAGGGTTAGCTCAAGAAAAAGGGCAAGCCGAGAAATTGAGATGCAAAAGAGAGTAACTTACTACCAAGCTGTGACGAGCAATGTACTCGTAGAGAGCGGCCCCTTTCAGCCTCAAATTATCCAGGGGCTTCACGACCGCACCCAGGAGGGCAGGTATGGAATCCAATAGAGGGCCGACGAAGGTCCCTCCCGGCAGGTCTTCCAAGGCTAGCTCCCCTTCAAGAACCTTAGCCTTTTTCCTCCTGTCATCCTCCTACTGTGAAGGCTGGTCAGGTCTCCTTTTCGAGCCCGCAACAGGGACCTTCTAGACCTCCCTCGCGACCTCTGCTCAGGTCGCGATCCTGAGAGGCGAAGGCTGGCTACCTTGATTGTTGTGGGGGGCACTGTTGTTGCGTCGGCGGAAGGAAAAGGCGTTGCTTTGGCTCTCGCTGTCTTTGGCTGTGCTGTTTGTAACACCCCAATTTTTCTAACCGAGCATGTTACTATGCTGGGTCCCAAAATATACATAAATTCCTTTTTATCACAGTACATATCTTAAATCTCAAGTACCGAATTCCAAACAAACCCCCCCAGCATATCATAAATTGCGAAAGCGATAATCGAAACCTGATATGGTACACAACTGAATTCACTTTTATTATATCATGAGAATCCGTACCATAATACATCTTCAAATACTTCAATACATGGAGACTCATCATTAAGAGATAACAACTAAGTACCTCAATTATACATCGAGCCATACTTACATTTAACAAAACTAAACCTCAACGGAACATAGCTAAAACATGCTACATACGACAACAGATAACTTAATCTTCATCTATCTTTTTTCCCTTAGAGCTGCTCGTCAAACCTGGAACGTTTAAATATTCCAGGGACATAGTGTAACACCCGGTGTAACCGGTGTTAAGAGAATAAGAATGGAAGTGAGAAAACTTCCAAAAATGCCCTTGAGAAGGTGATGGATCTTTGAGATTGAGAATGCCCATGAGAAGGGTATTTTGGTAATTTGGATAGTGAAGTCCAATAAAAAGGGTATTTTGGGAAATTGGAAATAATTCCTATGTGGAATTAGGTGTGTAAGTAAATAAAATCCCAATTTGGTATTTATGTGGAGATATATGGGATTAATAAATTCACAAAGGGTATTTTGAGAATTTTGGAATTTATTTCCATAGAGAAAATTAATTATGGAAAATAGGGAAAATGGCGAATATGAAATTATTTGAGAAAATAATTAATTTTTCCCTAAATTGGTGGATAATTGTGGTGATGCCACATGGATGGTGGAGATGGAAGCTTGGAAGCCAGGAAGCCAAGGTTAGTGTCTTGTAATGACACTTGGCATTTTGTGGTCCAAGTTAAATGGGGTGATTTAATTAAATGCAAAAAAAAAGTTAATTGGTCTTTCAAGCATTTAATGACAGGCATGATTATATGGATTAAGGAAAATCCAAAAAGAAAATGTGAAATTAGTCACCATTAATACTTGAAATTATGGTGAATTAAATAAATCTAAAGAAAAATGGGAAAATGATCTCCCATTAATGCCTTGGAAAATATGGAGATTTTATTAAATGAGAAAGAGTGAAATTAGTCACTCAAGTTGATTTGTTGAAATTAGTCAAAAATAAATATTTGAGAAAATGGCTAATTTTGGTATTGGAAGACTAAATGATCCAAGGGTTAGGATCAAGTCTTGAAAATGTGAGATATATCCAATGGCTTATATTTAAGTCTTGAAAATGGATATGAAAATAGTCTCATTAAGTAAATGAGAAATAAATGGAATTTTCAAGAGGGATTCAATGGTTGAGATGTATTCTTGAAATAGAGAATAAATCCAATGGTGGGGATTTAAAAAGAGTAAATGGCATGGATTGCCAACCTATTTAAAAGTGTGTTTTCTCCTAGAGAGAAGTCTTGTTTATTTGAAATGGATGGTTGAGATTAAGTCTCCCTTAAGCACATGGATTGTGCTTTAAATGGATGGTGAAGATCCATTCTTGAAATTGGAAAATGGCAGTATATAAGGGCAAGTATGGAAGACTTGTTTTCCCTTTGGCCATTTGAATGAAAGAAAGAGAGAAGATGAAAGAAAAGAAAGAAGAAAAGAGGAGAAAAGAGAGAAGAAGATGAAGGAATCAAAGTAAGTTTATTTCTTCCTTCTCTTTACTTTAATATGTTAGTATGTAAATTAAGTGGTTTGTTGAAATGCCATTTTAGGTGGGAGAAAATGATGTTGGAAGCTCTCTTGAAATAAAGATAGGGAGGTTCAAGAATAAGGTAAGGGATGGACCCAAGTGGTGGAGGCCTTGCATTGCATTGTAAGTAGGTTGCATAAATTTTTATGTATCTCTTTGCATGCTTTATTTGTTCATGAGACTTATGGCCATGGGGGTGGGAAAGAAGTGGTGGGTTGATGCCTCAAACCATGTTGGGTTGTGAGGATGGAATAACCTAACCATACTTGCATGCATTTGCCATTACATAGACTTGTTATGCTTGTATTTACTTTGCATGTGCACCCTTATTGAGCTTTTGAGCTCATGAGGTTTTATCCTCCCGTTGTAGGTTGTTCTCATGTCAAAAGAAAAAAAGGGAAGTTGCAAGCTTGTGGTTGGAAGCTCTTGGTGTACATTTCCTTTATTTTGTTGTAAAATTAAGGCTTAAAGAAGTCTAGGCATGTGATTATTTTATTTGTGGCTTGATGGCTTAGGGAAGCCTATTTATTGTAAGTGCTTCATGTGATGTATGTAAATGGTTTGTAAGGGCTTGTGAAGGTCTAGAACCATGGATGTAATTATTTGGAATAAATTGTGAGGTTGGAGAAAAAGAATTTTGTTGTGAAAATAGGCTTGGGAATTGAAAATGTGGAGATTTTCAATGCATTTTTTTGGAGTGAAATTTTTGGAAAAATTTGGGGTTTAAAGGCCCAAGTAGAAAGAAAAAAAAAAAAGGAAAGAAAAGAGGCGAAGGAGCAGCAAAAGGGCAGCAGCAGCAGCAGGTGGCTACACCTGCAGTAGGCCCTGGGCGTGCTGGGGCGCGCGAGCAAGCGAGCTAGGGAGCGCAGGCGCGCGGGCGCTACCAGCCGCCCTGCCAGCGCACTGCGGGGCCCCACGCGGGCCCCAGGCGCGCCAGCAGGCCCCACCGACCAATTTTTTTAAAAAATTTGGATTTGGGGGGGATATTGGGCCATTTCTTAATTGATTTTGGGTCCTGGAGGAATTTTCAAAATAAAGGGGTATTTCGGGCATTTTTAGGAATAATACCGAAATTTTGAAAAATTGAAAATGATGAGTTTTTCCTCCAAAACGAGTAATAAATCAATGGATTGATTTAAATGGTGATTTTATGGAGCCCGGTAAAAATTCTTGAATGGGAAAAGAATTAAAAATAATTGAGAAAGTGGCGATTGGGCGTCTGAATGAGATTTTCTTTATAGCCAATGCGGTGTGGCTAAAGCCCAATTCTGCTAGTGAATCCTGGGATTCAGCGAAGGGAAGGACGAGCCTAGTTCCCACCTAGGGCGTTTCGTCTTGAAACATGGTCCACCCTTCGCCAAAAGCCGAGCAGGTGGACAATTCGGGAGGTCCCCAATCATGTCATCTCGGCCCGACCTCATAGAACTCATGCAAACACCACATCCATTGTCCCTTAGACTCACGGTCTTGCCCACGAGAGCTTTCTCGATGGCGCACGCATAGCGCCTCTCGGGGGATATCCGACTTTTGCCCTCGAACAACAATAGATAGGTACAACAGTATGGCCACACGGATTTTATAAATGCAATAGTTGAAAACCAACAACATATATTTTTCAAGAAATTACATTTCATATATGCAACATGATTTCACGTAAGAGAACAATATGATTTTGCGTACAAAAACGTTACACAAAACACGTTTCATGTAATAGTAGTCTCACATAAGAGAACAAAAATAAGATTCAAAGTACAGGAGTCTCACCTTGACTTAATTTCGGGATTCCTCAAGTCTTCTGACCAAACTACCTCCTCACACGTCCTCACGCGTTGAGCAAGTGATTCTTCTTCTCTAGGAATAAAAGCCTTCATTCCACTAAGCTCGAAGCACTCTCATCTAGCACGAATTTATCCCAACTTAGAATGAGGAAACCCTTAGCCATGAGCCCTATTTATAGGCTTGGAAACTTGGCCACTAAGTAAGTCACAATCATTTCAAATCTTTTCTAAATCTTCCAAGATATTCCAATCATTCCAAATCTTCTAAGATATTCTCTAATCATTCCAAATCTTCTTACATTTTCTGCAATCATTCTTATCCGAATCAAATCTTATCAAATCAAATCTTATCCATATAAGATCTTATCAAATCTTATACTTAAAGTCATCATGAGGCTTAATCTTTATCTCTAAAGTCATCATGAACATTTATCTTATCTCTAAAGTCATCATGAGCCTTCATCTTATCTTTAACGTCATCATGAGGCTTCATCCTTATCTCTAAAATCATTTATGAGGCTCTTCTTGAATCTCCCAAATGCCCTTAGTAAAAAGGTTTCAAGAATTACACTTTGGCCCAAACTTTTCAGGTAATTGCACTTAGACCCTTTTCAACTTGGTCCATAGGCTAATTTTTAATTGCATTTTAGTCCCCGAAGAAATGACTAATTACACTAATACCCCTGATTTTTAGGTAAATTACACTCTTACTCGAACCTCAAAAATTACGATTTTACCCCTAGCTCAGAAATTGAACTTCTCTTTAAAGACTTTCATAACCCCTTGAAATATCCTAAAACATTCCCTTGAAGATTCCGAAAAAACATCGTTTCGACCTCCCTCTGTCAATTTCGAAAAACTGCACTTAGGCCCGAATCTTCGTTTTGGCTACAAGCCCTTTTGTTTCTTCCAAAAAAAACTACTGAAGGGTTGCTCTACATACCAAATATGAACTTTCTCGGGGTTCCGTTGACTTCTCGAATGTCCCGTATGATAATTCGGTATTTCAGCCTAAATCAAAACTGCCTTTCTAGCTGTACTGGAACCATTCCCGATCCAATTTCTTTCGGTGCCATAAATCATACCTCGAGATGCTTGACGATGTCACATCATTTTCCTTAAGCATCTAGGCTCCAGGGCACTCCTTGCAGCTGATTCAGCAACTAATTTCCCTTTCAAGCCCATTTTTTGATATTTTAAATTACCTTAAAATCCGTGGCAACCTTACGAAAATATGGGGTATTACACTGTTGAATGTGGGTTTCTTGTGGGTGGTGTTGTTGTTGAGGCTGCAACGGTGGCCGTGACTGCTCCGACCTCCCTCCATGCGAACTCGACCTTAGGGTCGCGAAAAAAGTGGCACCAGATCTGGCCCTAGACCTTTTTGGTTGGACGAGCTCAAGATCCACCATACCTCCAACTTGGCTATTGGGCTCTTGCACTTAGAAGGCAGACGGGAAGACCTTTGCACCTAGGACCTCGACACGGTCCCTTTTTATGACCTCGATGTCGAGGGAATGAGCGAGCTCGTGATTCCTGAGCAGCTCGTCGGTTATCTCGAAGCTCTTCGAGTCCAAGCCCGCAACAACGAGCTTGTCCAGAACCTCGATCTCTTCCGCCGATAAGAGTGGTTTTCCGCCTCCAAGGTCTGCATGACAAAGTTAAATATTAGAAACATTAAGCGAAGCAAAGCGACCTAAGCCAACTAGCGTGCCTTTAGCTGGAGTAAGCACGAAGCTAAAGTTGTTGAGCAACAAAAGCGAAGGGCAGGAAACGAATAACCAACTGGACTTATAATCGCCCACGTTGGATTTCCCCTTTGCCCTACCTTGAGGAAGGACGACTTTATATTGTGAAGGACAAGCTGCCAAGTAATACAGCCCGTCCTTGGCATTCTTGAAGGAAAAAAGAAATCTAACTAATTTGGGGGATGGAGGGGGAAGACCATTCCCAAGAAACAAAATGGTCAACGAAGTGAGTTGGGCGTATGAATTCGGTGTCAATTGGAAGGGTGCAAGTTTGACATCGTTCAGAAAGGCAATAAGGTATGGAGCTACGGGGAACCTAAGGCCAGACTCGAGGTGCTGGGGGCTAATGGCTACGAAATTAGATGGTGGATAGGCCACATGGGAGCCTAGGAAGGTGAAACTCCCGAATGCAAGACGCCACCTCATGATGTTTGGCCTTAGATGGAAATCTTTTGAAAACCTCGCGCCCCGAACTTCCCTCGACGACCTGATCTTGAACCTCCAGGTCGGCTTCAGAAGAAGTCACGTCAACGACCTCCTGAGATCGCTAGCTCGTGCCCTCAAAATCTTGACCCCCCATCACAAGGCAATCTTCGGAGTTCGAGGTATCGTTTTCTCCTACGATATGGTTGCAGCGCTTTTAACCTAAATTTTCGCAGTATTGGTCGGACATCTACAAAGGAAAAGAAATGACAGTCAGGTCGCAAGTCGCGAACTAGACCTCAAAGAACTAGAAAAGCCCTAAAAATTTCCCTTATTTTTTAGGCCAAGCGCTTTACAACAAGGTGTCGCCTAAGGCAAAGGGGCTGCAATTGCGAGCCCGGTATTTCATAAGAGACTAACCCTAAGGCCATTGAGCCTGAAGGCTCAGTATATGCCGAATCAACCGAGTCGAATCGTTTCCCAGGAAAATGGAGGCGACACCGACGGAATCGGCAAGACCAAAGAAACCACTGGCGGCTAACCAACGATGGATGGCCTCACGAAAAGAAGAAGAAAATTAAAGAAAGTCGCAGCAAACTTACCAAACACTAAGCTTGACGTCTGTATGGAGACTCGTATCAAGCACCGGACAGTAACGATTAGTGTCTGAAAGCATGGCAGCAATGGAAGCCTCAAGAGAAGAAGGCAAAAGCTGGAAGAGATTTCAAAATGGTGTGAAAGAGGGAAAGAGGGGACACCCCTTACTATTTATACCTCTGGCCCGATCGATCCCAGTCGTCGGATCGAGAAACGACTTATTGCATACCCCACATCCAACGACCGCACGATAGCTTGCGAGTCCCACGAGCATAATCATGCTCAGTAATGGGGGAACGGGCGCACTAAATGCGCTGCAGACAAGGCGTGCTGCGTGGAACAACGAGATTTGAAGCAATTGGGCAGAAGTCGGAGGGGTGGGTAAACAGCTGGCACGCGTCAGCCCCCAGTGCGAAGATCGCACCGCGAGCTGGGGAGCTTGTGTTATATGCTATTCTCGCATCACTCCTTATGGGCCAGGCTCAGTCCAATGGGCTGGCCCAATCACCCGAAGCCTAGAAGGTCCAGGCGACCTCGTTAAAGGAAATCCATACACCACTGAAATCCAAGGCCCGTAAAGCAAGCACCTTGCGAGCTCCCAGTAAAGCCCCCTAGTGAGCTCTCAATGATCAACTAATGAGCTCCCAGTAAAACCTTCAGTTCACTAGACCGTCCAGATCGCTAGCCTAAAACCTCCAGCTCGCATAAGTGGTAAGGTTGCTGAGAAGTCAGAGATAGGGTCCATTTACTTTATCTGTAACTGCCCCTGCTCCTCGTAATGAGGATCCCACTCCCAGTTTTTTGTAGATGATAAGGGCTATTTGTCCCCCATTATGTAATCATTATATTTCTATATGTTATCTAAATTGTAAAGACCCCTCAGTATAAAAAGGAGTCAAAGATATCATGAGGGGTAGGGACAGAGAGAATAATTAGACTCCGCCAGTCTGAAAGAACAATCAAAGTGCGGTCGTGGAGTAGGTATCGTTCTGGCCGAACCACATAAAAATTCTTGTGTTGACTCGTATCTGGGACTTTTGTTTTCTTCTTCTTGGCACTTTGGACTTACTCACTGTGGCCTAAAAACGAATCGCGGTCGGCTGAAATTGAACGTCGACATGTTTATTCATTATTAATAATTAGTTCCTTATTTGTTGTCCAGTCATACATATTTTATCTCTAAATTAGAGATGAAACTATTTGTTAATATTTAAATACCATTATTAATAAAAGTTTCGTCATTATAAAATCATTAATTTTACAGCTAATTAATTTGCTCACATTTTTTATTATTAAAAAAGTGACAAAAAGAGTCCATCACTAATTGTATTATCTATCAACTATAAAATTGTTTCGTCACTAATTAGTAGATACATCTCTAATTAGTATTATTATTATTTTATTATTTTATTGTATTACTTATATATATATATCTCTAATTATTACTATTATATTGTATTATTGTGTGGAGCATTATTGAAATCAGTAATGACTAAATTTATAATTTGTTATTGATTTTGATTGTGTTATTTTGTAATTAGATTGAATATAACACAGTTGTTTTGTATATTAATGTCAAAAATCTATCGTTGCACAATAATGTATGGAGACAAATAATTACTAATTAATGAGATCCAAAAAGGGTAATATTTTTTAGAAAAATAATTCTTTTGGGAAGGTCCTTCCAAAGGGATATTGCTAGAACTTTTTAGGACTAATTGCTCGAAGTGTATTTTAGAGAACATCAATCTTCTAGGTCAATTCCAGTCAAATAGTAATATCAATTCAGTAACTCATAAAAATTATTATTGTCGTAGATTTTTGAGTCACCTCATGATTTCAATTATTAAAATCGATTATTGGATTGTCATAACCTTGGTGGTTTATATATTTAAAAAAGAGTATGATCCAATAACTGATTTTTTGTAATACTAAAATTATTTTTTTATTATCAAAATTTATTTGTGAGAAAATCGTCATATGATGATTAATTTATTTGATTAGGAATTCAACTATTTTATATTAATTGATTTGCTCCAATACATCAATTAATCATTATATCAATAATTATATGCTTTGAGTGAGCTGAAGGTAAACTAATTATATTTTTCTTTCTTCCTATTTACAAAATGGATTCAACTATTTTATATTAATTAATTTGCTCCAATACATCGATTGATCATTATATCAATAACTATATGTTTTGAGTGAGCTTAAGGTAAGCTAATTATATATTTTTTTCGTATTTGCAAAATGGATTCAACTATTTTATGTTAATTAATTTGTTTCAATACATCAATTGATCATTATATCTATAATTATATATGTTTTGAGTGAGTTTAAGGTAAGCTAATTATATTTTTTCTTCCGGTTTACAGAATGGATTCAACTATTTTATATTAATTAATTTTCTCCACTACATTAGTTAATCATTATATCAATAATTATATATTTTGAGTGAGCTTAACTGTAAGGGCCCACTCTCAAATATTCCCACCAACATAAGATATTCGAAAAGAGGTCATCACAAAGATGATAAAGAACAAACCATAATAAAACAAACAACTCAATTCATTATTAGCAGCGGAAACTAAATTAAAGTTCAGTTACACTTCCAATATCTCATAAGTTTGGGGCTCAAAGGCCGTACAAAATAATTAAGAGGCTCTAATGTTAACTAACAAAATAAAAATTATTTCATCTCAAGCCTCACCAAAATGCTAAACAGGATCTTCAAGTTAAGACGTGTCTCCGTACACCACTATCCCTGGGCTTTAGTCCCACTAGACTCGCCCCCAAAAACGGCCTTCCCTTTACCTGGAATGGCAAAGAAGATCAAGTGAGCCACAAGGCTCAGCAAGTTCTAGGAACAATGAACAATGAATAGGAATCAAGAATATGATGACACCAAAAAGAATAATCAAGAACTCGACAATTTTATACAAGATTCGCAATTTAAGACTTGATCAATCCCAAGTTATATGTATCACACCACCATATATCACCATGCAATGTGCTTATAAAATTAAGTGACAGAATCTAATCTCGTAAGCTCGCAAGCCATCAATTAACACATGCCAAAGTGCATCATGTAAATAAAAATTCACCAATAAATATGGAGCCAACCTATCGGGCTATGACCACCTCGTCCCGCGCCAAGTGCTCTAGGGTATCCTTTCTCCCTCTGCGCAAAATAATAGGTGCGTAAAGATAAATAATACAAAGTATCATAACATGCACATGCTGAATGTGTATGGAACATATCATGCATTCCTTTCCACATATATATAGATATCATGAAATCTCATCTCACAATTTATTGCCTTGCTTATACAAATAATTTCTGCCCATCCCACAATACTGAGTAGCT